>NC_082698.1:3926454-4261454 GCF_949987515.2 Delphinus delphis
AAGCAGCTCAGCCAGCCCCGGGGACCCGTGGCTCTCGGTCCCTGCAGAATGGCATCACCTTCCAGGCTCCCCCTCCAACCTGCCCTGCTCAGAGGTGGGGAGCTGGCCCAGGGAGCGGCCCTCAGAGGCTCCACACAGGGTGTGGATGCTGGGATGCTGCAGTTTGAAATCCATCCTTCACCTGATCCGCAGCTGAGGTCCTGGGCAGGGGTGCATCGCCAAGAGGAAGTACCCTTTCCTAAAGCGCCATGGGGCAGCTGCTCCCAGCACACGGTGATGGCAGAACCTTCCAGAAAAGGCGGGTTCCTTCTGAAGTCTGCATGACCCCTGCCCCTGGCTCCGTCTCTTATAATATGTTCCAAAGAAGCAATGTAGCCTTGTTTGGCCTCCTCTAGACAGGAGGTCCAAGGCAGTGGCTGCATTTCTGGAATCTCATCAGGACATGGAGACCTCAAAGCCCAAGTTCTTCTGCAAAGGACCAAGGTGTAGTTGCTTGGTTTTGTTTTACAAAGAAAGGTACCCCTCAGTTTAAAGGTAGCAATGAGGCATGCATAGGTGTGCACAGCATCTTTCCTCATCGGAAGCGCTGGGTCCTGGGGATGAAGGGGTCTGTGCAAACTCAAGGGCTCTTCTGCATTCACCTGGATCCTGGGGGCAAATCTGTGCTTTTTAAAAATGGCATTTTCTAATCCCAGCAGACTGGAAAGAAGGAGTGGTTAGATAGGTATTCTGATGAGACTTTATTGCACCTTGGGTAAAGATGTTTTTAAGGTACTTTAACAGTGGTATTTGGCATTACACTGGCATAATATTTTTTTCCTTGAAAAGTCTGGAATGGCTCTGAAGAAGCCATTTCTCTATTATATATGTGTGTGTGTGTGTGTGTGTGTGTGTGTGTGTGTGTGTGTGTATGCACACATATATACGTACACATTATATGTATTTCATTACATATTTATATACACATATTATACATAAATACACACATTACAGAGAGAGATGTATGTGCGTGTATATGTGTACCTGTCTGTATGCATACACACACATACTCTTTTATGCTGATCTGCTATGTTGTATATTTTAGAATCTTTGAAATTTTTGCACATTTCGTTATGAATGGTATTTAAGAGCCGTTTCAGGAGTTACAATTTAAAAAGCAAATTATAAATCGTATTTGATTTTTCAACCACACGCTCAGTAAGAGTCCCGCCATATATTGAAATGAAAAGTAATGGCAGCGCTTTCCACTGAACTCTTCATTTACTGGATGATTAGGGCCATCTGGTAGTCAAAGCAGGAATAGGTTTGTTTGGACTCAAATGCAGAGGGAGGTGTACGAAGTAAGACCAGTGGACTCTGGTTTGCTTCTCTTTTTTTCCTTTTAACTTTTAATTTAACTTTTATTCTATATTGGCGTATAGTTGATACAATGTGTTGGTTTCAAGTGGACATCAAAGTGATTCAGTTATACATAAACATGTGTCTATTCTTTTTCAGATTCTTTTCCTATATAGGTTATTACAGAATATTAAGTATTCCCTGTGCTATACAGTAGGTCCTTATTGATTATCTATTTTATATATATCATGTGTATATGTTAATCCCAAACTCCTAATTTATCCCTCCCCCTATGTTTCCCCTTTGGTTCTGTCTCTTGCAGAGCTCGGCAAGGCAGACACTTTTCTGGAGTCAGTCTGGAGGAATGTTCTCTGATTTGAGGCTACTAGAGTGAGCGTGGACAGTGGGAACAGAGCCAGTCCTTAGCAGGAGTGGCACACGGGAGCTCCCCCACATTTCTGCCACTGCAAGAGCTGCCAGCCGCTGCATCTTGGCTCTGCGGTCTCTGGCCCTGAGACCCGTGGGAGGAAGCCAGGGCAGAGCGCACAGGAGCTGCTGCCCACACTGCCCCTAAGACCACGTATATTTAAAAACCCTGCAAATATGCCCTGCCAGCCGCCCAGGACTGTTTCCAGTTCTCAGAACTATAGCTGGACAGCACGCTGGCACGCTGGCTCGGACCGCGTTCAGTGACCTCTGTCAGGACAGCTGCAGCACCCCATCCCTCTCATGTACGCATAGGGCCCTGGTCATGAGAAATTTACTGAGGGACCTTTAACTGAGGGATGTTGGCTCTCCCTGTGCCAGGCCATGTGCTAATCAGAGGGAATCCAGAGGTGGCCAAGGGCAGCCTAAGGTGAAATGCTACCCACCTCCTGGTCAGCGCAGCCCCTGCTTTTGGTCCACTCAGACCTCCAGAGTTATTGCCTGGGGCCCTTGCCCAGACTCCTGAATTCACTCTAATTTACAATTAACCTATGTTTATCCCTGTTACTAGCCACTTTCTTAGGGGCCTTTTCACATTTCTTATTTTGAAATAGTAATTGTTGAGATGGTGATACACCTACATATCCCGCTTGACAATAAACAGTTTATTTATTAAAAACCACAAGGCATGATGTTTTCTTCCTTCCCTGTCAGTGATTCAGCTACCATCACCATTATCATCACTGCTGACATCATCAGCACCACTCTCATCACCACCGTCATCACCATCATTCTCACTGTTGACATCATCATCATCACCGTCATCATTACCATCATCATCACTGCTGACATCATCCTCACTGCCATCACCGTCATTACTACCATCATCACCATCATCATCATGACTGGCGTCATCACCACCACCGTAATTGTTGACATCACCATCATCACCACCATCATCATCACCATCATCATCATGACTGGCATCATCACCACCACCATAATTGTTGACATCATCATCACCATCACCACCACCATCTCATATCATCACCACCACCATCATCACCACCAGCAGAACATTTTCTTAAAACCCAACATCATAGGTGGAAAATTATTATGAAATAAAGCCAAGGGTAGGGCTTCTCTGGTAGAAGTGAAGTTGGGGTACTAACCTCATCTTCCTTGGACTCAAGGTGACCCCTGAAGGACAACCCCAGCAGAATCTCCAGGGACAGTTAGAAACTACTGCTTGTGGCCAAACTTCTCTTGGTGCAAATGAGGAATCTGGGGTTTAGAGAGGGACAGAGGTGGGCAGCATAACACAGTCAGTTCAGGGTAGTTATAGCAATAAAGACAATATGGTGAGTTACAACATTCAACTTCACCATAAAATGCAAGGCTACTTGCCTCCCCAGTGTCCAAGCTCCGTTACTCCCTGCCTCACCCAGAGCCTCCCCAGGGGTTGGTGCCTTCTCCACAGTACCATGGATTAAATGAATTAACACAGAGAACTCTTAGCATCCGGGCCAGACTTAGGGTGAGGTACGTGAGCACTCATCTCAGGGGCAAAACCTAGGGAGGCGACCCCCCAACAGGAATCAAGGTAGATGATACTCAACGCGAGTGCTTTAAGAAGTCAAAATTCATGCAAACATAAAGAAACCAAAACAAAAGAAGCCAAAAAATCAAAATTTTATATAAAGACAGAATCAGCACAGCTTGGCACAAAGTAAGCTCTAAGCATAAGCATAGATAATTCATATATGATAAAAATTAAATATATATTAATTTATACAAAATTATAATATATGCATCAGGAAAACATAAACATTAGGAAAACAAGATATTTTCCAATGCAAAAAAGAATGCTGTAGAGAGGGCACCAGAACCTCAGTTTGGAGCAGGGGAACATACAAAAGGGGGGCATTCTGCTTACATGCTCTCCAGTTCTGAGCTTCTCCCCAGTTCTAAGTCTCTGACTTGGATTCTAAGACACTTAGCTTCCCTGGGAAGTGGAGCATCTGAGGACCAGGAAATGGGAAGAAGGAGCCCAGAGCCCAAGCTGTTCCTGGGATGTGACTTGGAGCATCAGGAATGATCCACGAGCTGTACCCACACGCCCACCCACTGAGCAGGTGCCCACCTCTGGGTCTTTGCACCTGCCGGCTCTCTTCCTTGATGCCTTTTCTGCACACTTTATCCTCACGCCTTTCCGCATCCTCACACCTTTCCGAGAAGGGCCTGTCCTGATCCCCACATAAACAACCTGTATAAACAACCTGTACAAGCAACTCCACCTCAGTCCCTAGAAATCTTGATGCCCTTCACTACGGACACATTACGACTGCCCCACGTATTCTGGTCCCCTGTCCCTACCTGGCCAGAGGCCTCACGAAGGCAGGGCTTTGTCTGGAGCACCCGCCATGGTTCTCCAGCACCTTGGACAGCACCTGCCCAGAGAGATGCCCCGTTCACACTCATGAAGGGAGGAATGAGTCAGGGCTCTGTGTCAGAATGGACTCTAATCTCTGAAAGTAAAAACTATGACATGACAACACGTTCGCTCAGAGCTCTCCTCACCTTCTCTCCCCTCAAACACAAATTCCTAACGCATGTTCCTTGGCATTAGTTCTGTGTAATATTAGCAGGTGTTTCTTGATAAAAGGATTTTGTGGCCTAATAAACGTAGAGAGCATTTGGCTACAGAGAAAGACAGGAGTTTAGCGGTCTCTCTGGGCAGGTGTCCCTGGGCCTGAGACACCCAGGTGAGCATCACTGATCTTTGGGTGCAGACGGATGCCCCCATTGTATTTGGTCAGAGAACACCTGTGAGCAGACCGCATCCAGAAGGTGGAGGTCAGTGGAAGCCCTTTGAAAAACACCAGCAAAAATGAGTATTGTAACCACAGCCTCTTCTAGAGCTGTTCAGCTCAGTGTGGGAGCCCCAGACGTAGCCTCCTGCTGAGCACTTGAACTGAGGCTAGAGGATCTGAGATGCACTCAAAGTATAAAAGACACACCAGATTCCAGAGACTTCATGGGAAAAAAATGAAAATATCTCATTGCTAATATTTATATGATTATATGTTGACATGATAACCTTTAGTACACATTGGATTAAATGAAATATAAAATTAATTCCACCTCTTTCCTTTTACTTTGCACCATGGCTACTAAAAAGTGTAAAGTTACACGGTGACTCACATCCCCTTTTAATTGGACAATGATGGTCTTGAGCTCGTCATCTTCTGGTCGAGCCCCCGCCTGAGTCAGCCCCATCCTGGGGGTTGAAGCCTGCTTCCACCTTCTGGATACAAAGAAGAGCTCAGGTCCAGAGCCCTGAAGGCCTTCCCATGCCCCCTGCCAGGGAAATGCAGTGTCTTCTCTCTGATAACATCATAGGTGGAAGCAAAAGAACAGAACCGGAATGGCCTGAGGTCCTGATCTGAATTTGCCCCACGGAGGCTCCTGACTCCCTGAGGACCTCTTGATAGGTGACCGGGTCTCTCAGCTGTTTCAAGGGCTTCGGTGGGAGACCCCAGCATCCCGCTTTGCAGGAGGTGGTTGCCAGGGCAAAGGAGCATCACCCATGATGCTGAGGGGCTCCAAACCCACCTGGGTTCAAGGGAGTCAACATTCTTTTAAAATTCCCATCTGTTCGTATCTTAGAAAACAGAGGTTTCAAAGTCAAAATCTGCAGTTCTAATTATTTAAACATGTCCAGAGGACATTGCAGGGGAGCGTGTGCGTGTGTCCTTCTAAGAAACATCCTCAGTTCTTTTGCCCTGAGTAACAGCAGGGTTGGATTGGAGCAGAAGGTAGAATTTGCTAGAGAACAGCACAAGGGCGAGAATTCATGGGCAGTTCCTGCAATGCAAGGAGTACCTAGTTAGGCCCGTGAAGTCCTGACTTTGTTCACATGACCTTGAACAAGACGCCCAACTTCTCTGGAAGTGGAGATGTTAGTCACGTCCAGAAGTGAGAGGCTAGAGCCCTCGCCAGAGCTGCGAAGTGTCCAGCCCGTGGGATGGGCCTTCACCGCCCTGCCTTTGGAGGGTGTGTGGGCAGGTTGCCACAGCCCTCACCCGGGCTGCCCAAGGACCACACGGTTGGAACTGTTTGTTATTGTTCTTTCTTGGGCTCCAGACACCCCAACCACATGTTCTGCTTCCCCACTTAACCAGCAGAAAGTCCAGGACCCTGGACGGGATTTGTGGGGGTGGGTGGACCCATGAGGAAGTGTCCTCCCTTTAGCAATTCAGCAAAACCAGCGAAAGCCCATAATCCGACCAAGCCTCTGGACACAGTCCTTGCCCTTTGTGGGATCAGGGTGCCCCTCTCACTAAAGAGCCGTGGGAAAACTTCAGTGCTGCTTTTTATAATCATCACGTCTCTTGGGACCCATAAGAACCTTTCATTTCCTCTCTTGTCTCCAGAATGGTCTGCGGATTCTGCCTCTGAAAGGCCGTTTCCTCCTTTCCTTGCATCTTCCACGCTCACCCTTTGCTACCACATTACAGGAAAGCCATCAGGTGCTTTGGAAAATGGAGATGCTGTTCAGAGGACTTTGGGCTCAAATGGTAACCCCTGCCCTGGGTCTGGCTTCTTAGAATCTCACCCAGGGCCAGTCCCGGGGAGAGGCTCCAAGGGATGACTAGTTGTGCCACCTGGGCTGGTGGTGAAAACTGACCGTCTCCAGGGAGTTCTTTAATCGCCAAGTCCCTCCCACTGAAGAGGGTGCCGCCCCACAAGCAGGGCCGCCAGGCTTGCACGTGGCTGGTACCCACTCCTCCTCGAGCTCACAGCCTGGGTGGCTTCTGCTGCGCCCCAGCCCGTGCCCGGGGCCAGGAGCTGCACGTGCTGGAAGTCTGAGCACAGCACAGAGATTAGACTTAAGCCTTTAGTCTCTCTCAAGTGCTTAAATAACCTCCTCTCCAGGCTCCCGTCAACGCCGTTCAGAACAGCCGCCGGAGCTGCATTTTATCTCAATTCTTAAAGTCGATCTTTAAAAATCTCTTTCTGGGTCTATTTTGTGCCCATCTCTGCTCATTTAACAGCAAGACCTGCCCTGCGGTCCTGCCCTCCTGTTTAATCAGCTTGTTCTCACACAGCCTCTCTCATTTAAGGAGAAAAGCAAGACAATATCTTAAAATTCCTTGAAGCATATTGGGACCTGTGGGAAAAGCCCCAAAATATAGTCTGTAGGCTCTTCCCAAGGCCACTTCCACCTGGAGGCACCAGGCATTCCGCTATTTCTCCAGCAACTTAAGTCAGAGGAGGTCACGCCCTTTTGCCTCTTGGTGGTATGAGTCGTCAGGACTCTTTCTATACATGTAGGCACCTTCTTTCCAATGAGACTGAATGCTTCCACATCTCATGCCTGTGCTGGTACAGGTCTGGGTGGAGAGTGTGGACATGTTCCTTTTGGAGCAGAAGAGAGGAGTGAGGGGGCATGGACAGGCTACCTCTGGCTTACCATCAGGGGGACTAGGGACAGTCCCAGGACTTCGGAGTCTCCTTTCTATACTGGGAATAATCTCTAGACTGTCTAAGCCCCCGGGGACCCTGAGGGGCAAATGGGCAATGGGTATGCGGACAAAATGTGTACGTTACGGAGCCTAAACCGAGGGTTCCTAGTAGCAGACAGTCAGAGAAAAATCAGACCTACAACTCTTTGCCTCACTTAAATGCTGGCAGGTTTTTCTGCTTCTTGGGAGATGCTTTCCCAGTAAACTGTTCTCAGGGGCTGCCGGTTGATCAGAATTTTCCCACCTTGTGCTTCAGACAAGGCAGGGAGGCGGAGGTATCCAGGACTTACAGGTAACTTCCAGAGACACAGCTGAAGAGGAGTCTGAACACGGAGCATGTGGCCACATCCTTTGCCCCACCCCATCCCGGGTGATCTGCTTGCCCAGGGCAGGAGGCTGCTGGGGGAGGTCAAGTTCCTCACCTGAAAGCCAATGCAAAGGTATGTCATTGAGCTGGTCCCCAGCTGAGCATCAGGAGCTTGATCATGGAGACGGGATTGAGAGATGCCTTAGTATTTGTTACCTGTGAGAAAGAAGGTGGTATTCATCGTCTGGCTCCCATCTTGATTGGTCAGGATTTGCTCCATGGGGTCTTCACTCCCTCACCTTTACCGGTTGGCACCTGCCTTAGAAAGAAGTGCGATTTGCAGATGTCCCATGCAAGGTGGCAGAAAGCAAGAGATGCCTGCAGCAGCTGAGAACAGGTGCTGCCAGGTGTACCTGCCAGAGTCGGTTGTGTCAACAGGAGCTGGAGTGAGCAGGGGGATCAAGTGGGTGTGAAGCGATTCAGAGAAGAATCCAATCCATTCCACAGAGAGACGGTCATGGCTCAGGGCCTGGAAGAAAAGCATCTCCTGGGAGATGGCTTCCCAAACTAGAGTTACCAGTGCCTGGATGCAGGGCTGTGAATGAGTCAACAGGCTCCACACACAGGAGATAATAGAAAAAACTGAAAAGGATTTCAAAATAAGTAATTGTTAAAGCCTCCGCAAGATTAAAAAAACACTCGTGCATATAATGAAAGAGTAAGAGGTAGTTATGAAAAAAGATAGGTGGTTATAAGACAAGAAGCCAGAGCTACACAAAATAAAACCAATTAGAAATTGTGGAAGTGAAAAGTATAGTTATGGAAAAAATAGATGAGTAAATAGTAAGGCACTGTTGATAAATGATTAATTAACCTTGAGACAGAACCAAAAAAAAATTACCTGCACTCCAGCACAGAGGGTCAGAGACACAAAAATCCGTGAAAGCCAGTAAAGGAGAATGAAGGTGTATTGAGAAGATCCAACACACATACATCCTCCAGATTTGGAGGGTTAAAATAAATAAATAAATAAATGATAGTGAGGCAATATTTGAACTGATGACAGAATTTTCCAGAATCAAGGCATGAAATGAATTAGACTTAAAAATCCAACCAAACACCACACAGGATCAGTACACAAGAACCCACATCCAGAAATAGCACAATGCAATTGCAGAACATCAAAGATGAAGAGAAAAGTAAAGAGGCTACCAGAGGGAAAACACAGATTACTTACACATAACTATAATCCGATTGATGCAAACTTCTCATCAGCTACAACAGAGACCAGTAAATAATGAAATGACATCTTCAAGATACCGAAGACAAAGCATTTTGAATCTAAAAGTCTATATTCCTTCAAGTTACATTTCAAGATGAGGTTAAGATAAGAATATTTTCAGACAGACAAAAAAATTAGAAATTCAAATCCCTGACAAAAAATACTTAGAGATGCATTGCAGAAAAACAAAATCAAAAACAAAAACAAAACACACACAAAGAAAGTACTGAAATTCAGTAATACATGGTGAAGAGCAAAAAATAAATAAGTAAATAAATAATATATTTTGGAAGATTAAAAAAAACTGACATTCAAATAAAATAGTAATAATAATGAAACAATAATAAAGATATTAACTTTTAGGTATGTGTTACGGAATGAATATTTGTGTGACTGCAAATTCATATGTTGAATCCTTACCCCACAATGTGTCTATATTTGGGAATGAGGACTCTAAGGAAGTAATTAAGGTTAAATGAGATCTTAAGGGTGGGACCCTGATCCTATATTATCAGTGTCCTTATAAGAAGAGGTACCATAGAATTCTCCCTCTCTCCCTCTCCCTATCTCTCTCTCTCTTTCTCTCTCTCTCTCCATCTCTCTCTCTCTCTTCCTCCTTCTTTCTGTCTCTCTTTCCATGTGAGAAAACAGTGAGAAGGTAGCTGTCCCTAAGGCCAGAAGAGAGCTCTCACCAGAAACCAACCCTGCCATACCTGGGACATCTTGCCTCCAGAACTGAAAGAAGATAAATATCTGTTGTTTGTTCAGGCCTAGTCTAGTCTGTGATTTTATAATGATAGCCCAAGATGACAAAGACAGCATGTATCAATAAACTCAAAATAAACTTCCAGACAATAATAGGGAGTTAGGAGAAGGTTTGGGAGGAAACAGAAGTGTGCTAAGGTTCTTATCCATTCAAATTTAATCTTTGCTAGAATATATGCTTAAATTTTAAGGTTTATCACCAAAATATTAGACATGAAAGATACTACTCCCCATCTAGTAAAGGAAAAAAGGGTCAGAATACGGGTGGATCGAGTGAACAATCAAAGACGATACATTTGTAATTCACTTTGTGGAAGATCCACGTAAAATACTAGAGTCACGTGGAAATCATAGTGGCTGTGAAAATAAAATGTCTGACTTTAAAGACATAATTTTTCATAAAAAAAAGAAGGGAAGTAACATGAAGTATATACAATGAGTCATTTTTTCTGCTTTGTTCATTCTTTGGCTTTAAGATTCCTACAAGTCCAGACTGTCCCTGTTAGGGTATCAGGACCAACCCTGGAAATCAGCATGGACCCCGACATTTATCACGCCAAAAATCTGCCCTTCTCCCAAGAAACCAGTATCTTTCATTCTACGGTCAAGGTGAGTCTCGTAACTTACCATACTCTCCCTATTGCCTTGGCTGCTGGGAAAAATAGATCTTTATGAGCTAACTCTAGTGGCTGTGAAAGACATTACAACATCCGTTTACCCTACATTAGCCTGGCTCCATTTTGCTGTTCAAAATTTATTTTCCCTTTGATCTAATGTCTTTATCTTTTTTATTTGTGTTTTCTCTCCTAACTATTGGTTGTGTGACCTTGGGAAAGTAACTTTACTTCCTTGTGCTTTATGTCTATAAAACTACAATAATTACCTATGTTTTAGAGTTAAATAATTCGTGTGTGTGTGTGTGTGTGTGTGTGTGTGTGTGTGTGTTTGTGAGGTGGGGATTAGGGTACCAATGGGGCTCAGTAAATGTGGGCTGTCATCATCACCATCACCTTGACAACACAATTTTGCAAGCTACCTCAAGCAATGGGACGGGATGAAGTTTAAGTTAACGATACCACGTGTTTGGTAAACACTGAATAAGAATGGAACACACAAAGCTGGGCATGGATTTCTAAAAGAAAGACATGTTGTAGTACTCATCATACTCTGAATGAGATAGATGAATAAACAACTAAGTAAATAAATAAATTCATAGAGAAGATGTAGAAGAGGTTGTGAGAAGACACGAGAAGCCCATCACTGATTGGTGGAAAGTGCCGGTGGCATGTGTGGAAACATCGATGAATGGCGTGACCCTCGCCAGGTAGCATGACATGATGACTGCCCAGCAACTGAGCAAAACATACATATAATTGCTACAAGCCATCAGCACAGCAGAGAAAAATCCCAGGCTCAAGGGTCAAGAACCCAAAGTCTTTACTGAGCACTTTACTACAGGCCAGGTGCTGTGTTAGTTTTATAGAGATTATTTCATTTCATCTTTAAGGTAACGTGATTATCAGAAACTTAACGATGAGGACACTGAGAGAGGAAAAAGGATTTAGGTAACATTCCCAAGACCAGACAGCTGGACCCCTGAAAGTGTGGCCCCAGGGCCCCAGCCTGGAACCACTGCAGCCTCCTACTCTGGTTCTTGGAATAATCATGCCTTCCAGGGCCTGACTCCCATGCTCCCGGAGCAGTCTGCCCTGGCCAAAGGGAAATGCCAGTCTTGCCAAAGGCCTGGTTTCCATGGCGATGATGGTGGCCCGCTCTCTGAGGGGTTCAGAACTCTGCTGTTTGCTTCTCTCTGAGAAAGTGAAGCTCCAACAGGGCAGGTGGTCCAGCGGACTGTGAACTGTTCCTCCAAAATTCAGGAAATGCCCGCCTGGGGCTCCTGGGCTGCTGAGAAGCCCCATTCACGAGTTCCTTCCTCCTTGTCCCTGTGTGAACCCAGGCTGAACCGGACCGTGAGAACTGTACGGAGTGGGTCTAACAAGTCTTTTTTTTTTTTTTTTTTTTTTTTTTTAATGCGGTACGCGGGCCTCGCATTGTTGTGGCCTCTCACACTCCGGACGTGCAGGCTCAGCGGCCATGGCTCACGGGCCCAGCCGCTCCGCGGCATGTGGGATCTCCCCGGACCAGGGCACGAACCCGTGTCCCCTGCATCGGCAGGCGGACTCTCAACCACTGCACCACCAGGGAAACCGTCTAACCAGTTTTTGACAAAAACTCAGGAATTCCAAGTCTTAAATGCCCGAAACGGCTCATTTTTAAGATGGTGTGGGGGTTATGGGCGTCACCTAAGAGTGACACAGCCTGTGTTGTCCCCTCTCTCAGAATGACCCTTCCTCCAGTGCTGCTTCTTTATTTTCATCCTCTTCATCTTCTTTAAAATGCACGTTCTTTCATGGTTTTGGAGGAAAGTACTCAGATAGGTCAATTCATACTATAGTGTGAATGACTGCTCCCAAGTAGCCCTGTTTTAAAAGAAAACTAACTCTTCTGTCGTCTGTTTCCATAATTCACTCCCTTTTGATGCTGAGTTGGGGTGCATTGCGTGGCTATATCACAGTCTGCTTATCCACACACCTGCCGATGGACAGCTGGGTGGTTTCCAGTCCACACACCTGCCGATGGACAGCTGGGTGGTCTCCAGTTGTTGGCCCTCACAGATAAAGGTGCTCTGCACTTTGCGTATTTCTGCTTTTCAACGAATTTCTTAGGGAAGAAGAAATCGCTCAGGCAAGACACCCTTGTCTGCGTACCCCTGGACAGGAGACTGTCACCCACCACCTCCTTCCTGCCCATACCTTGGCTGTGTACTCGAGGCCTTCTAAAGGCCCAATTAGCTCTGCTTTTTCCCCTGACTCTATGACATTAACTCTCAATTTCAGCCTCAGACCAGCCCCTTCCCCAGAACCAGCCCCCCTTGAATCTGAACAAATGAGGGTCTACTCCTTAGAGCCAAAGGAGGTGGATTAACCACGATCGTGCATGATTGACGTGGAGTTTGTGCAGCTGTGAAAATAGGCCAAGGCATATTTTAGAAAGTAAATCAGACTGGATGAATCGGAAATGCGAATTGGCCTTGTTTGTTTCCCGGGAAGCCAGCGTCATCGCTCTCCTTCGAGGCTGACTCAGTTTCCTCACCCAGATTTCCAGCCTTCCTGTGCCTGGGAGACATCTTGCTCTCTGCTTCGGGGTCCTGCACTGCCCTCACAGGGGAGCAGGGCTGAGGCTCACTGCAAAATTCTGAGACAGATCTGAATCACTGGTTCCCGCAGAAAAAAACAAAACAAAACAAAACAGGAATGGGACCTCAGCACCTTAGCTGGGGCGGCAGCCGTCCAGGCCAGCGCAAACAGGGCTGTATGTCTTTAAGAAGCAAAAATTAATGCAAAGCTTATTACAGTCCCGGTGGCTGCTAACTCTCTCTCTCTTCCGCTGCCCAAGTGTCTGAATTTCAGCTTCAGATGAGTATGGCCTGCTGGGATTTGAGCTGCCAGTTTAATTAGTGTTCAGTAATTTCAATAATGAGTGACAATTCATCGGGGCTTTTAGGTTGGTCTTCTGTTCAGAAGCAAATCAATAATCCACAGTTTTTCCCCTTCTTTAAAGACAAGAAAGTGGCATGTGAGTTACATCAGATGAGAGAAAATAAATGAGGAGACGCTCCAGCCCCTCAGTAACTTGAGAGGCAATTGGCTTTCACGGCGTGGGCAGCCTCTCGGTTTGTTGGTATTACTCGAGGAACAGAAAGGTCATTAGTAGCTGGAAAGAGACTCTCGAAGTCTCACGTAAACCGTTTGCCCCGGCTGTAGCCACAGTGATTTGGGTAAATGAACACAGGTATACGGATTACTACCGAATTCCCCAGACTGCTTGTGTTATTGCCTCCGAAGATATAAAAACAATTGAGGCTAATTGTATGAGAGTGAGTTTATTACAAACATAAATGGAAAGGAAAAGAGAAAAACAGAGATGCTCTTTCAACGATTCTTCCACCTCTCCCGACGCCTCCATCTGTATCTCTGATCTGCGCTTCCAAGGGCGTCTGATACGTGCAGCGGCGAGGTGGTCCTCGGGAAGACCCCACGCCTGGAGACGAGGTGTTGCTGGAAACTGGGGCTCCTGTGGGTTTGGAGGTCTGGCTGTAAGTGGGCTGTCATCGCTCCAAAGTGCAATCAGGACTTAGCAATTACTCTTTTACCGCTGGTGGCTGCACTGAGCCCAGATGCTTCAAAGCCGAGGAAAGGCATTTATCTCAGCTGAGACGTGGGGTGGCTCGCCTTTCCCCAGCCAGTGGCTGGAAAGTTACCTGCAGTACAGCGGTACCCTGCCAGTCTGCCGGAGCCGTGGCTTTTTTGTCAACCTGCCTGCTCTCTTTTGTTACAGCTACAAAGACTTCGTCTTCATAAGGTGTTGTGATTTGCGATATACAAACCCATTAAAAAAACACAAATGAAATCCCCAGCTGGGAAGGTCAAGTCTAATGAGCTGGGCTGTTGTGAGGACTCTGGTAGCTCACAGCATCCCCCATGTCGGCCAGAGGTGCTACAAGTGAACAGCTGCTTATAATTATTATCATCTGACACTTTTCATCCACCTCAGGTGCTATTTTTTTTCTCACCAAAGAACAGATTAATTGTATATCAACTGATATACATAAAAAAGGGTTTGATAGAAGGCTTAATAAAGTAACATTAAATAGGCAATCCCACCGAAATTCTAATGTGTATATTCTTAATTAAATTCCCTCGTACTGTACAGTAATTCAGGTGCATTCTGCTTCCTTCGGCACCCGTCAAATGGAGAGCCTGGGTCGAATCAAGGAAAAGAACACACATGCACAAGGAGATCACGTGTGCCTCTCTTCATGCCCTGCCTGCACAGGAGAAGACTGAAAAGGAAAAGTGAACAAAGCAACTCAAAGGTGGTACCCAAGCTATGGGTGCGAGTCGACACAGACCTGTACCATTGAGTTCTCGTGCTGAAGAATCCATTCCTGCCCCTCAGAACTGCCATCATCTCCCGGGCAAGAAGGTACAGCCATGTGAAAATGGAGATATTATTAAAAGGACAGAAGGAGAAAGAGAAGGAGGAGAGAGAGAGGAGGACAGAGAGATGGAAGAGAGAGAAGGCGATGAAGGAAGCTGCGGAGGAGGGGAAACAGGAGGCGAGCATTCAGCAGCCCCGATTCACTCTGGAGAGTAACCGTTGAGCCGGAGAAGTATAAATATGTGTTTAAAGCCAACATGTAGAGGTAATGACGCTCTCGTACTTCGTTAACTGCCTTGAAGTCAGTCCTGGAAATGCACTTTGCTCAGCTCTAGAACGGCTGCACCGGGAACCAGCACCTCGGGCAAGCCTCTCGCCACCGTCCAACGCTGCCGCGTTGGGGAAACTGCAGATTTTCCTTGCGGGGCTGAGAGTATCTCTTAGGCTACAAGAGGAAAGAGAGTAATAAAACAAGGCAGGTGAGGTGATGTGCTTTTGTCCAAAAGATCTGCATGGAAGTAACCACAGGATTGATAAAGACAGAAGTTATTGTGAACTGTCCAGAAAACAGCATGATATTTGATCATAGGCAAGTTGACAAAGTCATGTCAAAAAAAGAGTGTGTCAAAACTCCAAACTTAATATACTGCCTCACATGCTTCCCTATGCAAGGTTGGAAGGTTGAGGTGAATTTTCTAGCTGTTGGAAAGAGCAGGACTCTGAGGGGTGGGCAAGAGTATCTGTGGGGGTGAGGAGGAGACCCTCCTGCACAGCTTCTGAACCCAGCTGGCTTCCTGACCTGAGAGTGGAACCCCAGCAGCTGAAGAAAAATCTAGAATCCTTGGCATCCACATTGTGCATAGCACTGTCAAGGGGGAGCACTGGCTTTAGAGTGGAAGAAACAATTTACATCCAGGTTCTGCCACGTGGAAGCTGTGTGGCCACAGGCAAGACGCTAGACCTCTCTGAGCCTCAGTTACGTTCTCCATAGATGGACTGGTACTGCCCGCCTTACAGGATGGCTCATTCCCTCATGTATCCGTTCACCAACTATTCACTGAGTCCCTGCACCGTGCCACGTGCTGCCTTGTGCACCAGGGAGATGGCACGGCCATGCCCTGCTGTCACAGGGCTCACGTTCTACCTGTGGATGCAAAAACGTACAAATACAATCATGTCCGAGAGCCATGAGAGCTGTGGGAGGACAGAATATTTCTTGACAAGGACAGGAGTGGATGGTTGCTGGGAAGGACCTCTCTGTCTAGAGTGGAGGGAATCAGGCCAGCAAAGGTGATGGAAAAGCATTCTGGACCGAGGGAAACTCAGGGTCAAGCGCTGGAGCAGAAGTGACCTTGGCTTGCAGGCGAGGCCAGGCAGGGCGGCAGATGGGAGCAGTGGGTCATGGTCAGATTGGCCCTTGACTCTGACGGTGATGAGAGACCCCTGGAGATTCTCGATCGGAGGATTACCACGGCAGCTGTACATCCCTATGGGAGCACCGGCGGCTGTGAACCGAGAGTGGTGCTGAGAGGTGGACGGTGCCGCTGAAGAAAGGTGGTGCTGACTTGACTCACAGCCGTGGCTGCAGAATGGAAAGGCAGGGCCCGAGCGGGACATTTATGGGCAGAACTGAGACAGGTCTGCACGGAGCATGTGGCCTGAGCCCTGGGGACAGAGGGAAGGAAAAGTGGAGGAGGAGCGGGGCGGAGACATCAGAAGTTCGGCTTGAGATGCCGACTAGATGGCCAAGGGCCGGGGCCAGGTGGGCAGTTAGGAGAGCTGAACCAGACGCTAAGATGTCCTTAGTGAATGTTAATGTAAAAAAAATTTATGTAGGAATGAAAACAGCACAGTGACAAATGATTCTGAGCTGTATTTGTGACTCCTCTGTCACTGTTAATCTGGCCTGGAAATGAGCATAGACAGCTCACATAACATGTCAATGAAAGTGTAAAATAATTAAACACACATGCAGGCACACGTACATACACACACGCACATACATGTGCAGACAGACACGCAAGACACAATTCACATGTGCGTGTACACGGCAATACACACATGTGCACATCTACACACACATGTATACACACGTGCACGTGTGTGTTACACATGCATGCACACACAGATACAGGGCACACACATACACATATAGAGCACACACATACACACACACACACACACACACACACAGAATCTCAGGAGCCTTGGAGGTCTTTCGCTCTCAGGGCTGTGCAGGAAAAAGTCTGCATACAAGCTTTATTCCTGTCCGACTCATGAAGGTGTCTCACTCAGATGTCTGTAGGCTCTTTTCTTCCTGGGGCTGAAACCTGCTTTGCGTTGGCCCCATCAGGAACTTGGACCAAGTTAAGCCCTAGGAGTTGGCTGTGCTCACTCCAGGCCCCTGGAAGATGTAGGAGCTGCCCCTAGAGCAGGGGAGCTAGAGTTTCCTGTTCCTTTCCCTGCACCAGGCAAGGGTTGCTTTGTTGAGGGACTTTCATAGGAACACCAAAGTCCTCAGTCAGGAACCACGAATCGGTGGGGCCCTGCTGTGCTCTGGCCTGGGGACCCAGTGACAAGTGCCCAGTCTCCCTTAAGGGCAGTTAGCATCCTCCACCCCCCTCCCAGCCTGCATCACTGCAGGCCCGGCCAAGGGCAGCACAGGCCTGGTGGGCTTCCTGGAAGAGGTGCCACAGTGTTCTTGTAGCTGGAAACCTCATGGCCACCCTCTGCCCTCCAGGCCTTCGCTGGCAACTCCTGCCAGCCCCATAAAGTCCCTGGGGCTGAGCTTCCCCCCCACCACCTGCGACCCCACGCCTGCCCAGCCTCGTCCACCACCCAGGTCCCTGACCCTGTGGCCGAGCCAGGTTGAACTATGGGCTCTTCCATAAGTGCTCCCCGTGTCCCCCCATGGACCTTGGCACCGTGGCTCCCTTGTTACCAAAAACATTCTTGAGAGACTCAGGTTGACTCAAAATCTTGTGCTGGAGACAGGCCCTGAGCCTGGGCCTCTGGGACCAGTGGCTGGGCCAGTGTCAACGTAACACCCAACAGCAGGGTGAAAAATGAAAATGTACACCACTCCGTGTACTTGGACTTGGCTCAGCCAATCAGATGTTCAACTTCATGGCGGAAAACAACAAGATGTTGGTTGTGGAAGCCCTTCAGCCAGGATCATGGCCCTTTGTAGCTACCTCCAACCAGGGGCTAAGTCCTGGAGGAAATCAAGGCTCTAGATGCACGTCAGCTAGATGCCCCTTGAACCTGAAGGATATGGAGGTGCTCAATTTCATCCTGAAACACTCTGAGAAATCCATCTGCCGAAAGGAGAGATGGGCAAACCTTTGCCATTCTGCACGCCGTCCTCCTTGTCTGTCTGATCTCTGCCCGTGAGTTGTGCCTGAGGTTGGGGAGGAGAGAGATGCAGCTTTTATTGAGCCCTGGGGATGGGGAAGCGCTGTGCTAGGTTTCTTCCCAGAAAAGTCTCATGGAGTCTTTACCAACCTCATGAAAATATCATCATTCTCCCATTTTGAAGATGAGGCAAATGAGTCTCAAAGCAAATAAACGGTCTGCAGTCACCCAGCCTGGACATGGTGCAGCCTTGACATTGGGCATTGGGTTTTCACGGAATTTCTTTTTTTAAAAATTTTATTGGAGTATAGTTGATTTACAATGTTGCGCTAGTTTCAGGTGTACAGCAAAGTGATCCAGTTATACATACACATATATTCATTCTTTTTCAAATTCTTTCCCCATTTGGGTTATTACAGAATATTGAGTAGAGTTCCCTGTGCTGTACAGTAGGTCCTTGTTGGTCAAGGTATTTCTTAAGGCAGCATCTGACTCTGTGCAAAAGGAAACACAGTGTCCATCTAACATCACCATGGAAACTTTATTTCCTCATAGCAGAATCTAAAGTTAAAATGAATCATAAGAATTCAAAGATCCAATTGACAAAATACATATTTCACTCTGTGGAGGGGAAATGACCGGTGACGGCTCAGCTGACAGGAGGGAGGAGACCTCTGTAAGACCCACATCTCCCCTCACGAGAGCCCAGGTGGGGCCGCTCGGTGACAGGGACCTGAGTCCAGGAACGCCTGAAGAATCGCAGACAGCCCACACAGGTCTGCCTTGCTCGCTGTGGTGGTGGAGGTCACGTCGATTTGGGCGACCTGTTCATCACCGATTAGGTCTTTGGTGAGCAGTCCTCACCCCAACGATGTTTCTCACAGAACGAGTTGCCCTTCTCGTCTGGCCGCGCTGCTCTTTCATGCCCAACTCCTTGTCTCAGTAGGACGTGACAGCATCTGCTGACCTTCTGACCAGCTCGCCTGGCACGTCCTCCTGTGAAGCAGAGAGACGCCATAAACGCAGGCTCTGACAGGGAGCAGGGCAGAGTGTGCTCAGACGGACCGACGAAGCGAACGCTGGGCGCCGGTGCCTGGGAGGTAGCCGGTATCCACCGTGTGAGAGAAACGGGGCACCCACTGTGTGTGAGGCCCTGGGCCTCAGGGGACCAAAAGGATGGCAAACAGCTGAAGACGGGAGATTCCGGGTCCCCTGGCAGCCCCTCCCTGGCTCAGCGGAGGCTCTGGCCTCTGCACAGCCCCGCAGTAGGACACCCTCCCTTTTTGCCGAGGCCTTTTTCCAGGAGGAAGTTTCCCAGAAGGAATGCCTGGAAGTCGGAACCTGCCCCTGGGCCGGCAGGACCATGGAGGGATGGGCGGCCAGGCGTGGCCTCTCCACGCACATGACGCAGGACAGTGACAGTGGGGACACCCGGGCTCTGGCCCAGCCCCGCCCCTGCCAGGCTACACTACGGTTCTCTGGGCTTCAACTTGCTCATCCTAAAGCAGTGGTTTGCAACGGGTGGCCTCCACGTACAGGCCTCTCTGGAGCCCTTCGTGCCCCCCATCCTTATGACGCCCTGGGCTTCAGGCTGCAGGGATTCACCTCGGGAGCCATCCGAGGAGGGGCACGATGGCCACTCTCCCGGGCTGGGCTGTGATGGGCCGGCCATAGGAAAAGAAAGAAAAGAAGGATGAGGTGATGGAAGAGGAGGGGGGTGCAGGGGCTGGAGAGCACTTCGCACAAGGGCATCTCTGTGGGCAATTTCCACCGAGCTCCTGGTTGCCGTCAGAGAGGAGCAATGAGACCAGTCTTTGTTCTCCATGTTTGCCCTTCAGGGTCAGGTTGGGAGGCAGCGGCCGGGTGGTGGTCACAGCTGGGAGGGAAGGGCAAAAGTCATGCAGGCGGTTTGAAAACTGTCACTTTAAAATATGGGGTCACCCCACTCAGGCTTCCAGGCAGGGCTGGCCCCCTGCTGCCAAGGAAGGAGCTGGTGGAAAGGAAAACCTGTGAGCCACCCGAAGAAGTCTGGAGTCTGCGCTTGGGGAACGTACATTTGTTTTTCCAAAAGAGAAAGAGGAGAACTTCCCAGCCAAACATTTACGCGCCTTCGGGTTCACACCGACAAATGATGCTGAGTGGACAGATACGAGCATATGTGGACATGCACACACACCTACATCCCCATGGCTTTACCGGATGCTTACACCCCAAATCTTCCCTGTTTGCTTAGAAAGATGAAATGATTAGATTTCTTCCAACTTGAAGCTGGATAATGACTTCGGAGAACTTGCAAAGCCCATCACGGGCTGTGAGTCACCCCCGTATAAACGGCCACAAGTGGGGTCCCATGATTAAATTTCATGATCTGAGTTGCATTGAAATCAGGTGCGTGGCTTTTAAATCCCAGTAGTTGGTGATTTTTTAAAATATCTGCCAAACAGAACAATGAGACCCTTTTAAATCCCCCCGTGAGCAACTGTTAAAACCACAATTTACAACTCTGCGTAGCATCTAACTTGTTAACCAGGTGTTCCTGTGTTATTGTTTGAAATTCTACCTTGGTTTAAATCAAATGAAGAAAAGCCAAAAGTCCAATTAAAATCCCACATTCGCCTCTTTATCGAGGGTAGGTGAAAGACGTTTGTTATAGATTTAATGGCAGAAATCTCATAAAATGCTAGACCATCCTTTTTTCTTCCCAGTTTCTTATTTCTTGCTTAGATTCTCACAGCTTACTGGCATTTCCTGTTCCTAACTGAAGGGGAAAAAAAGAGAGAGAATAAATCCAGGAATTTCTGGCTTAATTTTAGTAGCATCCTGGACACTCTAGCTGAATTTGACAATTGAGTGTTGTCATGGGATATTAAAATCGTGCAGTGGGCCCATTTAGGTGATTATTTCATAGGCTGTCCCTTAATAAGTTCCATGCCTCTCTGGATCCTCTTTGCCAACATGTGTCCACTGTATTTAATAGTTCAGGGACAACAAATTTATGTTGCTAAGCTCCAAAAGCAAACCCAACCCAAATACCTCCCCCAACTGCAGACATTGACCAAGGTAATATGGAATTCAGTTGTCTTCTCTGCACCATAATTATTTCCAGACTTAAGTTGCCTGTCTTTGTTTTTGGCCATTTTTCCCATTCCATCCCGATGCTGACACACTGGTGCTCCTTTGCCTTTTCAGTTTTCTGCTTAGAGCTTATTGTCACCTCCCCTCCTGTCCCTGAATCTTCAGCAGACCTTTCTATTCTTCCACCCTTCCTTCAACCCGCTATTCAATACGCCTTTCTCCGAACTGACGGAGCTCTTCTGCCATCAAGCAAACTTACCTGGTTCCTTTGGACTGCCTTCCTTTTCCTGGGGATGAAAAGGAGACAAAAGGATTTTCTGTAGCCCTAGCTGCACTGTAATAAGTAGGATAATCTGATAAATCGGATCAAATTTTTTCTTTTTGCAGAAATCCTGAAACTGCAGGAAAAAAAAGTGTCAGTTATAGCACATCTGTTCTCCTTTACGCCTTATTTAAGAAAATAATTCTTGCCAGATTTTTGCCCACCCATAATAATTATACCATTTTTACAGATGTGGTTTTTAACAGCTTCATTTTGGCCCCAAATCTTTTATATAATTTGCAATGAATTTGCTTCTTGGCTTGCACTTCATTACGATTTGGCCATAATGAGATGGAGGTACAGGAACTCGTTCCCAGAGCTATACCTTTTAGTAATGTTTTTATAAACCGAACAGCTAGGGTAGAAATGATCACTGTCGTCATTGCTGTTATTATTATTATCATTATCAGTAGAACAATTCTTGCAAGTTTTGCACTTGAGTATTTAACTTGGCAGTCACCCTGGGATTGTTTTTCTTTATTCCTAATTATCTACTCCCTTTTTGAGCTGAAGCCCAGAGTGGGGCTGTTTGTGCAAGTCCCTAGACGCAGGTAAAGACGGCAGGGCTTTCCACACTGGGTGCAGCCGGCAGCACGCCTACCTGCCACGCACAGTCCTGAACACCCAGGGTGCTGCAAGGGGCCTCACCCCCAGCCCTGGCCTTGATGAGCTCCCGGAACACTGGGTAATGAAGCAGACAGCAGAGGATGCGGGAAAATACAGTGAATCCTGGCAGGAAACAAACACAAAGCCAGCTAAGAACTAAAGGACTGGTGGTTGCCAAGAAGGAGGGGCTTGGGCTTCCCTGGAGGTGCAGTGGTTAAGAATCCAACTGCCAATGCAGGGGACACGGGTTTGAGCCCTGGTCCGGGAAGATCCCACATGCCACGGAGCAACTAAGCCTGTGCGCCACACCTACTGAGCCCACGCTCTAGAGCCCGCATGCCACAACTACTGAAGTCCACATGCCTAGAGCCTGTGCTCCACAACAAGAGAAGCCGCTGCAATGAGAAGCCTGCGCACCGCAGCAAAGAGTAGCCCCTGCTTGCCGCAACCAGAGAAAAGCCCACACGCAGCAACAAAGACCCAACCCAGCCAAAAATAAAATAAAGAAAATAAGATAAATAAAATTATATAAAAAAAAGAGGGGTCTTGGGGAGGGATGGAGTGGGAGATTAGCAAATATAAGCTTTTATATCGAATGGATAAACAATGAGCTCCTACTGTATAGCACAGAGAACTGTATACAGTGTCCTGTGATACACCATCATGGAAAAGAATATAAAAAAAGAATGTATATATACGTATAAGTGAATCACTTTGCTGTACAGCAGAAATTAACACAATGCTGCAAATCAGCTACACTTCAATTAAGCAAAAAGAGCTAAAGGGAGTCACAGAGGAAAGGACCGCGTGGGAGTGCTGAGAACACCAGGGAAGGGGCTCCAGGAGCGATGCGGGATAAACTGGAACCGGTCATCGTTAAAGGGAACAAGTGACAGACAGTGTTTTGCGTGACGAGGCGCTCGAGAACGGGCTGGCCATTTAGTGCTCAGGGCAAACTTGGGTAGCACGTGTGATGGGGAAACTGAGGCTGGGGGCTGTGTGGAAACCCATGCGGCCGGTAGGTGTCCTGCTGTGGCCACAATGGGGCTCGGGCAGCTCCTGGCCCTCCCTGTGTGTTGCATCTTCTGAGGGATTGGAATTGGATCCACGACCAGAGCTCCTTCAGGCTGAGCTCGGTGGTTTGGGTTACAAATTCCAGAGCCCTCCGTGGACTGCGTGAGTCCCTGCTAGCCTGGGGGCCACTTGAGGACAGAGACCAGGAGAAACAGGAAAGGACCTTAAATCAATGGGCTGCAGTCCAGAGAGACACGCGAGTCTCCCAGGCTGGCACGGGTCCCCTTTTCCACAATTAGGAGGTGAGTTCACATTGGGCAGACCCTATCCCTAAGGTGCCCATGCATTTCAGGGGCCTCACGGCCCCAGAATGGCTCAGGCTTCCTGTTTCCACTAAATTTCACTGGTTCTTTTTTCTTTTTCCCTTATGTTCTGCACTATGTTGCCACAGGCATGAAAATTATTTATTTTCTTTAATTTCCACTTAAAAAAAATGAAACAAAGCAAAAAATTGTGCAAGCAAAGGAAATTCATTCTCAGGAGGGTCAGACTTTTCTGCGCTGGGATATATGGGAATGTGGGCACCGCCCAGAAGTATTCGACCCCCTATCCTTTTAAACACATCTCTCGGTTAATTCCAGGGCTCAGGATCCGACCACCGCAATCCGCGCTTGGACACGCCCCTCTTGCCTCTCCTTTTCCTGCCTCTCCCTTGGGCACTGACAAGCAAGTCCCTCCGTCTTCTCCTACTTGGCCAGCTCCTGCTACCAAACCAAGCTCCCTGCCTCCCCAGGCGGAAGCCAGAAATCAAGTTCTTTAACAAGCCCCCCATTCCTAGACATGGGCTAGGCTAGCGGTGGTCGCTCTTTTCCAGTTAGGAAAGAATTCTTGGATGGCTGCAAAGAAGACAGTAGAAGTGCCCGGCGAGGCCCTCCATGGACATGTAGACGTGCCTGGAGGGGCAGCGGGCAAGGTCAGCCCCGCCGACAGCCCCTGGGCTGATAGGGCCCACGGCGGGGCAGCTTCCAACGGCCGCCGCCGCTGCCGTGGTCCTGGTCCTTTGGTCGCCTGCGCCCCGGGTTCATCAGCAGCAGGTCCGCAGATACGAGGCGACAGCACCAGGACCACGTGGGCCGAGGGGGCATCTGCAGTGGCAGAGCGCGCGGCTTGCTTTGGGCTGGGAGGACTCACTCTTAATGAATTTAGATGATATTCAGCTGCCTCCACTACTTAATTCACTCAGCGGCCTGGGCGTCGGAAGAGATGAGCAAAGGGAGGCCGACCGACTCTCGTGACTCGGTGTCAGCGTGGCCCCGACAGCAGGCACGGGAGCCCCGGCCCGGCCACCGCCCCCCGCCTGGGCCTGGGCAGGGCTCCGGGACCCCCGGGGACCCCCGATCGAGCCCCGACAAGGCGGCCCAGCAGCGCGGGCTGCTGTAGCACGTGCCCTGCGCTGGGTGGTCTGGGGACATCGTCTGCTTCCGAGCTCATTTGCCTGCAAACGCCCTCACCTTGTCAGTGCCAATAATTATCCGGTCGGCGCTACTCAGAGCTGCCATGCCTTAAGATTGGATTAGATTGAGGAGGCTGAGGCCCGCTCCTCTGTGCATTTTCCCAGTCAGTTAACGTAGCCACTGGGGGCCTCACCGAGGCCTACAGCAGAGCTACACTAACTTTCTCTCCCCTTCCTTATTACGGAGCTTAATAACAGCAGGCAGTGTATTAATATGTAAGAGATCAAGAGATTATTGATTAGAGTCACTTGCCTAATATCCCCTGTCCGTCATGTAGTTCAGCAGCCCTTTCATGATTTTTTGTGTCAGGCCATTTAAATATTCATGACCGAGTTGCTTTGTACCTCCACGGCTGAATTTCTAATTAATCTGTCAAAAGAAATACAATGTGCCCGGAAGCCTTATTATGATAAGGGTCAGCTGAAACAGAGATGGTCTGGCAAGGCCTAAGGGGTAATTAATTATAACAATACAGTGTTTACCTTGTGTGGTACCTGCGGCCTAAATGAGCACTAAATTAGGCTCAAACCACTCCAGTCTGCGTTTGAAGCCTCCTGATCTGCCAGACTAGATCATAATGATGGGAGGAGAGAGCCGAGAGCCGCGGCTATGTAACAACATAATCAGCAATTATAGCTGCGAAATGGGGAGAAGGGGGAATTTTATCTCATTAGAAAAGCCCAAGTAGAAAGTTTTTTTTTCTGTCACCAGCTCTTTTCTTTAGAATTCAAATGATTCCACTCTAAAGGTGAGGGATCTCAAATCTAATTCCAGTGCAGAGAGCTGGCCTAATTAGTGGTATACTTTGGCTAAAATATGAATGACATTTGCTCCAGCTCGCAGCGGCCTATTAATAGAGGGTGTCAGAGTGAAACATTAAGTGTATCATTCTTCTGTCAATTTATTTCTGTCATTATTGTTTCTTTATTTCCTCTGCCACATTATGGTCACTAATTTCTTCTCACTTTTATGAGATTCTTAATGTGGGCCTTTAATGAACTCCAAAAACTCAACCACAACTCTGGAATTAAAATACTAGGCTCCTGTCAGGGTGGCGTGACAAAGTAAAACTTGAATAGTATCATTCTTCTGTCAATTTATTTCTGTCATGATTTTTCTTTATACCCTGCCACATTATGCCCACTAGTTTAATTCCATTTTTATGTGACTTGTTAATGTGAATTTTAGGTGGCTTTTAATCACCTCCAAATTTGTAGAATATCACAATAAATCATAACTGTATCCCCTCTTATGACAATTTATTTCTGTCATTATTTTTTATTTCTCCTTCCTTATTACAACTCTGAGTTTCATCTCCTCCTCTGTGACCTTTACATTGTTGCATTTTAAAAAGAAGCACATAGAAAGTTTGCTCTTTCTCGGGAACTAAGAGAGGGGAGCCATTCTATGGGGCCGAGGCTCTCCTCACCCCTGTGGTCACAGTGTGTTCAGCCAGTGGACTCCCCATCTGGCCGTCAAGACACATGGATCTGAGGAAAGGTGCACTGACTGGGGATTTAGAAAGGAAATGGGGGGAAAGGGCAAAACAAACTGGCTTACACATGGACGGATGCGGAGCCAATGAGTTGAATTCAGAAAAACAATCACTTATTTAATTCTTGCAACAAGAATCTACTGATTGTGCAACTTGGGGAAGAGAAAAATCTCTCAAACAAATGAGTTGCGCTATGGAAATTGATTCTGGTCTCTCAAGTTCATCTTTTAAAGTGGGGGTTAACATTAGCCAGGCTCATCAAGAAAAAAAGGGAGAAGACACGTATCGATAGAAATAGAAATGAAAAAGGAGAAGTAACAATTGACACTGCAGAAATACAAAGGATCATGAGAGATTACTACAAGCAACTCTAGGCCAAAAAAATGGACAACCTAGAAGAAATGGACAAATTCTTAGAAAAGCACAACCTTCTGAGATTGAACCAGGAAGAAATAGAAAATATAAAGAGACCAATCACAAGCACTGAAATTGACACTGTGATTAAAAATCTTCCAACAAACAAAAGCCCAGGACCAGATGGCTTCACAGGCGAATTCTATCAAACATTTAGAGAAGAGCGAACACCTACACTTCTCAAACTATTCCAAAATACAGCAGAGGGAGGAACACTCCCAAACTCATTCTACGAGGCCACCATCACCCTGATACCAAAAAGATGTCACACAAAAAAAGAAAACTACAGGCGAATATCACTGATGAACACAGATGCAAAAATCCTCAACAAAATACTAGCAGAGTCCAGCTGCACATTAAAAGGATCATACACCATAATCAAGTGGGGTTTATCCCAGGAAGGCAAGGATTCTTCAATATATGCCAATCAATCAACATGATGCACCATATTAACAAATTGAAGGAGAAAAACCATATGATCATCTCAAATGATGCAGAAAAAGCATTTGACAAAATTCAGCACCGATTTATGATGAAAACCCTCCAGAAAGTAGGCATACAGGGAACTTACCTCAACATAATAAAGGCCATATATGACAAACTCACAGCCGACATTGTTCTCAATGGTGAAAAACTGAAACCATTTCCATTAAGATGAGGAACAAGACAAGGTTGCCCACTCTCACCACTATTATTCAACATAGTTTTGGAAGTCTTACCCACAGCAATCAGAGAAGAAAAAGAAATAGAAGGAATCCAAATTGGAAAAGAAGAAGTAAAACTGTCACTGTTTGCAGATGACATGACATACATAGAGAATCCTAAAGATGCTACCAGAAAACTACTAGAGCTAATCAATGAATTTGGTAAAGTAGCAGGATACAAAATTAATGCGCATAAATCTCTTGCATTCCTATACACTAATAATGAAAAATCTGAAAGAGAAATTTAGGAAACACTCCCATTTACCACTGCAACAAAAAGAATAAAATACCTAGGAATAAACCTACCTAAGGAGACAAAAGACCTGTATGCAGAAAACTATAAGGCACTGATGAAAGAAATTAAAGATGATACGAACAGATGGAGAGATATACCATGTTCTTGGATTGGAAGAATCAATATTGTGAAAATGACTCTACTACCCAAAGCAATCTACAGATTCAGTGCAATCCCTATCAAACTACCAATGGCATTTTTCACAGAACTAGAACAAAAAATTTCACAATTTGTATGGAAACACAAAAGACCCTGAATAGCCAAAGCAATCTTGAGGGAAAAAAACGGAGCTGGAGGAATCAGACTCCTTGACTTTAGACTATACTACAAAGCTACAGGAATCAAGACAGTATGGTAGTAGCATAAAAACAGAAATATAGATCAATGGAACAGGATAGAAAGCCCAGAGATAAACCCACGCACATACGGTCATCTTATCTTTGGTAAAGGAGGCAAGAATATACAATGGAGAAAAGACAGCCTCTTCAGTGAGTGGTGCTGAGAAAACTGGACAGCTACATGTGAAAGAATGAAAATAGAACACTCCCTAACATCACACACAAAAATAAACTCAAAATGGATTAAAGACCTAAATATAAGGCCAGGCACTATAAAACTCTTAGAGGAAAACATAGGCAGAACACTCTATGAAATAAATCACAGCAAGATCCTTTTTAACCCACCTCCTAGAGAAATGGAAATAAAAACAAAAATAAACAAATGGGACCTAATGAAACTTCAAAGCTTTTGCACAGCAAAGGAAAGCATAAACAAGACCAAAAGACAACCCTCAGAACAGGAGAAAATATTTGCAAATGAAGCAACTGGCAAAGGATTAATCTCCAAAATTTACAGGCAGCCCATGCAGCTCAATACCAAAAAAACAAACAACCCAATCCAAAAATGGGCAGAAGACCTAAATAGACATTTCTCCAAAGAAGGTATACAGATTGCCAACAAACACATGAAAGGTTGCTCAACATCACTAATCACTAGAGAAATGAAAATCAAAACTACAATGAGGTATCACCTCACACAGGACAGAATGGCCATCATCAAAAAATCTACAAACAACAAATGCTGGAGAAGTTGTGGAGAAAAGGGTACAGTCAGTACGGAGAACAGTATGGAGGTTCCTTAAAAAATTAAAAATAGAACTACCATATGACCCAGCAATACCACTACTGGGCATATATGCTGAGAAAACCATAATTCAAAAAGAGTCATGTACCAAAATGTTCATTGCAGCACTATTTACAATAGCCAGGACATGGAAGCAACCTAAGTGTCCATCGACAGATGAATGGATAAAGAAGATGTGGCACATATATACAATGGAATATTACTCAGCCATAAAAAGAAATGAAATTGAGTTATTTGTAGTGAGGTGGATGGACCTAGAGTCTGTCATACAGAGTAAAGTAAGTCAGAAAGAGAAAAATACCATATGCTAACACATATATATGGAATCTAAAAAAATAAAAATGGTTCTGAAGAACCTAGGGGCAGGACAGGAATAAAGATGCAGACATAGAGAATGGACTTGAGGACATGGGGAGGGGGAAGGGTAAGCTGAGACGAAGTGAGAGAGTGGCATGGACAGATATACACTAGCAAATGTAAAATAGCTAGCTAGTGGGAAGCAGCCGCATAGCACAGGGAGATCAGCTCGGTGCTTTGTAGTCACCTAGAGGGGTGGGATAGGGAAGGCGGGAGGGAGACCCAAGAGGGAGGGGATATGGGGATATATGTATATGTATAGCTGGTTCACTTTGTTATACAGCAAAAACTAACACAACAATGTAAAGCACTTATACTCCAATAAAGATGTTAAAAAAATAAATAACTAGATACAGTGGGGATTAGCAGAGGGTGACCCATGGACCAAATCTGACCTCGCCAACGTTCTTGTACCGCTCATGAGCTGAGAATGGGTTTTACATTTTTAAATGGGTAAAACATAAAGCAGATGAATATTTGTGACGTTTGAAAATCACAGACAGTTCAGGTTCCAGTGTCCATGAATAAGTTTTTACTGGAACACCATGACCATGTGTTCATGTATTGTCTTTGGCGGCTTTCGTGTAAAAACAGCAGAGTTGAGTCATTATGACAGAGACCATATGACCCCAGAGTCTAAAATATTTACTCTCTGGCCCTTCACAAATAAAGTTTGTTGGCCCTATCTTAAAGAAGTCAGTTAGCAGTACTAATATCTCTTGACTTTGACAAAGAATTTGGGGACAACATTCAGAGAATCGAACTTGGTTCAAACAAGCCAAATAACTAAAATACCTGGGTTTCTATGTCTATTTTTTTCTGAGCTGCATTCTGGAAAGTTGAACTCTTATCTTGGGAAGGGTCTTCATTGATTTATGGCTTCAAAAAATAGTTGCTGTGTTTCAACTCTGCAACAGGGATTGTATCAGGATACCAGTCCCTTGAGAAATGGAGGCGTTGAAGGCACAGTCCCTGTTCTCAATGATCGGATTCTCCTGCACTGCAAAGATCACAGGTGTAAATCCTTCAAGTGGAAGAATTCCAGACAGCCCTTAGAAATCAGTGTTAAAGTGTCTAGGTGGGGACACGGGGGAGCCTAGGAGCATCATAGCCTGAAACTGACTAACGATTTACCTTAAACAAAACTTACTGAGCACGTGACATAGTCCAGGCATTTACCTGGCCGTGGAAATTTGGGAGTGCGTCACTTCAAGGATCTCCCACCCCCACCTCTCACTGACAAGGCTCCTGCATGTGGTACTTCCTACATTGTCCTCAGCTCTTATTTTAACCTCCAGGAAAGGGAGGAACTGAGTTTAAAACTTGACCTATCAGCCCTCTCAAGCCATGGAACCCATGACTTTCTAGGCTCAGCTTCCACTGGCATCCAAAACAACGGTCAATGGCACCCCTTGTCTGTGGGAACGAGTTCACACTCCGGACCCAGGCAGAGCCGCCACAGGGCTGGATCCCAGGCTGGATCCCACTCCAACCCCGAAGGAAACTTCTCACTGCTTCTCCCCTCTAAGCTGTACTCATGACTTGCTGCTGCTTGGATACTCAGTACCAGGAGCGCCTCATCTTCCTCCAAGATGTTATCGCCAAGAGTTCCAGCTGCTCCAGAGCTTTCTCCTTTTCTCACCCAGAAACCAGCACATAAGCCCTCTGGGTGCCACACAGGATGCAGTCTCACAGCTGGGCTTCCCCGGCTCACATGTTGTACTCACTCTTTCTTCTCCACTGCTCCTCGCTCTTTCTCTCTCTAACACAGAGTAACTGTATTTATTTTTCAATGATCTCTCCTCCCTGATAATAAAGGTGATATGTTTACTTACTGGAAAATACAGGAAATTACCAGGAAGAATAAGCACCCATAATCTTACCATCTAGAGAGACAATGTTAATTCCATCTTAGTTATTTCCATGCTTTTCTCTATTCATAACTGATGTCTATGAGATAACATTTAAAGATTTTAAGTTACATAGTTAAATCGTATTAGAGCCATTTTCCTGCAATAAAAATTTCCTCCTTGTGTTTTTCAAACAGCTGTATATAGTCATTTGGTGTAAAAAAAAAAAAAAAAAAAAAAAACCCTCAACAAACGGGAAGAGATGGAAACATCACCAATATGATAAAAAAACATCTGGGAGATAGCCCAGCTGACATCATACTTAATGGTGAAAGACTGAAACCTTTCCCCTAAGGTCAAGAACAAGATAAGGATGTCTACGCTTCCAACTGTTAATCAGCATTTTGCTGGAGGTTCTAGCCAGGGCAATCAGGTAAGAAAAATAAATAAAAGATCAAAAAGGAAGAGGTAAACCTACCTCTATTTTCAGGTGACATGATTTCACATATACAAAGAATCTTAAGGAATCCATAGAAAATAATAGAGCTATAAAGTGAGTTCAGCAAAACTACAGAATACAATATTGATACAAAAATATCAATTATATCTATATAATACTGATGAACAACCCAGAAGCAAAATTAAGAAAGCAATTTCATTTACAATAGCATCAGAAAGATATAAAATACTTAGGAGTAAATTTAACAAAAGAAATAGAAAACTTATATACTGGAAATTACCAAAAAAAATCACTTAAAGGCATTAAAGAAGACCTAAATGAATGGAAAGACATCCCATGTTGGTGGATTGGAAGGTTTCATATTGTTAAAAAGGCAGTATTCCCTATATTGACCTACAGAATCAATTCAGTCTCTCAAGATCCCAACTAGCTTTTTTGCAAAAATTGACAAACTGATCCTAAATTCATATGGAAATGCAAAGCACTCAGAACAGTCAAAACAACTTTGATAAAAAAAAGAACAAAGTTATAGGACTCACACTCCCTGATTTCAAAACTGAGTATCTATGTACAGTAATCAAGAGAGTGTAGTACTGGCAGAAGGATAGCAAAATAGATCAATGGAATAGAATCAGGAGTCCATGAATTTATGGTCAATTGATTTTTGACAAAGACATTTCAATGGGAAAAAAATATTCTTTTCAACAAGACATTTCAATGGGAAAAAAATATTCTTTTCAACAAATGGTGCTCCAAATGGATTTCTACATGCAAAGAATGAAGTCTGACCCTCTACCTCACATCATATACAAAAATTATCTCAAATGGATCCAATACCTAAATGTAAGAGCTAAGGCTATAAATTTTTTAGAAGGAAACAAAAGTATAAATCTTTGTGATCCAGGATTAAGCAATGGTTTCTTAGATATGACATCTAAGCATAAGTAAGCAAAGAAAAAATACATAAATTTGACTTTAAACGAAAAACTTTTATGCTTCAAAGGACACCATCACGAATTTGAAAAGATAGCACATAGGATGGGAGAAAAAACTGGCAAATTATTATAAGGGCGTAGTACCCAGAATACAAAAAGAATGTTACAACTCAACAATCAAAATGCAAATAACACAATTTTAAAATATGCAAAGGATTTGAATAGACATTTCTCTAAAGATTATATAAAAATGGCCAAAAAGCACATAAATAGATGCTCAACATCATTAATCATTAAGGAAATGCAAATCAAAACTGGTCATACCAACTAGGGTGGTTATAATAAAAAAGACAGAAAAAAGCAAGAGTTGGTGAGAGCGGGGAGAAATAGAGTCCTCGTACATTGCTGGCAGGAATGCAAAATGGTACAGATACTTTGGAAAAGTCTGGAAGTTCCTCGTATGACTCAGAAATTCCAGTCTAAGGTATTTAGCTAAGAGAACAGAAAACATGTATACACACAGAGTTTATAAAATGTTCATAGCAGCATTATCCTTAATAGCCAAAAAGTAGAAACAACACAAATTTTCACCAACTGCCCAGTGGATAAACAAAATGCGATTTGTTCAGCCACAAAAAGGAATAAAGTACTGATACCTGCTCTAACATGGCTGAACCTTGAAAGCATACTAAGGGATGAAGCCAGACATGAAAGACCACATGGTGTACGAGTCCAGAAAAGTCCAGAATAAGCAAGTCCGTGGAGGTAGAAAGTAGATTAGCAGTTGCTAGATGGAGGAGAAAATGGAAACTGCCTGCTAATGGTACAGAGCTGTTGAGGGAATGGAATGTTCTGGAATTAGGTAGAGGTGACAGTTGCATAAACTTGTGAATATACTAAAAAACCATCGAACTGTAAAAGGGTGAATTTTATGGTATGTGAATTATTTTAAAAACTCTGTAATTACATTATAGAACTAAAACTGTATCGATTGTTCTCTGATTATTGGGCACCGCTGTGCACTTCTTAAACCCCATAGCTGAAGCATCTTTTCTTACCATTAGCCCCCGAGATGACTGCATTTCCATGGGACCAGCTTCCCTGGGGGTTCCCTTGGGTCTCAGGGGGTCCAAGCCCAGTCTCTCCTTCGAGGGGTCCCCCTGCAGGTCTTCCGTACCTCCACCCCAAGACACATACATGGTTTCTCTTATAGGATACAGAAGGATAGAAAGTTCACATGGACCGTTTCCCACATCATGCTGTCCATAAATGCCAGGGAATCTATAGACAGACACCGTCTTGGTCTCTGAAGACGGTCCCTGTGTGGAAGGATAGCAGTGACTTCTTGCTTCTCCTTCGCAGCAACTCTGGGTCAGGCTGGGAGCTCTGGAACGAGCAAGGAGGTGCCCTTAGGAGGGCAGGCTGGGAGCACGGATCCCCGTGGGGGTCAGGAAGCAATATGGAAACAGGACAATTTCCAGGACCTCAACTCTGCTTCCTGCATCCTTCTTGCTATTACCTGGAGAGCTGTGGTGACTATGCACATGTGTCATTATGTATGTATGTATGTGTGTGTATAAGTGTACACGCATACATATATGTACAAACACACATACACATTTATATGTATATATATAGATTTATAGATTTATTTACTTTTAAATATTCCCCAATTTGTTATAAATATTTCCAAACACACAGAAATGCTGAAAAACTAATGCAAGAAACACCTACATGCCTTCAATCTAGAGCTAACAGTTGTTCACGTTTTGTCATAATTGCTGTCTCCCTCTGTACGTTTTTACACACACATTCTTTCTGTATTTGAAAATTTTCCAACAGTTCGAAAGTTGAAATCCCGTGATACTCGAATTATACATACTTCACCTTACATGTCTTAAGAATAGGAGAGGTATTCTTCTACATGGCCACAATACATTATTACACTGAAAAAATTATAAATCATTTCATAATATTATCTTATATCCAGACCTAATTTTCCTAATTATCCCAAGAATGTCTTTGATAGGATCCAATTTAGATCCACAGTTATTTTTGGTTGTCGCTATGTCAATTTAGTTCCTTTTAGTGTGGAAAAGTCCACTTTTTTTTCTCTATGACAATGTCATTTTGAAGAAAACAAGAGACTTGTGAATTATGTTCCACATTTGTCAAATTATTCCTCATCATTGTCATTTAATTCCTTCCTGCAGCCTGTATGATCTCCAAAGAATCTAGGCTCTATATTCTTTAGGCTGGAAGTCTGGTTTGGAATTAGATTATATTTTAATAATTTTTAAACATTAAATTAATATAAATCTATTAAAGAAAATTTGGAAAGTAGAGAAAAGTAGTGAAATTTTAAAAATCACCCATATTCTCTCTCCTCCTCAAAATTCTTTTCCATATTTCCTTGTAGTCTTTTCTGAACATTCAAGTGGTCATTTATTCACCCATGCATTCATTCACTAAGTGTAGTTTATTCACCTTGAAGTCTCTCTATTGAAAGCCTCTCACAAGCAGGAAATGGCATGGCCTTGTGTAAGTGGTCGCACACACAGGCTACAAAACACACTTTAGTTCTGCTTTTCTCACCACACATTTTCTGTGTTACCACACAGTCTGCAGTCTTCATTGTATTTAATTTATATATTCTTAATTAATTTTTTTCTTGCAAAAAATGTTATCACCACAATGCATGAAATAATATAAAGGTGCACAAAAAAATATATATATATCTGTTTTCTGTTTCTTCAGCCTTTGCAGCTGGGCTATGCCAACAGCCTTGGCCTGGTCTCCAGGCATTTATGGCTTTGAATGGCTACAAAACCCAGGCTCCAGTGGGTAGGGCTGGCAGCGCAGTTTCAAGGGGGGACCAGGGGCCTGGGACCTGCTCTCGTCTGTCCTGCACGTTGGACTCCACATGCGATAGGACCACCCTGCTCATTAAACAGTAGCAACAGCAGCGTATGCTCACCCCTGGGCATGCAACACCTGGGAATTTCAGAGATAGAGACCCGAGATTGGCCAGCCTGAGACCCACAGAGCCATAGATTCAGCACACTGGGGTGGGTCCAGGGGTCTGCTTTTAAAACAAGCTCAGCCCAGCACATCTGAAACTTCCCCAGGGGTACGGACTCCTCGATTCTGGGCATCGATCTCCAAGTTCCCATTTGTCGGCAGCTTTGTCCCGTGTCTGGTCATAAGCCAGCCAGCAACGGAGCAAAGTGAGTGGGTTTGGCCTTGTGAGCACTTGATAGTCACGCGGAGGAACAGAGGGAGGTACCCAATCAGGATGTGGACTCTAGAAGCAACAGGGAGTGGAACTGGAGGGATACGCCCAGGGAGCGCTCGCCATGTGCCGTCTGCCCCCAGCTTCTCCTCCTTAGTCTGAGCAGCTATCCCTTACCCCTCCCTCATCACTGTGCCTTGAATGGCTGCTATGCCTGTTGCTGGGCCAGGCAAGGCCCCGACTGCAAACCAAACATACTTGTCTCTTAAATGCAGGTGACATCCTAGCATCTTTATCCAGATTTGTGGTCCAGTCCCCTAACTGGGCTATTGAGTGCCAGTACTTTTCAGTCGTTTAGATGATAAATTATTTAAATCTGAACAAAAAAATATTTTCTTCAAAGAGAGATTTATGACTTTTCTGTTTATAATTTTTGCTTGTTTGCTCATTGTTAAGCCATATAGAGTCATGAAGAAGCCCACTGCTAACTTGGGGGGTATGTAATTCCAGTGTTTGTGTGTGTGTGTGTGTGTGTGTGTGTGTGTGTGTGTGTGTGTGTGTCACTTTGATAACTACTTTGCATTTTACTGTATGGCTATTTCATAATTTGCCTAAGCAGTTCTCCACTATATGAAGTTTCAGTTGTTTAAAATATTTTTCCTTTTTTAGTAACTCAGAAAAAAATCTTTCTTATCTTCCATTAATTTCCTTAAGTTGATCACTGAAATAAAATGAGGGATTTCCCTGGTGGCGCAGTGGTTAAGAATCTGCCTGCCAATGCAGGGGACACGGGTTCCAGCCCTGGTCCGGGAAGATCCCACATGCTGCAGAGCAGCTAAGTCTGTGCGCCACAACTACTGAGCCTGCGCTCGAGAGCCCACAAGCCACAACTACTGAGCCTACGTGCCACAACTACTGAAGCCCATGCCCCTAGAGCCCGTGCTCCGCAGCAGGAGAAGCCACCGCAATGAGAAGCCCACGCACCGCAATGAAGAGTAGCCCCTGCTCGCCACAACTAGAGAAAGCCTGCGCGCAGCAACAAAGACCCAATGCAGCCAAAAATAAATAAGTAATCAAATTATTTTAAAAACTTGAAAAAAAATAAAATGAAAGAGCGTGAACAATATTCAAGTCTGTACTACATTGCAATGATTTTCCTCCCCAAATGTGCACAAATTTCTTTCTCCTGACAGCTGAGAATGTCCATTTTCCTGTACTTGACATAACATATTATTTTATTGATTTATTTTTGAATATGTTTGTTTTTGCATATTTTTATTTCTTTTCATCCTAATAGAAAAGCATGGTACCTCGGGTTAATTTTCATTTTCTGATTTTACCAGTGATTCTTAACATCTTTCCATTTGCTTATTTCCTTTACAATTTCTTTGACCAATTTTCTACTGAGGTGTTAACCTTTTCGAATTGACCTGAAGGAAGGTTTTAGGAAGTGAGGTTGCCAGCTCTTTCCCTGTGCTTCTGGGATATACCTTTCCTCATCTGCCACGTGTCTGAATTTTCCATAGAGATTTTTGCTTTCTGTTTGTTTGCTTGATTTACTTTAATATTTGCTTGTTTGCTGATATAAGTATAATTTTTTTCCTAGCTAATTCTCTCCATCTTTCTTCCTTATGATTTCACCCTCTGGTTTAGGCTTAGAAGTACCCCCCTATCTTTCTTAAGTTCATTTATGTATTTCTTCTTCTTCAGATGGGGTTTTATTTTTTATGTTAAAGCTCTAACACATGGGGACTTAAAGTTGGTATATTTTATGAAGAATAGGAGGCTTCTAGCCCACAGGGTGCCCTTGTGCAAGTAAGGAAAAAAGGAAAAAAATAATTACAAGTACTATTATTTCTCAGTAATAATAATCAGCACAAATTAAATATTTTTACAAAATAAATTATTAATAGAAAATGAATATTACTAATTACATAGTGATTCATGACATACTGAAAACACTTAGAATTTAAATTGGAAACCCAATAATATTACTCTGATAAATTAAACAAACAGTAAAGAATATAAACTACAGTATGAAATGTTCAAATTCCTATGCAGGACACTAATGATAATAGGTATCTTGTTGTCGTGTTGCTGTTTGTTTAAGTTTGATTTTATTTATTTAACTATTTTTAAATGACATCCATGGATAAGCACATCGGTAGACCCAGCCCTCCTTGTGCAGAGCCTTACTTGTGCAGAGACCATCCTCACCGTTTCTAGATGAACAAGATTGTTCAGTAACTGAGCCTGTGCTTCCTACCGAGTCTGAAGCAGAATGACGCACAGCTCAGCCATGTGAGAGGTGGCACTTGACTTTCCTATGCTGGAAAATTGTCATCATATACCAGCTGTGTTCACCCAAGACTCTTTACTGCCACCTGCTTGAACATTTTCAAATGCATATATACAAGCACCTATCTTTGGGGTCAAAAAAGTCATAACCCAAACGTGAAAAACTTCCAGAATAATAAAATGACGATTTGGTAAAAGGCAGCTCTTTGTTGACCTTGTGAAAGACACACCTGGACATCTGTTTGTGGCACCTCAGTGATGCTGGCATTCCCGTCACCCACCAACAAATGGCTGCTCAGGGGACCCATCACTGTATAGTAAGCAATGCATTTTTCTCATTGATTTAAAATGACACCTAAAAGCACATACTTAATTGCCAGGCTTACCTGGATTTTTTTTTTTTTTTGGATTCTTTCTTCTGCTTTTTTGATCTTTTTGTATTTGCACATTCCTACACTGTTAATTCTACAGTTTGCCTGATATATGGTACAGTCAGCTCCTCCTCAATATTCATATTGTTGTTTTAAAATTTTTGTATGCTCACCTTTTATATTAAACTTAGAAATCATTTTATCCATTTCTAAAAGCTAACCCACAAAAAGAGTCCTGTTGGAATTTTATTGGGATGAGGTTTAGCATAAAAAAAATAATTTAGGGATTATTGTCATCTTTATAATATTGAGTCTTTTTGAAAACATAGTATGCTTCCCCATGTATTCAAGTCTTCTTTTATGTCTCATTAGATTTTTACCGTTTTCCTCATGTACTTTTCCTGTGTATTTCTTGGTAACTATTCCTGGGTAGTTTACAGAGTGGTTTTGTTATTGTCAGTGGAATCTTACAGCCATTTCATTATTAAAATGATTAGCTTTGGTGTATAAGAAGGCAAGTGATTTTTTTTTTAGTTTAAATTATGTATGCCACTGCAATCTATTTTTAATATTTATAGTAAATCTTTTAAATTCTTAAAATTTCCAAGTAAGCAATCATTATACTTTGTAAGTACTGAGTATTATGCTTCCCCTATCCTACTATTTCTTCTTCTCTTCTGAACTTACTGCATCGGGTCGGCACATCCTAAGCCATCTAAAGAAATAATGGTGGTGACAAGTGAACAGGATTCGGTGAGCTGATCATTTCCCAGGACACATCCGTCTGGGGAAACATGCTGCCCTCTATCATCTGGCTGCTTTCTCTTTTCTACGCCAACCTCAGCCAGCCATGCTTTTCCAGGCTGTGGAATTCACAGCGTGGGGAGCCTTGGCACGCTGAGCAGGTCTGAGAGACCCCAGATGCTTCCTCTGCTTGGAGTTGGGGTCCTGGGGAAACACCAAAGAGTCAGCGCCTTCCTCAGAGCCATCAGATCTAAGGGCCACATTCTACCCAAAAGGAGCCCCCCCCAAGATATGTTGGAGGTTCTCCTTCAAGCTACCACAGTTAAGGGGCACAGAAGCACCATTCCCCCTGCCCCCAGAGACGGCAGGAGGGAGACAAAGCAAGGGACGCTGAGGGGCTGGCTAGGCGCTGAGAAGAGTTAAAGCTCAGTGTCAGCTGCTCCATCACCTGTGTTCTCCCTTCCCTGATACATAAAATGCCTACTCTGTGCTGAGCCTCATCCTAGCTTCCAGAGATGTAGAAAGAGACACGTTTGCGGCACAGTGGCAGAGGGGCCCCTTCTAAGGCTTTGCTTATACTGAGAGCAGAGCCTGACCAGCAGGTGTTGGGGATGAGGAAGGCTGAGGACATGACATGCAGAGCTTCACCTTCCAGTGAGATTACGAGCTCACCAAGCAGACTTGGGAAGGGTTCTGGGCTGCCAGAGGAGGGGTCTGGGGCGATGGGGGTAAGCAGCAGAAGAGGACTGCCACCAATCATTTGCCTCATGACATCAGACGATGGACCCCATCCCTGGAGAGGATGGATTTCCTTCCCCCAATGCTGGCATGCATGACCACCTGCTCCACCGGGTTTCCCAGGACCCTCCACATGTGGGTATAAATCAGAAAAGCCACGGTTCCAGAAATTTTAATCGTTTCAAGATAAACTCAGCAATCCTTCAGTTTAACTGTAAAATAGTTTTGCCTTTTAGAATTTCAGCTCCTTCTAAAATTGGGTCATCTTTACCTCAACTTAGAGCAAACCCTACAAAACAAGTCCCAGACTACATTTTGAATGCCCAACTTCACTGGTAAATTCCCAAGTTTTATTGAAAACCCACAGAGTTAGCAGAAAGATGTCAGAAGTGGGCATAGCGCATCTGCCTCTAGAGTTTCATTAGAGATAAAATACCCAAAACATCGAGCGAGTTGCCCCGTATCCTACACAACCTAGTTCTTTTAACTAAGTGCAGGCTGATGATTGTGAAAGGGGATTAAAGCCCCTTATTTTAAAGAAAGACTACTTCCCATTTGAATTACTTTTAAACACACCACTTTGCCTCTAATTTAAAATGAATAATAGGCTTATGGCAGACAACAAAAGATCATTAACCTCGTAAGATAAGTGTATCAGGAACCTTGTGTTTTGCCAGCAAATGGAATACAATGGTAGAAATGTGCTAATGCAGAGGGTTTTTTAAGCATCGTTATCTGGGGGACAGCTTTTTTGGTATTCAAATAAGAAAACTGCTTCCCTACAGGCTCACTTGAGCTTTTGTTCTGCTCTGATTGAAAGCAAACCTGTACACGGAAAATGACCCTTACAGACCAGAAACGTTTAGGTTGGGTTAAAAAAAAATTAATCTTTTTTTTTTCTTGCAGTGAACAATTAACTTAGACAGTAGCTTTTCCTCTTGTTGTTTGTGCTGTTACTTCATTTCCTGTCTTAATAACCCAACTGAATAGAAGTCATTTCACTGTCCCGGATTTGCAGTGGAAGATACAAAATCCACTGGAGGAAGCATCAGCTTATGTGGGAAGGCCCTGGAATTAAAGATTCTAAAGTTTGTTTTTTAATTAAACGTGTGTTTTTAGAAAGCTTTTGACCTCTGTAAATACTTGAATATTTAATCCTTTTTTGTATTTGTCTGTGGATAGAGAAAAAAAAACCCAAAACAATAAGAAGGGTGCTTAAAAAAAAACAAAAAACAGAGGAACATCAAGTCAGTTGGGAAACAGAAATAGAACCAGGTAAAGACAGTAGGACAGGCTGTGAGCTTAGAGGTGTGTGTGTTTCTAGAAGCTTCCGGTCCCCCATGGAAGATGGGCAGGGTGCCGGGGCTAGCCCGGGTCTAAACCTGCCCTGAGTGCCAGCCAGCCCAAGGGATGCTCTAGACTCTGCTTCTCCCACTTTGGCCTTTGCCTGGAGCATCAGGCTACAAGGACAGGCGTGCAACTGCGCGTGCAGAGCTCCTGGCCAGGCGCTGGTGGGCAAGGCTGAGCAGCTGTCTCTTCTGGGCTTTCAGCAACCCTGTCAGTTGGCTACTGACTGCTTTCCTAATGCACACTCTTCTAATTCTTAATTAGAGCGACATAGCTAATTAATAAGTTTTTTCCAATTATAAATTAACTTAGGATCAGAACTCTGGCTTTGCATGTAATTTCCTATAATCGCTAAAGCTACTGCAAAAACATGCCTCCTGCCAACCGTAACTTTTTATTTAACACAGACAGACAAGTTCTCACTGGCTTTACGTTTTACAGCAAATTATCTCTGTTGGGATTTATGAAGAGAAATTTTTTAGAAATCAGAGGTTTGTTTTGTTTTGTTTTGTTTTGGTCCTATGATCCCTCCTCTTTCCTTTCTTAAACAAAATAACATCTTCAATGGATCATTTATCAATTGAAGGTGAATCGTCTCAATATTTTAATGTGAGAGTGGAGTTGGGAAAGAGAAAGAGCAGGTGATAATTCGTTTTTGTTAATAACTGTTACCACCTTTTCATGGTTCCTGCAAAAATGATTTGGGAGGTGCCGGCATGCTGTTCATTTATAGAATCTTAACTGGAGAGACACTTATCTCTTTAGTAATGAAGGAGTGTAATTAAGGTGGGCCTATAGACCAGGCACCAGCCCTGGCAACATGTCACATCCTGGCTGCCACAATTCCTTGGTGGTTTATCAAAGACTACTCCTTTAATATGGAGATTATACTTATGTACTTGTCTGAACTTGAAAGGCATTTGCCTAATTTACTTATTAATGAGATGTAAATCTATTTGTGTGGCGCGTCACAAGTTTCCCCGAAATCGCTGCTACTTAACCGGTGATAAACCCTATGATTTAAACGAAAAATAATACATTTAGCTTTCCACATTCCTTCGGTTAAAAATTGATATAGTCTATGTTAAATTTATTAATATTGCTCGCTGTCATTCAGTTTGCAGCTCTTGCTGAAATACGACTTGACAGCGGCCGCATTAAAGATGTATGCCATTGTATTCAACAAAGATTAATGAAGCCCCGGTAAAAATAGCTGTAAAAGAGAAAGTGATCCGAATGTAAAATCAGTGAATTAAATGAGGCCGCGCATACCATTTTTTAATATGCATGAGCAGGGAGGCAGCGAATGAAAATGTCTCTATGCAAAGTTCATTTGGGAGTGTTTCAAGATTGTCCGGATGGCCCTCAACTATTGAAGAGTGGCCTCCTGGAGTCTGGCGGTCCACGGCCACTGGGTGTGCCCCCTGTCTGGATGCCCATCTCCCAGGTGCCACAGGCTGAGGCGGGGCAGGTGGCCAGGGACCCGCCGGCACCCAGCCACCCTTGCATCTCACTGTCCTGATGACTTTCTCCAAGTCGCCCCTCAGAGCATGCTCCTCCAGACCGCTCGCCTGCGCTGGTCTCTGCGTGAAGAATGAACTGAGTGTCTCTTCTGGGGTTTTGCCTCCACGTTCAGGTGCTGGATATACCAAGTCTGGGCTGAGCTTGAAGCCCGATTGCAAACCAGAGAGTGAACCTTGTTGTGCCTCGACATTTTTCCCCCCCGGAATGCAGAGAGAGTTAGCACCCTCCTGTTCAAAACACTTGGACATCATCAGATAAAAGACCTACAGGGGCCCAAATTATTCTTACAGCGTCGAAAGGGCTCAGATGCCGGGGGTTTGCTCCAGCTGACGAGTGTGTCTGTACGTTTGCATGTGGAGCCTGTTCTATCCTGGCACCTGTGTACTGAGTGATTGGGTCGCTCTTTCTTTGTACTATTTGGAGGGGATGATTTGTTTCCACGGTTCTCATTATAAAATACTGCTGGTGTCATACCCTACCAGGTTAAGACTTGCAAATAAATTAAAGGTGACAGAAAATTGTATGCAGTAATCATAATATAAACCCAGCATGTTTGTCAATCAAGGAGGTGTTTTGATAGATTTAAGCCATTATGGATAGGAATCTCTCCCCAAGGTTTGCCGACATGGAGGTCAAAGGCTGTCCACAAGGAAATATTTTGAAGTATAGTTTTCTCTTTAGAATTTGCAGCTAGGTGCGGGTAGGGCTGTTGTTTGCAGGTGTGTGTCGGGTTTAATTAGCAGAGTCGGGGACAATAGACTAGTTCGTATTTCGCCTGACTGCCAGCTTGGAGGCGGTTGTGGGGTAGGGAACACGCACACACAAAGGGTGACACCCTGTAGAAAGCTCTGCCTAGAGCACAGAATGTCCCAGAAGGGCGAATACAGCTGTTTCTGCTCAGAACAGTTTACAGGGATGTTATGGAGCAGCTCGGGGAATGTCACTCCACCCTGTGGTCTCAACAGGTAGCGGGAATCCTCCAGATCTCCCCAGAAAGCCACGCGTGGGGCTGGGCTCGTCCTTCCCTTGCTAAGCCTCCGTGAAAATGGAGGGGGGCTTCAACCAAACAGCAGCTGCAGCTGGGGCCGGAGGAAGGGAATGTTCTCCCTAAGGGGTGACTTTGGCCAATATTTTAAGGTGATAGATTTACACAGAGTGGTCCATGCAGTGACTAAAAGCCACAAAGGAAGCCATATAAAAGGGAATCAACTTTTTATCTGTTGGCTTCCTTGCCTACTAAAGTCACATGTCATCTCCCCTGGGCCTCGCCCCACCCCAGGTTCACCACTGACCTTGCCATCTTCACCTGGAATTGAACCTTCCAGGCCTTGGCTCAAGGCCACTCCAGAAGGCAGAGCGGCCAGTATCATCTCTACCTGTCAGGCCACTTAGCCTCGCCGTCTGCAGGTGTCATCTAAGTTTGGCCCCTTGCGAGCTGAGCTCCTCAGTGGAAGGCGTCCTGGTCACAGGTGGGCGTCTGCTTTGGAACTTCTGCTGAGGCCTCCTCTTCCCATCTGTGGCAGTGCCGTGGGGTCCCTGCCCATGCTCACTGTGGCATCAGAGACAGCGGCCGCCTAGGCCTCCTCTGAGACACGTCTGGAAGCCCAGAGCCAGGAGGGCCAGGAGGGCCCAGGCACACTCCCGAGACAACAGGACATTGGGTCATCCGGCCCCAGGGCTGTAAGGACATTACACGTCAAATCCTCGTATTTCCTCACCCCAGTTCCCGGCTGGGTTGCTTTTTCTGTTTGCTAGGCTATGTGAGCCAGTTTTGCTACGGAATGTGAAATATTGAATCATATGCACCAAATTAGCCCAACTGCCTAATTTGCCAAGTCTAAGAAATGGTGGCAGGGAGATGTTACCTGCTGAATTATACCAGATACCCTTTGAAGAAGTTGCTTCATTTGGGGCCTACACCCTGCACAAACATCCTCCCCAGGAGCTTGGCTGTTCTGAGGTCAGTTTAATGAAGCGAGAATGCCGGGATGCTTCCGGTGCAACTGTCCAAAAGATTCTTCTCCATGTTTCCTGGGAAATGACCCACATGGAGTAGGAAGTCGAGGGCTTATTCTGTAATCACGTTATGGGCTGATTGTTTGATTCTGCTCATTAGTTGGTTAGTCAACCACAGGCAAAGGGATGGACGGTCTTGCAGGCCCTTGCACCTGCAGAGACCACCCCTCTCAGCCCCTTCCTGTCTGTCCAGAGCAAGGCCAAGCCTCATGGAAGTCTTTGCTTTTATCCTTTCTTAGTCTGTTCAAGCTGCTATAACCAAGAGCCATAGATGCACTGGCTTATAAACAACAGATATTTATTTCTGCCAGTTCTAAAGCCTAGAAGTCCAAGATCTGGGCGGCACCATGGTCAGGTTCTGGTGAAAGCCCTCTTCCTGGCTTGCGGATGGCCGCTTCCTTGCTGTGTCCTCACATGAGAAAGAGAGAGAGAGAGCATGCAAAAGCTCTGTCATGACTTTTAAAAGGGCACTTATCCCATTCATGAGGGCTCTACTCCCGTGACCTCATCTAATCTTATAACGTCTCAAAGGCTGCCCCTCCTGATACCATCACTTTGGGGGACAGGGTTTTAACATATGAATTTTAAGGGGACGCAAACATTCAGTCCATCACCTATCCCTCGGATTACCGTTGTCAACACGAGCTCCACCAGCCTCCACCTTGACCGTGATTGCAAACCTGATCTCTAGCTACAGGGGTCTTTAGAGATCACTTACCCCCAAATCTATTTCAAAGAGAAGGAGACTGAAACACAAAGATATTTTGAGATGCATACAAGGTAAGTCGGCTAGTCTAAACTGAGCGTCCACCAGCCCAAACTCAAGGTCTTGACCAGCCAAGTTTTCAAGGGATGGCATCAAGATGGCTATTCAGTACCTGACTTGGAAGGGTAGATGTTGCCGTTAACCGGGGAAATGTAAGAGCATTTCTCTTTATGCTCTAAGCAACTATAATCTCCAGACTGTTGAAGGAATAAAGAGATTTTTGTGCTGCTTGGATCAAGGATATTTTCTAGGGAAAACACTGAAAACAAGGTAAACATTTTCAGATGTTATTCATTTGACTAACCTCTGAGCAATGATAGGAGTTTATGACAAAAATTTGTCTTAACAAATTCAAACCTACTGCAGACCAAGCCATTCTTAAGTTGTAAAAAGTCTTAGAATTCGAAAGAAATGCAGCCGCGTTGACTTTGTAAACAAGTGCCTCGGAAATACCGGTGCTGCCTGTTTGGTGTGGCTTGGTAGTCAGGACATTAATTAATGACCAAATAGAGAAATGTCTGTGTGCCCAGCAGATGGTAAACAAGCCCAGGAGAACATTACCATCTGAATTGCAAAGAAGGCTGGCAGCTTCCTCTCCCCACCCCCTGCCCAGATCTGCCAGCTTGCCCTGAAGAGTGCTGGCTGTCACACGGGCCTGGTTGGGATGGGCTGGGGCGGGGGGGCGGTGCGGCCACTGTCAGGATCAAGGTCCCCAATCTTTCCATGGGAGGACAGGTGAGTGACAGAGGCAGGATGCAGTGTTACCAGGTTCTCTTTCTCTTTTTCTACTTAAAGAAAGATGTTTTTTAAATCTTAGAACCGTAAGGAGGTCACTCTGGTAGAGGCTGACCTCTGAGAACCAGGCTCCCTTTTCTCTCTTCCCGAGTTCAGGAGCGTTGCTGCTACGAGGGGCAGAGAAATCACAGATATGACAGAGGAAGTAAATGCCAAAGACTCACCCATGGGGCACGTGTGGCTGTGAGCGTCTAGCGCTCTGGAGCATCTAGCCCTTCACTCTTCAAGGTCAGCAGCGATCTGCCACCCCCAAGGAGAGGCCAAGGGCTGCTGGCACAGGATAGCAGCTTCTGGCCCTGGGAGCTGACCATCTGGGTGACAGGCAGCGCTCAGGAGACAAGGGACCACGTTTCTAAGAGAAGCACCACAGGGATAGCTGAATAATGGTTGGTATTAGCAGAATGTATGGGTCCTGAGAAGCCTGTGGAATAATCCGCCTCTGGCTTTGTGGTCAGCAAGGTAACTTGAACGGACGCAAATATCCCTCCATCAAAAAATTAAGGGCAAATGGTGAAGAAAGAAATGTCTTTTATTCTCAAATGGAGAATAAATTTGGCATGCCGACGTATGAGCGGCCATCCTGCACACTCTTTAAACGATTCATTTCACCGAATTCGAAGCTATGCAAAATACGCACTGGATTATCGCCTGCTTAGCTGTTGGAATCCTGGTCTGCTTATGAAAAGTTCAAGATGGAGCACAGGAAAACACTAATTGGATGATTCAAAAATTAAAGCCAGCCTTGCCTTAGGTGTTTGGAATTCAGCCTGCTTTGTTCTTAACAATTTTTATACTTATTTCTCTTCTTTGTTTCATACATCTTTCTGAGATAGAGCCTTATAATATAGTTATACCTCTGTATTTTACTTTCAACGATTTACTTTCCCTGATTTTTTAACTAAAACAAGCACAGAGTTTAAAAATAAACAATTCGAGGTCTCATCACCAGGTACAAACAATTCATTAATAATTAAAGTCATCCATCAGGCAGAATGTGTGGCCAGGATCAACAGGAACATACATTTTTTTAAACCCGCAAGCAGAAAAAAAAATCTAGAAGTTAGAAAGTTCTAGAAAGGACTGGAAAAGAGCAGGAGACAGAACTGTTTGGCAAGCGTCTTAACTGCAGGAAATGGTTGCTGCTCAGTAGAACTAACTGTTCATTAGTTTACGGGGAAACATTTTTGCTTGTTCATTTTGACTGAAGACGTTCTTGGTGAAACGTATGTCTCAAAATGACGTGTTCTTTAACATCGATCGTTACTGGCTCCGTAAGCACTCTGGTATTCAGGGAAGGACTTCTACCCACATTGTCACATTCAATCAACCTCACACCCGCCATGTGAAGTCTCACTTTTATTATCTCTAAGCCCACTTTCCTTGCTGGAGAAACTGAGACTTAAGATTCAAAACCAAAGCAGAAAACTCCAGTTGGCACCCTGCGCCTGAAACAATGTATCCACCCATGTCGACTGAATGAATGAAGATGCTGGCATGGTGAAGGGACAGCTAGGCGGCCCAGCACAGAGGTCTGTCCTGGAATCGCTGTTTTTCACTGGCCGGGTTAGCAGCCTGGAGAAAGCCCTGTGGAAGCATCTCTCCTACAAAATTGTGACCCTGTTGAGGGCAAATTCATCTTGTCGTCCCAGCACCCAGCACCCCCGTCAGGTGTTGGAGCAGAGTCAGGAAAACACGTGGAGTCAGTTGCCAAAGACGTATTTTCATCCTGTGGCTCAGGACACCTATTTTAGTCCTGGCTGCCCCCAAAAATGTCAGATTATGGATTACTGTACTTGCAGTTAGGTTGATTTGCTGATATATTTTCCTTAAGCACACTTCCATGAAAGTTCCTATGAAGTAATAATAAATGTAAGTACTGTTTATTGAGCACCTACAATGCATCATATCTTATTTCACCTGTATTATCTCATTTGAGTCTCCAGACAGCCCGGTGAGCGGGGGTCTCAGCCCCATGGCATGTGATAGTTTTTGTTTACAAAGTATCGATTACTTAATTTTTTTCTGCTGATTATACTCCAGCCTTGGGCCAAAAAAATTAAAACATCAAAATGAAACACAATGCAATCTCACTTATAACTCCGGAAAAGTGTAAGACAAGGCTACTCCTTAGAAGATAATTGCCAGATGATTCTGTGAACAGGAACAGAGCAGAGAGCAGCTGACATTTAGCCACAGGTACGAGTGTCTCCTGGGACAAGCCAACAATAAAAGACATGGCCCAGTTGTCAACCACGCTGTCCTGATAACACACACTGCTGAAGAGAGAGGTTCCAGGGACAGAGGGTACTCGGAGAGCTCATCAATGTCCCCGTTTCCTTGCCCTCCTGGGACACCATTAGCCCCACTTTCCGATTCTGGTCACTTCTAGGAGGGGACATGTGACCAGGTGGCCGATGGAATGGGTGTGGTGACAGTGGAGCGTGGCACCTCTGCCTGCTTTCTCTGTGCCCTCCTTCCCCATCCACCAGGCCCACAGGATGGAAGGTTCTGGATCCCGAAGCCCTCACTTTGGGAAGCAGCCTTCACTCCACCAGCCCGTACACGATTGTGACGGAAGTGGGAAACAAACACTTACAGTCTGAAGCTGCTGAGATTTGGGGTTTTTGTTCATAGCAATTAGCCTACCCTGGTGGCATTGGAGCAATGCCAATGCTCGGCCAGAAGGGAGGACGCATCTGTGGTGAAAACTCTTCTAGGGCTACAGATCGGGACACAATGATAGACCCTGCTGAACTTTCCCTGATGTTTATATCGTAACTTACCAAGACTATAGATAGTGGCTCATGATGTTGTCTGATTAATATCTGAATACACAGTAGCACCTATACTCTCATGATGAGGGGAGTGTTTGGGTCTTGTTCTCTGCTATAACCCTGGTACATATATGGTGCACAGTAGCCACTCAGTAAATGTTTGTTGAATGAATATGCAAACAGGATGTGTTCCCACCTACCATGTTTTACTGGAAGGTCCCCATCACGCCAGGAGGGCTCTTTCGCAGACACTCCTGGTCCTTTAAGTTGGACAGTTGCTTCAGTGGCAAAGTCTTTCCCCTGCTTCTTGGCCTAACTGGGCAGACGGTCCCACAAGAGTTTTTGACAGGGGCTAGAGCTTGTCTGTCCTCTCCCCAGCTTGCCAGGCTGAGGGGAGAATGGGAATCCTTCAGAATGAAAACAAAACTTTCTCTTCAAACCCTACTTTGGTGAAAAAATGAAATAATTCAAGAGGGAGAGTGTAGCTTGAATTGGGGAGGCTGATTCCTGAGTTCGGAACCCAAGGACCAGATGATATTCCTTCCCAGCCCCCTACTCAATCTCAAAGCTGAGAAGAAGCTTCTGGGCACACTTGGAACAAGTGGGTGACAGGGAAGAAAGAAAGGAAACCAAACAATACGTGTTGTTTTCGTGGCAGCAATTTTATTAATAGTAAATCTGTGTTTTGTGTACCAGTTGGCTATTGTCCTATGTTTATTCACAAATTAGTTAACAGAGGAGCTACGTGGGGTCATAAGGAGGACCACTCAAAAAAAAGTCTTCGAAAGTGAACAACAAATAAAACAACTGAACCGCATTACAATGGTGAAGCAGTGATTTGCCAGAGTTATCGACCTGCTAGAAATACGGTGTGTCCTGGAGCTGACACTTTCCCAGGCATCCCTCCCAAGAACGGCTCTGTGCAGGGCCAGGTGTGCCCATGAAGGGTGCTACGTGGTGATGCTCAAGGAATCCTGATTGGTCAGAAATCTTGCCTCTTTGAAGAGCATGAAAATGTTTCCTATGTCGGATGGAGAGCAGGAATTCTTCCACTGAATGTAATAGATGACAACCGAGTTTCCTGTGCCACCTCTGGGTTCAGGTCTTGGAGAACAGGTACACTCAACAACCCCAAAGACGATGCTGAGCCAGTCATATGCGAGGAGACAAGCATCGCCGTCCTTGTAGAACAGCTGTGGCATTTTAATGGTACACCTTCCAGGGAGCTGGTAGGTACAGCTGATTCTCACCCTCACATTTTACAGCGCAGAGTCTCCATCGGGGGTTCAGGTCACTGAAATCACAGAATGAAGTGAAATTAAGGGTCCGAGTTTGGTCCCCAGAGATGAGATAAGCATGGCGGTTTTGTTAGTTCAAACTTCAGGCAGGTTTTTGTTGAACCAACCTACACCGATTTACTTTTGGAGAAGGCAGGAGACAGACACATTGAAGAGATGGTTCTGGACAATCTGAGAAGTCCAGCCTTGTCACCTTGAACGGCGTCTGGGGCCGAGTCACTGCTGCAATGGCTGGAGCAAACCTCCTCGTCCCCATTAAAAGGGGCTTATCCTCGGGTCTTACCTCACCACCTCATCAGCTGTGGGTCTTTGCTTAAAGACTTACAGGCAAAGTACTTACAGTTCCCAAGCCAGCGACATTTGCAGCTCACTGTAATTTATTGAATATCGTCCAAAGAGCAAACACAGGGTTTATCCTGGTGGCGTTCCAGTTGGGTTATAAATGTTTGCCATTTACCAAGAATAGAAGAAAGGAGTGTGACAGGAACATTGGCGGAGATGGAGTGAAAGAGAGGGAGGGATTCAGAGATGCAAAGGTCCAGAAGGGAAACAGAGGGCGGGCTCAGCTCTCATGACTGTGTGGAACCTCGTGCTGATGCTGCAGCTGTCATGGTCACGTCTGGATTTGCTGCTCATTCACTGTCAGCTCCCTTTGCTCAATGGAGGCTCAGCTAAGAACACTCACACTTTGCCAAGTTTCCTTGGCAGCGTCCTCTTTCCTCTCTCTGGGCTTACCTAAGAGCCTGGCTCAGAGAGGGACTTGTTTCTCTATCCCTAAGGAGAAGTTAGGAACGTTCTGCTTTACTCATCCCATAACCAGAAGACCCAACATGGAATCAAGGTTCTTGGGGGGAGGGGTAGGAAGCGTGACTGAGTTTATCTCCATGTATAAACAAGGTCAATCATTTGATGAAGTTAAAAAGGAACACCCAGATTTAACATCATTAGCTATTAGGGAAAAGCAAATTAAAACTGCCATGAGGCATCACTACACACCTATCCGAATGTCAAAATGCAATCACAGTGATGACAGCAAACGTTGGCACAGACTATGAACAAATAAATCGCTCACACGTTGCAGGTGGGACTTGAAAATGGCACATGGCCATTCTGGAAATCAGTCTGGCAATTTCTTAAGAAGTAAACATGCAATTACTATTCAATTCAGCCATTGGACTCCTGTCCAGAGAAATGAAGAACTGCACACAAGTACGTGTAGCAGATTCATCTGTAACAGCGCAAAACTAGAAACGACCCTGTTGTCCTAGTTAGAACACAATGAGGTGGGTGGATCTCAAGGGGATCTGCTGAGTGAAGGAAGCCCACTTTGGGTTACGTATGAGGTTGCATAGGATTCCCTTTGTATAATATTCTTGAAATAACAAAATTGTAGAGATGGAGAAAAGAGTAAGGCTTTCCAGGGGTTAGAGAGAGTCCAGAGTGTGTGGTTATAGACGGTGAGCCAGGGGAGCCTAGAACAGTCTGGCATCCTAACAGCGGTGATGGCTGGTTACGCAATCTACGCATGGATACAGTGGCTTAGAACACTACACACATACACACACACAGAGGAAAGAGTGCATGTAAAAGTGATGATACCTAAGAAAGCTCTATGGATCATACCCATGTCCATTTTCTGATTTTAATGTTGTATTATACTATAGTTATATAATGTGTAGCCATTTGAGGGAATGAGGTGAAGGGTACCTGAGAACTTTCTATCCATTTTGTAATCACCTGTGAATCTGTAATATTTAAAGCAGGAATGAAAGAAAGAAAGAAAGAAAGAAAGAGAGAGAGAGAGAGAGAAAGAAAGAAAGAGAGAGAAAGAAAGAGAGAGAGAGAAAGAAAGAAAGAGAGAGAGAAAGAAAGAGAGAGAGAGAGAAAGAAAGAAAGAGAGAGAGAAAGAAAGAGAGAGAGAGAAAGAAAGAAAGAGAGAAAGAAAGAGAGAGAGAAAGAGAGAGAAAGAAAGAGAGAAAGAAAGAGAGAGAGAAAGAAAGAAAGAGAAGGAAAGAAAGAGAGAGAGAGAAGGAGGAGAAAGAGAAGGAGGAGGAGAGGAGGGGAGACCAAGGGGCAGATGCGCTAAGTGGCCACCTGGTCCAGGTGCTGCTCACTGGGATGGGCCTGAGATGATACAGGACATCAGCATATGCACTGAGACCCCATTACTTACCAGGTGTCAACGGCCCCCAGTTTGTTCACTACATGGCAATTACCAAGAAAAGTTTATATGCTATAACCACAAAAACAGCTTATCGATGAACAAAGCGTCAGTAGAACAGATATTTCTTTGCTTCTTGCTGGGGAGAAGGATTTTTATCAAGAATTATTCAGCTTAAAATTGTTCTTATTTCAATTAATAACATAATTTTAAAATGTTTTAAATACCGATGAGTGACATGAACTAGTGTGAACACGTCATGGTGACCAGAGTGGTATTTAGAGGCAGAGGGGATGTTGTCTGTAACCAACTCACAAGCTGCCTTGCTAACCTGGCAGCCGGGTGACCACGCCACCTACCAAGTTGTTCCACTCATTTCAGGGGCTGAAGGTAGAAAGAGTTGATAAAAAATAAGAGGTCCTTGCCCTTCACAGCTATTTCTTTCCTGCTCTTATAATAATTTCAAAAGAAAATATATTGATATTTGGGTCAGAGTTTTGAAAATGTTATAGTTACAGAGACTCGAAATCTTGTCCTGCTGGCTATGACCCACATGTGTTGTCATGAAATCAACTTAGAGAGCTGCAACCAGTGCTTTTTTTTTTTTTTAAAAAAAAGAGATTAAATTGACTAAAATAGAAAATATTAAAGATCTTGGCTTATACTAGAGATAAGGAGTGTTTTGTGAAACTTTTTAATTAGGGGTTGTGTGTGTGTGTGCGTGCACAAGCACTGAGTAGTGATGTGAAAAAAATTAAAAATAATTATAAAGTATATATCGCAGAAAATATACATATGTTTAAGAAGCAGATTGACTTCTCCCACATTTTTAATTTACCCAATTCTGCTTCTGAATGTCAATTTACTGAGACCCAACATGCCTGTGTTAACATATTAAGTATTGAGTTTGAAGATCCTTGTGGAAGTTAAATGTGGTGACGTTTATAAAAGGACTCTGTAAACTCTAAAGCTTTGCCCAGATGCAAGGGCTTCTGCTACTGATACTCTTGGAAAACTGAGAACGTTCTAAAGGGCATCATTTTTCAGCACTCAGTGCTTTGTCTGTTTTGGGCCTAAGAAGGAAAGCATCTCAGCGGCACAGCTCGAAAACCGAGTTCTAACTTCCCACCGTGTCACAACGATGGGCTCAGCCACCGGCTGGCTGTTTATCGTTTCGTGGACCAGTCTTGTCAATTTCCAGGTGGAGTCACAGCTTTCCAGGCTGTGCCTCCTGCCGCCAGCAGAGCCCGTCCTGCAGGAAGCACCAGCTTTCCTCTGGGGGTTTACATTTGCCTGGTCATCTCCGTTGCTCTGGCATCCTCAGTCAGCAGGGGCTGGGGCCAAGGGCACAATGGCGGCCATGGGAGGACATCTTAGTCAGATGGGGCCCCGCCCTCACCCACTGTGCTGTCTGCATGGCCGCACGTCCTGAGATTCTGGATAGAGCCTCTGTGGGGAGTGCCGGCTGCCCGGGGAGATCTCAGGTGTCCGATCTGACGGGGTGACAGCCCACGCTTGGCCAGCACTCTGAGAGGCTTCAACTCTCCCTCCCTCCTACGCTGCTGGAGGGTGATGTGATGAGGCATCTCCCGTTTGACAGATGGGAAAACTAAGGCTCAGAGGGACCAAGACAGTTCCTTTCATCACAGAATCAGTCCATGATCACTTTTAAATTCAAACCCAAGTATTCTCCCTACACGCCCTACTCCACTTCCAACACCAGTGATTGTGGCACCTTGTGGATATTATCATAGGACACTGATTTGTCGACCTGGTGACTGAAGGCTCTTGGACACTAAAAGCCTAAAGGTATGATCATGTCCATGGTCTCTTAAGAAAGCTAAGTATTTAATTTCCCATTATTTTCAAGAGACTTCAGGTTCACATCTATGACATTATTCATGTAGGACATCCCAAGGCAATAGGTAGGGTGTGTGCCAGGCCCATTTTAAAAATGAGAGAAATAAAGCATGAAAAGATGACGTGTTCAAGGTCACAGGGCAAATTGCCCAAAGCCATGATCCAGGCTGCTGGACCCACTGAACCAGGCAAGAGGGCCCGAGAGGGCTTGAGAAACTTCCTCAGATCTAAAGTGAACGATGGGGCTTACTCGCTGCTCCCTGCATGTAATTTTACAAATTATATATGACAAAAGATGTTGTAGCTCAGGCTTCCGGTTACCAGTAACCAACATGTCCTCTTTAATGCCTTTCTGGCTTTTGCTTTTACAAGGAATGTCATGTTGATGAACTAGAGACATAGGATAAAATCTACACTTTTATTTTAAATTAATATGGTGACATTCTGTTTGGTAGACGAGGCAGGTACGGCCATCACGGACTCTGTCTTGTGTTCATGAGTACATGAGCCCTGATGGCCTCCTGTTCCCTGGGACATGAGCCTGTGTCTTCAGGTTTTATGGAAACCAAGTATTCCACTAAAGCTGAGAAGTAGGACAGAAGGCTCTAGATCGAACATCCGGTGGGTATTTCCTGAGCACCTACTTCCGGGGGCCCCTTAGGTTGTTCCCAGGAGGATTCACACCAACGTGACCCATCTCCACTTGCTGCCGCACCACAGGGCTGTGTCCATGTTCATGCATTTGGGGGGATGCACACAGTTTTGCTGACCATGGTCCCATCTGAATAATAGCTAATAATAGTACCGCAAGGTCACGGAGGTTTTCTCGGGAAGCAGATATAAAATGCTCTGGCCCTTTGCCATGCAAAGCTAACCTGATTTTCTCTCATGTAGATATGCTCATTCCAACCCAGAAGCTCTTTTTGTGCAATAACATTTCCTTGTAGTGGATTAAATTTAAGAAGATGAAAGCACCCCTCATATATTTTTCATGTTGATCCATTGCTGATGAAAGCCTCCTTGAAAGAAAACTCGGTAATACGTGTCCCCTCGCAGATTTCGATAGAGACCATGACAGCCTATGGTCCCCCAGAGCCTTGGGGTCCTAGATTGTGCCTCTAATGAGGGGTTGGAGGCCATGGGAAGCACTTGCCCACCCAGTGCTCTCAGCTCCCTTACAAGACAAAGGTGCTCAGAGTGGCCACGGTGCCCACAGCTGGCAGCCACGTGTCCCAACGCCAAGGAAACACACACATCAAGTTGCCGGGTGCACCTGGGTGCTCTTGGCCTCGTGGGCTGCAATCACCATCTGACATTCACCCTTGATCTGTGTTTTCCAAACTTCACAACAAAACTTCAAGAAAAAACTATTAGCTGGAAATTAGATATTCCGGTGGAAGCCGAGAATTATTTTTCAGGACAGAGGGCTCAATTTCCCACTCTCAGGTGTATGATTAAAATCAATTAAATCACTCTTCCAATGTCAGCCGCAAGATTCTCCTGACAAATGAAATTATGCGAGGAAAGTGTTCTCTGCACTCTTCAGCCCTTCTCAGCCGCGCTCTCACCGCAGAGGAGATCAAAATGCTCAGCTCGGGGATTTCGGAGATATTTTCCATAAGAACAGGAGCAATCCCTGGACCCCTATGTAAGTCGACGTGGAGGTCTCTGGTGACCAGATTTGATGGCCTCTGTACGTGGAGATAGATTCACAACTAACGAACAGGAAACGCAGGACTGCGGGAAATTTAACCATTTGGGGGCTGAGCCAGGTTTCTTTACATAAATTAATGTTTTCTTGGCAGGAATATGAACGGGCCCTTCAAACTCAGGATGTAACCTTTGCATGTCTCTTTTTATGCATAAGACAGTCCAGGGTGATTTTTTCCTAGTGAAAAATCTCTGTCTTATCAGCCCCTGGAGGTTGCTGGTGGATTTTAAGCCAACACAGGAGCACAGCCATGCTTCCATCCTTGCAGAGGGTCTGGAGGTTCAGTACAATGCAGCCAGCACTTGCCCCGAAAAATCAAGCCAGAGAGCTCTTTTCCAGGGAATGTAAAGTAGGATATTCCCATGGACGTCCGTAGTTGAGGGACCAAAATTTCTCACTGATGGATGTGCTCACATGTGGCTCACGCTACCTTCAGCAAATTATTTACCTCTTAATTTGTTAAAACATATGGGCTTAGGTGTGACTTTTGCCCAAGAGACGCTCGTCGATATTATATGCTCAACTGGTTTGACTTTTTTTCCCCCATAGAGGATTGAGCAAATGTTTGCCACATTCTGGAAGTGTCCTCCCCTGCCTCCCTCCTTCCCTCTCTCCCTGCCCCATCTCATGGGTGAAAGCCGTGCCCCGTGATGTCTCTTGTCCCTCCTCTCTGTGTTTGAGTCCAGGACATCACAGGGGAGCAGGATTCCGAGGGTGGGCTGCCAAGTCCGTGGGCGCCCACCCCCAGTCCACCCCCAGCTGCCCGAGCATCCTGTCTCTCTTCCAGTCTGAACTCGTCCTTCACACCAAGCCCAGCCCAGCCATGTCCCAACAGCACTCCTCCCGCGGGCCACTACCCCATCTCACACCATCAGCATTGCCAGAACTTTGTGCAGGAGGCCATACCCCGCAATGTTGCCCCAAGGCCGTCCTCACTAACCCTCTCCTTGCCCGTCAGCCGCCTACCCGCTCCCCACACACTGCACTCATACAGTCCCCAGTTGTCTACTGCTGTTCTCACCTTGGTCCTCTGCCGTCACCCTTCAGTCTGGAACACCCACCCTCTGGTCCGTCTCGAGAACTCTTGGCCTTTTCAAGAGAAGATCCATGTGTAGATTTGTGGCTAAGAGGACAGGCTCCAGGGAAGCCTGGGTGTGACTTTCAGCTCGAAAACTCACTGCAAGTGACTTGGCCGTTCCTAAGACTTCATCTCATGGGAATCATGGTGATGATGGTATGTCTACCCACTGGTTGTGAGGATGAAATGAGACCATCTGTGAGGGGCTCAGCACAGGGTCCACTGTACGGGTTGGGTAACTTCTCAAAACTTCTGAAGTCTGCACGTGCCACGCCCCCAAGCAGTTGGGTACTTCCTCCTTGGCACAAGTTTTCACAGAGCTCCATGGCATATCTCTCTTATCTGGAAGGTTTTGGAAGGCAGGGGCCTTTGCTGTATGCATATTTTTTTTATAGTATCGAGCAGTTCCTGGCACCTGGTGAGTGTCAGTAAGGGCTTCCTATTGAGGAAAATAAATAAATAAACGTTAAATTTTCTGATATTTCCGAACTTTATTATGAGATAAGAATAGTTGGGCTTCCCTGGTGGCACAGTGGTTGAGAATCCACCTGCAGGGGACAGGGGTTCGATCCCTGGTCTGGGAAGATCCCACATGCTGCGGAACAACTAGGCCCGTGCGCCACAACTACTGAGCCTGCACACCACAACTACTGAAGCCCATGTGCCTAGAGCCCGTGTTCCACAACAAGAGAAGCCACCGCAATGAGAAGCCTGTGCACCACAACAAAGAGTAGCCCCTGCTCGCCGCAACCAGAGAAAAGCCCACGCATAGCAACGAAGACCGCAGCCAAAAATTAAAAAAAAAAAAAAAAAAAAAGACGAGTCAAATGTCCCTCAGATTCCTCCACTTTAGATCTGAGCATTTTAAGAATATTTCCTCCAGTAGAACTCCAGCTGGTGGTATTCACAGCTCACATTCCAGTCCTCGCCATTCACTGCAGCTGTCGAGTGAGGGGCAGACCCCCTCCACACAGGACGAGGTCACTGGCCCCAGGCTGGGCAGAGTCCGGAGACTATCAGAGCCTTCTTTGTTGGGAAGACTGAGGCCACGGTAAGGGTGATGACCACCTTCTCCTACACCAAGGCCAGTCATAACAAAGTCCTGTGACTCGTCCTCCAAATACGTTCTGAATCCATCTGTTTTTATCCATTTGAGCTGCCAACGCCAAGGCTCAGCCTCCTCCCCCCCACCCCCTTTGTCTGGACAGGATTGTATCAAGACCCCCCCAGCCAGTTTCTCATTTCCATTTTTGCCACACCAGCCCCTGCGATATCCCACTCTCCCCAGAAGCCTCCCTCCCCTGCTAAATCCCACGATAGCTCTGCATCCCTTTCGCAATGAAATCCAAAAGCCTTATCCTGGCTCAAAAAATTGTTTCATCAACAGTGAATTTGAACATCTTTTCACCTTCTTATTTGTACGTTTGCATTTCTTCTACTGTGTACTTAACTTTATATATATATGAGGATCATGTTTCAACGTGGAAATTTGTACGCTGTAAACAATTTTAAGGAGCTCTTTATATAGGAATTATGTTAGTCCTTCTTGGTCATCTGCCTTTGGCCTTTCCATAGAGTCAAAGTGTTTTTAGTTTTTTATTGTTATGTAGTTATTATATTACTGTCTGTTTTCTGCCAGTAGCTAAATATTTATAATGTCTTCAGATGCCTTGATATTATGAAAATATTTCCTGCTTTTATAGTTTTCCTGTTGATGATTTTATATATATATATGTATGTTAATCTTAGTTAAGTAGTTTTCATAACAGCATTTATTAAATAAACTATTCTCTACCTGTTGATTTAAAAAATCCCTTTGTCCTTTTCAGATTCTATATTTCCCTCTGTATCTAGTTTTTAGTCTAAACCATTGATGCATCTGTTGCTTCTAGCCCTGTACCACATTGTTAATTATTACATCTCAATAATAGGTTTTAATGCTCTCCATTAATGTTTCTTCCCTTTAAAAATGTTATATGATTCTTCTGTGTCTACGTTACCAGGTGAATTTTAGAATAATTTTGTGTAGCTCCCCACTCCCCCAGAATAACTTTCCTAGAAAAGAATATTATTCAATAATTAAAAGGAATAAACACTGATACAGCTACACATGGATAAATCTCAAAGTAATTACCCTGCATGAAATAGGGCAGACCAAAAATAAAAGAGAGAGAGAGAGAGACGAGTATATGCTATATGATTCTATTTATGTAAACTTCAGGAAATACCAACGAATATAGAGTGAAAGAAAGCAGACAGTGGTTTCCTTGGGGGTGCGGTGCTGTGGGGAGAGGGACAGATTGCAAATGGACACCGGGAAATTTTCGGGGGTAGTGAATATGTTTATTACCTTGATTGTGATGTGAAAATTTTTCACGTATGTGAAAACTTACCATCTTTAAATATATGCAGTTTATTGTATGTATATCAATTGTACCTCAACAAAACTCTTTTTTAAAAGAGATGGTGGGCCTAGAAAAAAAAAAATCAAACGAGGAGAATTGATATCCTTACAGTAGTAAGTCCTTTCATGTGAGACTTTCATCCTAACTCTCTACCTGCTCATGATTTCATTTACACTAGCAGGTTCACAGTTTTTAAACACGGGCTTGCACCTTTCTTATTAACTTTATTTTATGGTACTAGATTTATTTTTAATTGTAAATAGATTCTTTTTATTATTTTATTTTCTACAGATTATTACAGATGCATGAGAAAGTGCATTTGAATTATTTAAAAATTTTACAACATATGCATTCTCCTTGCTAAAAAAAAAATAAAATAAAATAAAGAAGAAAATCTTACCACTTAGTTTTATAACTGAAGCCATTGATTTGATTTTTTTTTTTAATGGGCATAAGTTAAATGCATTTTAATAGGACCTTTTCCATATTCTTTTTTTTACAGGTTATACTCCATTTCTAGTTATTATAAAATATTGGCTATATTTCCTGTATTGTACAACATATCCTCGTAGTTTATTTTATACCTAATAATTTGTACCTCTTACCCCCTACCCCTGTATTGCACTTCTCCCCTCCCTCTCCCCACTGGTAATCACTAGTTTGTTCTCTATGAGTGTGAGTCTGTTGAAGCCATTATTTTTAAATGTTTGTTTTATAATCAACCTCCTTATTGAACACCCTTATTTGTTCCAGTTATTTTCCCAGGAGATTATTCTATTTTGCTGGTGAGTAAACTCTTAGCAAAGGACCGTGGTACATGCCCATAATGGTCATTTTGTCTCCTTTCAAGAGATTATGTTTCTTAGGTCAGCTCTTACACTTTGGTCTATAGCCATGACTAGAATTTTCTGAAAGTGTTTAACTTAAGTGGAGAAAATGCACATCCTTAATCTGTTCTTAATTTTAATAGAAATGCCTCAAGTCTTTCACACTACGTACTTGATCAATTACAGAGCTAAGATGTTATTAAACACCAAGGAATTATGAATTTAGTCCTACTAGTCTGCCTTGATATTGGGATTAGATGCTGATTTTTTTTCTGATATTCCTTAGATATCTAACTAAAATAATCATGATTTTTTTGTTTTCCTTGATCTGTTGATACGATAAATTATGCTAATAAATTCTATAACAGTAGTAGATCATTCTTTGCTAGGAAGATATTAGTATTATTCTACTAGTATAGTATTAGAAAGTATATATTAAGATATTACTATTATTCTACTAGTATACATTTTTATTTAGGATTTTTATACCTATGATCAAAAGTAAAAGTGGTCAATACTTTTACTTCTGTGTTTGTGTGTGATCTTTTTGGATTTGGATATTAGAGTCTAGTCTTATAAAATGAATCTAGAAGTTGTTCATTTCTCCTAAGTTCTGCAGTAACATGTAACATGGGCAGGGGTGACATCCATGTTCGTAGAAAGACCCAGACCAGTCAGACCCAGAACCTGTCTGAGCTGGAATAGGTTGGGGAGCTGTGAGAGTTACGGTGGTCCTGGAGGCCTTAATTGCTGGATTATGGGAGTCCCCAGGGATCCCTGGGAAGGCGCCAGGGCTTTGGGACGTGAAGAGGCATGGGGGCCGTGGTGTCAAGCTGGAGATTCTATCAGCTGGCAAAAAGCATTTTAACCACAATGTATAGGCTGAATGTGAGAGAAAAGGTTTTTTCAATTTCTTTCATTATTATTGGACTCTTCAGTTTTTGTTAATTCATATTTTTCCTAAAATGCATTATTTCATTGAGATTATCAAATATTTTAGGATGAATCTGTGCACAACCACCTCTTATAATTTATTAAAATTGCCACGGTGCCTATTTGTTTATAGTTTTGCCCTTTCTTTTCTTATAATACTACCCAGGATTTTGTCTATTTTATGAGGTTTTAAAAAATGTTTATCACACCAGCCCTTTGACTTATCAGTTACATCTTTTTGTTTTCTGAATTATTCATGTCTGCTCTTATCTTTTTAATTGTTTTTGCAATTCTAATTATGAAGTACTTCAAACATACAGCGTAGTGCTGAGGATAATATAATGCATGCCCGTGAAAGCGCCGCCCAGATGTTAATAAATGCCAGCTTTCTGCCATATTCACTTCCAATCTTATTTTTTCACAAAATAAACCTTTCTATATATAGTTAAAGCCATCATTATCATCACTACTGCCCTTGTTCATCGTAAGGGTAATTATACCCTTGAAATAGCTGGTTATCCATTCATCCTAGTCAGATTTATATACATATTCATGTATATCCATTGACAATAAATACGTTTGTTTTTGAAGTCTGCATAAGTGACAAGATACCCCGAAGATTCTTTTACAACTTGGCTTTTCACTTAGTATGATTTCAAGATTTATACATGCAGCTTTAGTTCACTTTAAGTGGCATATTATTCTATTATATAACTACACGATAATTAATGTATCTATTTCTCTATAGAGAGTTTGGAAATTGGTTTCAGTTTTTAGTTCTTGGAAACATTGATGAAACTAGCGTGCTTGTAAAAATGTCCTTATGCACAGGTGTGAGGAATTCTCTAGGCTACATACCTAGGACTAGAACTGCTGGATTGGAAATTAAGCTCTTCTTCATCAAATGTGGATGTTGCCAAACCACACCATAGTATGATTGATAAGACTTCCATTTGCGCCAGTTCTTAGACAGAGGGAGGCCATATGACTTACTGTCCACACCAGGACCCTCTGGGTAGTGAGAGTTGTCTCTGGATGATTACGTCAGATAAGATGTGTAAAGCCGGGTGGTCCAAGTCAAGCCAGGACACGTGACCAACCACTGACCTCAGGGTTCCCACCTCTCCACATCTGCACCAACCCCATCACCTGAAGCGAAGCTTTAACTTTGCCATCTCATGGGTGTGGCTCACTATCTCCTTGCTTCCTCCATTGGCATTTCCTTGATTACTATGAGGTTGACCGGTTTTCCTCATTGCACCAACAGTGTCCACTCCTTAAATGCCCAGCCCTGTCCTCTGTGCTGGAGGTAGGAGAGTCAGCAGTGGAAACAGGGCTCTGTCCTCCTGGAGCTCACATTCTACTGGGGGACGGATTTTATCCTTCCCTCTTTATCTGTTATTATCAGATTCCAGGCAGTGTAAGCATTTAAAGTGTAGTCATGTTGCATTTAAAGTGTAGTCGCGTAAGCATTTAAAGTGTAGTCATGGTGCAGATAGAGGTGATGGGGCTGAAGGCGTCCTTGGAGAGTTTCCTGTCACTGGGATGTCTTCTCTGAGAAAGAATGAGTGAAGCCAAAGTCTTGGGAAGAGTATTTCAGAGTCTAGGGCCCCAAAGAGCTTTTTGTGTCTGAGGAAAAGGGTAGGAAGTGTTTTGGAGAGGAAGCCAGAGGCCGGATCCTGTAGGTTCTTCGTTTTGGTGGGAAATGTTTTTCCCCCAAGAGTGACTAGAAAAGTTGGAGCATTTTAAACAGAGACCCGTACTATACCACATGTAGATTTTTACAGTGCTCTGGGGATGGGTGGAAAGAGGAATGCTGAGTAAGAGTTTCCTGAGTCCTGGAGGGAGATGTCTGTGGACCAGATTCCAGACTCCGTGGTAGCGAAGAAAGTCAAGTTGTGAGAACTAGTCCAATTTTGATTATATTTCAGAGGCCGAACTAATAGGATTTGCTGAAGGAGTCAACGTGGAATGTGAGGAATCAAGAATGACTATGAAATTTTTGACATGGGCACCTGGGCAAGGGTCCTCTTGTGAATTGTCTGTTCATAACCTTCGTCTGCTTTTCTCTTAGGTTTCAGTACTTTTCTTGTGAATTTTGCAAGTTTTTCTATCAGTGTTTAATGGTCATCATTTATCAGTTAAATGGTGCAGATGTTTTCTAGTCTGTGAGAAATCTTTTCACTTTATATGTAGATAAATTTATGGTCTGGGATTTTTTTGTGTTTTCTTGAATATCTAAAAGATGAAAATAGAAGGAAATCTCCAAGGCCTTGGGTTTGTTCTTCACATATAGATCTTGAGTCCATCTGGAATTTGGGTGTACATAAGACATAATGTAGGGATCGAAATTTTTTTCTATGAGAATAATCATTAGGTTTAGTACCATTTATTTTAAAAATCCATCATTTCCCTCAAACTTAATGCTTTTCACTGTCATATATTATACAGCAAATAGTAGTCATATATGGATATTCTTAGGGACTTTCTATCTTATTCTATTAATCTATTTTTCCATTTCTGTACAAAAAATAAGCCCTGATGTCTTGTAGATGTCCCGAAACGCTTTTCTAAAATTTTCTTGGCCCTTGACCCTTGACATACTAGTTAAAAATTTTAATGGACGGCAAGTTTCCAGGGGAAACCACTCCTGGGATTTTTATTGAAATTGAATTGTTTTTTTATTAACTCAGTTTTTTGATTAACTGAGAAATGATTATCTTTCTGGTACTGAGTCTTTAGTTCTATGAACTTTCTACCTGTCCTCTTATTTAGGTCTAAATTCTTCAGTATAGTTTTACATTTTCTCCATAAATGTCTCACATATCTTATATTTAGATTAGTTAATTTATAGATTTTGGCTATTGTAAAATAAATCTTATTGTATCTTATTTATAAGTACTTGTAGGAATATGGGAATGTTAATTTGGGGGGATAAAAATTTGATTCTTGTAACCTTCTGGAATCTCCTATTAGTTTTCATAGTGGCTCTGCACTGGTTAGGGTCTTTGTTGCTTAATAAAAGTGGTGATAGAGGGGCCTCATTTACCGTTTTTAATTTTCTAATCTAGAAGGATCTACTGCTTCCAATGTGTCTTACTCTTAAGTGTAACGATTGCTGTAGAATTTTTTGGTAGTTAGATTGAGAAATGTATCTTCACAGTTTGCTAAGAGTTTTGATTAAAATGTGTGTTGGATGTTATTTTTTTTTCTAATTGTAGGGAGATGATCATAGAGTTTTTCTCCTCAAATCTGTTAATTTAGTAAACTACCTTAATAGATTGTTTTTAGTATTAACTCATCTTTACACGTGTGGAATTAAACCCTTATTAGATCATAATGAGCTTTTAAGAAACAGTTCTTTATATTCTTTTACTTTCTTCTGCTAATTTATTTTTAGTATTTAAAAATCTGTATTTATTTATTTATTTTAGTGATATTCTTTTTTTAATTTGTATATTTATTTATTTTTTGGCTGCGTTGGGTCTTCGTTGCTGCTTGCAGGCTTTCTCTAGTTGCAGCGAGCGGGGGCCACCTTTCATTGTGGTGCGTGAGTTTCTCATTGCAGTGGCTTCTCTTGCTGCAGAGCACGGGCTCTAGGTGCACAGGCTTCAGTAGTTGTGGCTCGTGGGCTCAGTTGTTGTGGCTCACGGGCTCTAGGGCACAGGCTCAGTAGTTGTAGCGCACGGGCTTAGTGGTTCGTGGCATGTGAGATCTTCTGGGACCAGGGCTCAAACCCATGTCCCCTGCATTGGCAGGTGGATTCTTAACCACTGCGCCACCAGGGAAGTCCCTAAAATCTGTATTTATAAGCAAGTGAAGTCCAAACTTCTCCTTTATTGTGTAATTCTCGTCCTACTTTTGGTATCAGTTTAATATTCTTGTGTTATGAGAATTCCTGTCTGAGTTGTTATCTGAGATTCAACATTTATGCTATCTGAGACAGCGAATGAGATTTTCCTTGAAGTTTTTGGTAAAATTCAAAGTCACCTGCAAAACAACCTGGGCCAGATGATGATGTGTTGGGGATAGATTTTTAATATTTAATTTAATTTACTTAATGATTATAGATCATTCAGAGTTTCTATTTATCCTTATGTCAATTTTGAAAATTCTAATGTTGCTACAAAAGTATCCATTTTGTCTGTTTCCTAATGTATTGGTACAAATTTTCCACAATAATCACTTCATTTCTTATAGTCACACATAAGTACATAAAGTTTGTGCAACATAAAGATGAAGCTATTAAAAAGACACAGACTTACTAGAGAATGGACTTGAGGCTATGGGGCGGGGGAAGGGTAAACGGTGACAAAGCGAGAAAGAGGCATGGACATATATACACTACCAAACGTAAGGTAGATAGCTAGTGGGAAGCAGCCGCATAGCACAGGGAGATCAGCTCGGTGCTTTGTGACCGCCTGGAGGGGTGGGATAGGGAGGGTGGGAGGGAAGGAGACGCAAGCGGGAAGAGATATGGGAACATATGTATATATATAAGTGATTCATTTTGTTGTGAAGCTGAAACTAACATACCATTGTAAAGCAATTATACTCCAATAAAGATGTAAAAAAAAAACAAACAAAACAAACAAACAAACAAAAAAAAAGCCATGTAATATCACCAAGTCTTAAGAAAACAAAATATTTCCAGGTCCCCAGAGCTCCCATTATGCCTTCTTAACCACAAGCTTTTTCCTCTAGAGGCAACCACCATTGTGATTATTATGAAAATTATTTCCTTGATTTTCTTTACGGTTTTATAACTTACAAATATATTGATAAAGCATATAGAGTGAAGGTTTCTGTGTTTTTGAACTTTAATAAATGGAATGTGCTTTATGTATACTATTGTATCTACTTTTACTCAACATTATTTAAAAAAATCATCTTGGTTAATGTGTATAGCTGTAATTTGTAAATTTTCATTGAGGTATAGCATTCCATCATATGCATATATCCCAATTTACCCATTTAGTAATTTATCCATTACTACTGATGAATACTTGGATTATATCAACTGTTTGCCAATTACTAATAATTTGGCTATACACAGTCTTGCAAACATTGGCAGACCCAGAGCACACTGTTGCATGTTAGGAAATGCATACCTTCAACTAGATTAGGTGGTGCAGAAGATGTTTTTCAAAGTACTTGTACTGGTTACACTCCCACCAACAGAGTGCAGTACACTTCATTGCTTCACACGACTTGGTATTGTTGACTTCTTACCTTCCGTCAGTCTGATGTATGCGAACAGAAATCTAATTACGATTTTCATTTGCATTTCCAAGATTACTAATAAAATTTGTTACCTTTATATATTTTATTGTCCATCTGGATTTCCTCTTCTGTGAAATACCTATCCAAGTCCTTTGCGCATGTTTGTATGGGGTTGTTTAGTTTTTCTTTATTGCTTGGTAGAAGTTCCTTATGCATCGCGGATACCAGAACTCTTTGGCTATAGGTGTTGCATCATCTACATTCTGTGCTTTGTCTTCTCATTTTCTTTATGGCACCTTTTTTTTTTTTTATTTTACTAAGTCTGTTTTTTTAAAGAAGTTTTAGGTTCACAGAAAAACTGAGGGGAAGGTACAGAGATTTCCTGTATACCCCCTGCCCCCGCACATGCATCGCCTTCCTTATAATCAACATCTCCCACCAGATTGTACGTTCGTTACAACTGATGAACCTACGTTGACACATCCTAATCACCCGAAGTCCATCATTTGCATTACCGTTCACTTTGGTGCTGTACATCCTATGGGTTTGGATAAATACATAATGACGTGTTTCCACCATTGTGGTATCACACACAGTATTTTTCACTGCCTTAAAAATTCTCTGTGCGCCACCTTTCTCGTAGTCCTTTATGGTACCTTTTTTTTTTTTTTGCGGTACGCGGGCCTCTGACTGCTGTGGCCTCTCCCGTTGCAGAGCACAGGCTCCAGACGCGCAGGCTCAGCGGCCATGGCTCACGGGCCCAGCCGCTCCGCAGCATGTGGGATCTTCCCGGTCCGGGGCACGAACCCGTGTCCCCTGCATCGGCAGGCGGACTCTCAACCACTGCGCCACCAGGGAAGCCCTATGGAACATTTTGATGAGCACAAGTTCTTACTTTTAAGGTTGAAAACTGTATAAATTTGTTTTTATTTAGTGCTTTTTGTCTAGTTTAATAAACCTTCCCCATCTGGAGATTCTGAAAGTGATTTTTATATTATTCTCTAAAAGATCTGTAGTTTGCCTTTCACAATTTACACCTGAAATTGACTTTTGCGCAGTGTATAAAGCAGTAGTACTGCTTCATTTTTAAAAAACGGATACCCGATTGGCTCAGCACCGTTACAGAAAAGACGACCGTTCCCCCGTGCTCTGCTGGGTCACCTCTGCCATGTACCTGTATGTTCATTGGTCTGCTTCTGGTCTTTCTCTTTTGTTCATTTTGTCAAGTTGTCTTTCCCTGTGCCAATAGGACAATGTTTTATTTGCTATGGCTTTGTAATTAATATTGATATTTGAGAGAGCAAAACACCTTTCTTACTATAGTAAATTATACTTGTTTATATGTAACATTTTGGTAAATGTTCCATATGTTCTTAATGTATAACCTCTTATAGTTTCATGCAGGCACCTAGATCAGTTTATTAAACAAAGATTAGGCATTCTGATAGTCAAATCTTCTAGAGCCTTAATATTTTTTACCTGATTGATCTATCAGTTCCTAAGAGAATGTGACATGCTTATGGATTTGTCAGTTTCCCCTTCTAATTCTGTCAGTTTTGTCTTGTGTATATTTACAGATAGTGCTTCAGGAGCATTTATGTTCTATATTGTTAACTTTTCCTTATACAACTACTTGTAGAGTTCCTACTGGCTGGAGGGATTTTTCTGAGGACCAAGGTTATGGCTGCAACATAAGTCACAGAAGCCCCTGCCCCTGCGGAGCTTTTATTATTGTTACTTTATCCTGGTGACTTCCTCTTACAATCATTAATTACAACCTTCTTTAGAGTTACTTTTTACATAAAAGACTAGTCTTTTGATATCATTGCATGAGCTTTCTTTTAGTTAATATTTTCCTAGTATAGCTTTCCTCACCATTTCTTTTTTTTTTTTTTTTTTTTGTGGTACGCGGGCCTCTCACTGTTGTGGCCTCTCCCGTTGCGAAGCACAGGCTGCAGACGCGCAGGCTCAGCAGCCATGGCTCACGGGCCCAGCCGCTCCGCGGCATATGGGATCTTCCCGGACCGGGGCATGAACCCGTGTCCCCTGCATCGGCAGGTGGACTCTCAACCACTGCGCCACCAGGGAAGCCCACCATTTCATTTTTAATCTTATTATGCTATTATGTTTTAGCTGGTCTCTTAAAAATAAAAGTTAGCTAGATTTCTCTATTTCTACAAATTACTCTGTTTTTTTTTTTAACATCTTTATTGGAGTATAATTGCTTTACAATGTTGTGTTAGTTTCTGCTGTATAACAAAGTGAATCAGCTATACATTTACATATGTCCCCATATCTCCTCCCTCTTGCGTCTCCCTCTGAGCCTCCCTATCCCACCCCTCTAGGTGGTCACAAAACACTGAGCCGATCTCCCTGTGCTATGCGGCTGCTTCCCACTAGCTATCTATTTTACATTTGGTAGTGTATATATGTCAATGCCACTCTCTCACTTCGTCCCAGCTTACCCTTCCCCTCCCTGTGTCCTCAACTCCATTCTCTACATCTGAGTCTTTATTCCTGTCCTGCCCCTAGGTTCATCAGAACCTGTTTTTTTTAGATTCCATATATATGTGTTAGCATACAGTATTTGTTTTTCTCTTTCTGACATACCTCACTCTGTATGACAGACCCTAGGTCCATCCACCTCACTACAAATAACTCAATTTCGTTTCTTTCTATGGCTGAGTAATATTCCACTGTATATATGTACCACATCTTCTTTATCCATTCATCTGTCGATGGACACTTAGGTTGCTTCTGTGTCCTGGCTATTGTAAATAGAGCTGCAATGAACATTGTGGTGCATGACTCTTTTTGAATTATGGTTTTCCCAGGGTATATGTCTAGTAATGGGGCAATAAGGAAAACAACACAAAGACACCAAAGCTGGCTGGCTGGGAGCTGCCTAGGTAACCTCTCATAGCTTCCTCTAAATGCAGTGTCTCCTGATTTTCAAATCTCCTTTTTCTGTTCTTGTTGCTTTGACATCTCAAGGCCTCATTTAATAATTTAGCATTTAAACTTATTTTTACAGAAAGAAATTTTCAGCTGAGAAATCAAATTCCTGGTCAGGGAATTACATAACTTTTCATAAACTGTCCTTTGTTATTATTTTGAGGAGCAGTAATGAAATTTTATTTCTTTGCACTTGACTTACAGAAATCAAAATTCCCAAGAGATAAAAGAGGCAATGAATCTACCACTGGAGCTTAGAGTTGGCAAGTCTCCTTAGAATCATTTCTCTCTTTCTCTCCCTTCCTCCCTTCCTTCCTTCCTTCCTTCCTTCCTTCCTTCCTTCCTTTCTTTCTCTTTCTTTCTTTCTTTCTTTCTTTCTTTCTTTCTTTCTTTCTTTCTTTCTTTCTTTCTTTTCTTTCCTTCCTTCCTTCTTTCTTTCTCAGAAATCAACACTTCAAAGTACGTTTTGCTTCCCATTTGTTTTTTACAGTAGTAAAAACAATGTACTTAAAAAGGGAAATTACTTTAAAAAAATTACTTAAAAAGGGAAATCACTTTAAAAAAATTACTTAAAAAAATTACTTAAAAAGGGAAGAGGGGCTTCCCTGGTGACGCAGTGGTTGAGAGTCCGCCTGCCAAGCCAGGGGACATGGGTTCGTGCCCTGTTGCAGGAAGATCCCACATGCTGCGGAGCAGATGGGCCCGTGAGCCATGGTCGCTGAGCCTGCACGTCCAGAGCCTGTGCTCCGCAACAGGAGAGGCCACGACAGTGAGAGGCCCGCCTACCACAAAAAAAAAAAAAAAAGGAAGAAGTGTTTGTTCTTCATTGTTTTTGATTAAATATGCTAATTACATTTTTGGAATACTAATGACACACAGTACTAAATGTTTTAATAATGCAGTGAAATGAGCTGGTAAATATAACAACAAATTAACCTGAAAGGGCTACATAGCTTTCCTCATTTTAAATTGTAATAATACAAAAGAGAGGGGGAAAAATTCAAAACTGTGTCATCTAATGAGAAGGGGAAAAAAACTTTATTAAACGAATTTGGCATTTTAATGTCAACAAATTCATTAAGAGGCTGGTGCTTTCTAGAACAATGACCTAGAGAACAGCCAGTTGGTTTTTGTCTCTAATCTGTAAAAATTCATTCCACACAAATCAAAACTCAACTGAGTCCTGGGTGGCAACCAGAGCCTCCTTGTCGTGGTGTAGTCATCCCAGACCACGTGGACCCAGCCCCTGGACCATGTATATGAGGGAGACCTGGAAACCCACACCCCCCTCCAGCCCCAGGCAGTCCACCTAAAACCACGAAGCAATTCCTTTTATGTTCATCAAAGTTATGTCATTGTCAGTGAGAAAGAGGTGAGGAAAACATATTTGTCCAGAAGCCCATGTGGCATTAGTGGAGACGGTTAAAGGTTTTTCCTATAAAGCAACACCATGGTTTAATATACCTTTATTGTCTTAGGACATGGTCACCACATCTTAGGGTCAGCTTCCCATTTGGGGCTGTTACTGGGTCTGTGGCTGCATCAGTTCCAACTAGGGCAGGGGGCTACTTGTGAAGCTGCTTGCCTTTATCATGCAACTGACGCATGTGCATTTAGGGGAAGTGAATCCCACCGCTGTGAAAGTGTCTTTTGAAAAAAATCAAGCCTGCATCCCATCAACCTCTAGAGCAGTGTCTTCAGCCAGGGGTGACTTTTCCCCCAGCGAACAGCTGGTCATGTCTGGAGGCATTTTTGGTCGTCACAGCTGAGGATGTTCCTGGCATCTAATGAGTAGAGGCCAGGGATGCTGCTAGAAGTCCTACAATGCACAGGACAGGGCACTGCAGCAAAGCATCCCGTCCCAAATGTGAGCGAGGCAGCAGTTGTGAAAGGCTGCCTGGATCCAACCTCCAAATTCCAGCAAATGTAGAGGAAGGAGGAGCCTGGGAGTGACCGGGATGCACTCAGCAAAACGCAGACCTGGAACTCTGAACGACAGCTGACCTGTTTCCCTCACCATTAAATAGCTTGGGAAAAGGAATGAAAAAAAGAATGAGAGAAAGGGCCAGAAGATTAGCAGAGATTTGAGATACACCAACCAATTGCAGCGCACGGATCACATTTTGATCCTGATTTGAGCAATAAACTGTTAGAAATTTATGAGGCTGGCAGGAAAATTTGAACCTAGTTGGATATTTAACGACAACATAGAAATTATTGTAAAGTTTTTAGGACAAAAACCTAAAAATCTTATGAGTTTGAGATGTTCTTCCAAATATTCCAGAGTGGGAGGTGGCAGGATACGGGGCGTAGATGAATCAGGATAATGATGCTTAAGCTGAGTGATTGGTAGATGGGGGTTTTTCTTATTCGATTTTTACAAACATTTGAAAATTTCCAGAGCAATTTATTTTAAGGAAAATTGTTGGTAAATTCATAGAGTGTCTGTCCATCAACTTCATGGAAAGTTACCCGGGGGCTGGCACTGTCCCTAGAACAGCTGCCCCAGTGACAGCCCGACTGGAGACCAACATCCCAGGCACAAGGCCCGAGAAGAAGAGTTGATGCAGAGGCCCAGGGCTGGAGGCCAGGAGGCTCTGTGGAGGCAGCTACGTGCTCATCCCTGAAGCGGGATAGGACCAGTCAGCATCCTCCCCTTGCAGCTTTGAGATTCCAGCAAAGTCACCGATGCTGAGTCACATTGACTCCAAAGCCCCTTCCCAGACCAGCCCAGGGCTGAGCCCCCCTGAGCTGAGCCAGGCGCTGGGCTTCAGAGGAAGGAGGCGATGTGCCCCCTCGAGGGTCTTGAAGACACACAGCCTTGTGGGGCCAGTGCTGGACAGTGGCGTGAATCCTGCAAAGGCTGAGGTCTGGGCACCATCCCGCCCTTCGGGGTGGTGCCCTAGGAGAGCTTTAGGAAGGCTGGATGGCAGTATCTGAATGTTTAGTGAACCACAGGGACGCCCCCATGGGCCCCGGAGGGACCCTGGCAGCCCAGGCACCCAAGGGCTCTCTCACTCTGAGCCATGGGACAACTGAGGACTCCCCTGGGCTGCCACGTGGCTCCATCAGTGTCAGGAATGGAAGTGTCTGGTAGGGATGAGGGTTGGGTCTGGACAGAGGTGAAAGCCTGAGAAGGTCAATTTGGGGCAGCTTGTTAGAGACTCTGGGGAAAGTGGCCAGTCAGCACTGCAGAGCCCCAGGAGAGTTTTAGGGCTCAGGAGAGACACAGCCAGACCTTTATTTAAGAAGGTCTTGAATATTTTTAAGAGACTGTTTAGGTGGCAGGGATGTGCAAGCTTTCTTCTATCAAGAGCAAGGTAGTAAAAATGTAAGCACTGGCAGGACCCATATGGTCTCTGTCACATATCGCTCTTTAAATATTTTTTTACAGGTGTAAGAACTATCCTTCGTTCAAGGTCCACACAACACCAGGCAGTGGCGGCTGGAGTGTGCTGACCCCAAACAAGAGTGGGTGCTGAGAATGGTTGCTGGAAGGGACAGTTCAGAGACCTGGGGATCGCCATGGTGACACCCTGCCTTCTACTAAATGAAATGTTTCCTGTGGTCCTCCCGGGTGCTCCCCTTTGCTCGAGTCCCCCCTGGGTCAACCTTGACCACTGCTCTGCCAAAAGGTTTGATTCAGAGAAAACACTGGTCCTTGGAGGGTGTTGACGATCCTGTTCTGCTGTGTGACCTCGGGCAGGTCACTGAACACCCTGAACCTCTGTTTTCCCACCTGTAAAACGTGAACAGCAGCCCCGTGGCAGAGGTGATGTGAGGACGGCAGGCAGTGATGACTTTAAAGCTACACGAACAGAGCTGGGGTTCCCACAATAGCAATAGTAATAATAGTAACGGACCCTGAGATGTCGCCAAGGGCCGTCCTGGGCAACCTCCATGAGACCAGACCTCACGGCATCCAGGGAAGCAGATGTTCGTCTATGGGTGGAGAACTGAGCACGTAGGGGACACCCTGCCTGTGGCCTGGCTGCCTGGGAGACCTCGCACAGCACGTCTGGCTGCTCTGTGCCTCAGTTTCTCCCATAATCACATGAAGACGATGATAAAAGTTCAGCCTCCCATGATGACTGAATGAGCTAATAATGCAAGTCTGGCATTTCGCACAGACGTGGTGCATTATAACGGGTGGACACGTGGAATTCATATCTTCCTCTTAGAAGCTTATTATGGTTGCAAAATAACAATCGTCAGGATTTGGCCCCTAAGAACTTGCTTGGCTGGCAATCCTAGGACCCTGGTGGCGCTTGGCATTCAGCAGGCACTAAGCAAACACTTGCCAACACTTGTGGACCAGTTGCCATGTAGCTCCCACACGACACCAACCTTGAGGTGGATGGGAGGTGTTCCTGCCACGTGCATGAGCCAGATAGGGTGACCGACTTGTCACTTGCCCGGGACATTCCAGGGGCTAGCGCTGAAAGTCATGGGTCCCAAGAAACCGTCAGTTTCAGGCAAACCCAGACAACCTTGTGGGGTGGTGGGATGTGAGCTTTCAGGCAGTGCTGAGGCCCTGCCCAGGCCACAGCTGGCTCATACCACGATGCCCAGGGCAGGGGATAGGGTAGGTCTCCTTTCTGAGTGGACAGGACAATCACCCAGGTGCCAGGGCTTCAAATACCAGTTCCTCCCAGCAGAGCTTGCCCAGGCCCGTCCCCGCTCCAGCTCTGACCCCCTGTGCACAGGCCTTCAGCAATTTATGCTGATTTCTGATCTTATTCCAGATAAGTGTTTATTTTTATTCCTAAATTATATCCTTTTCTTTAAAAAGCCCTCCCCCATCATATACACGTTATGCCTCAAAACACCTGATCTACCTCTGGGTCTAGGGCAGGGGTCATACCCTCGAACTTGAGAGTTGGTTCGGGGCCTGTCTTGTCCTGAACTTTTCAGGAGCCGCACACACATTCCCAGGGCCTTCGCCAGTCCACGTAAGACGAGGCACATAAATGTCTCAATGGCAAGATTAGGGACATTTTTTGGTTGGACATTAAGGTTCCTTTTTCTTGTTCCATCTCTTTGAACTGTCAATGTCAATTGACAATAGCTGTCAATGAGATAGACTGAAGAGTTTAAAAGCGTCAGCTCACTTCAGCCCCAGAAAAACCGTTCTGGGCAAGGTCAGCAGGAGGCACTGAGGACTCAGCCGAAATCAGCGGCAGGAGGCGAGGGCTGCTTCCAGGGAACGGGCGGCCTGAAAGCTCCCGCTCGCCCGCAGCCGAGCGGCCCGGCCTCCTGACGTCTGGGACACTCGACGTGTTTGCAAGGTGACGAAAGAAAAGACGCGCTCGACTCGTAATACAACAGGCCTTTTACTAGCATGCCGTCTGTGATTTGGTTACAAGGCAAACACTCCCACAGTCCGGGGTGTCCCCTGCAGGCCAGGGCCCCTCTTCTGGGTGATTCTTCCCGGCCTCGGGTCCTCCAGGGGTCCCAGATGTGCCTGCTAAAGAGAGAGCAGCCAGCCGTCACGTGGCCTCAGCAGACCCCACAGATGTGCCAGGGGAGGCCTGGCCACTTCAGGGCTGTGCTGGGGCAGAAGGCACCGCTGGGTTGGGGGTGGGAGGAATGGGGAGTTTATCCCAGCAAGGGGATCCGAAGGGACCAAAGGATGCATTTGACTCTGTGTCTCGTCTGTGGCAGCCGTGAATGAACATCAAAGAAGCAAATTAAGCGGCTCCCAAGCCTCAGTTTCCCTGCAGGTCAGGATCTCTGGTAAGCAGAGCCTGAGATGATTTAGGGTTGCCCGAGGTTCACTGGGGAATGACACCTATAAAAGAAAAGGAAGGGATGCAGGACTGGGCAGGGGGGGGCCATCAGATCATGACTCAGAACTGACCATCTTAGCCCAGGGGCTCCAGAGCAAGGACCCAGCCCTGGGCAGAAATGGCCCAGCCCTTGAACCATTGCCTCGTTTTGGCATGTGGCTGAGGTCGCCTCTAGAAAAGCATCACCTTAACCTTAAGGATGAGGCTGACCCTGAAAGAAGAACTGGACGCTGTAGACCAAGCACGCACCTCACAGCTGGCCAGGGATTCTTCCTGGAAGAGAGAAGGGGCAGTGCATCCACGTCCGCCATGGGCACCTGGCCCAGAAGAGGCCCTCAGGACAAACAGACGTTGTTGGGCTGAGTCACAGACAGCAAGGTTTTCTGAAGACACGAAGCCATCAGAAGGAGGGAAGCCCCAGACACTACTGTGGGAAACTGGGACCAGTAACAGGAAGTTCTCGTTGTTCAGTTAATGAGAGGACCGTCGTTTTTAGATGAAGACTTCTGTTTAGCTCTTACTGTTAATATCTTCCTAAAGCCCTGATGGCCTAATTTTGTCCGAGCACAAAGCAGCGTAAGGACCCTCTGTGCCCCTCTCCTCTGCCAGTCCTCTGCCCAATTCCAGGAGGTTGGAGCCCCCCCAGCATCCCTTCACCGCTGCCGTTGTGATGCACACTGCACTTTGAATTCCAAGTGTGAGGTCAGTACCATGGGGACAGAGACTTCTGCCACTCTCTTCACTGCTACATCCCCAGGGCCTGCCAGGTGCAGGCAACTGACAGATATTTGTTGACTTGAACTGAACATAACTGAAATTTGCAAACAGCTTTAGCTGTTCAGAACATCACTAGGAAGGAGCTTCAGATCCAGAGGCGGAGATCCCTACAGCAGTATTATAAACTAAAAACAGAAAAAAATCTTTTGTTAACCCTATAAACGTCATCTCCCCACGATTAATAGCAAGCATTGCACTTAACTGTGAAATATGGGTGTTGCCTTACAGTCAGAACCACAGGGAATGTCTGCCCAAGAGCACAGTTTTTGTCATCATGTTTTCTCCCTTATGAGCCTAACAAGGAAAAGAAAAAGCAGTATAAATACTAGGAAGAAAGGATAAAATTCTCACTATTTGCCTACCTAGAAAGTCTAAAAATTATCAACTAAAACTAATTTTAATGTTAATAAGATATTTTACTATTAATTTGGGACTGAGCCATTTTCCTGGTCTTCTTTGTATGCCAGTCATAGATGTGAACCCCTGAGCCAATCGGCTCTATCTCCCCAAGGAACACACAGAAAAAAACACCTCACTGGTGAACACAGAAATACAAACTAAACATAGTGAGCCAAAGGTCTTTGTGTCTCATAGGGACACACTTTGTAAAGGTAGAGTATGGAGGGTGGGAAATGGGCGGTTCTCAGGCTGTTGGATCAGTGCACATTGATATAACCATTTGGGAATGAGTACAGTGGGCCTTTGGTACCCTCAGGTTCCCCATTAATTTCCATCTGAGGTTGATTGAATCCTTAAAGGTGGAAACCGCGGATGCCAAAGGCCCACTGTGAGGGTCTTGAGAATGCACGATTTTAGTATCCTCGGGGGTCCTGGAACCAATCCCCCACAGATACTGAGGGATGGCTGTATATTTTACAAACACTTGTAGGTATCCTTCCTACAGAAAGGTTAACGTGAGTCTGTTAGTACACAGATATGGGACATCACTGCAATCACATATGGAAAAGCAAATATCTCAGTGAATCTGACTTTTAGATGCCTCAGCACCATTTGGATGCAAAGTCACAGAACATTCACATAAGCAAATGCTATGCAGAAGCTCTTTCAAAAGGTGAGGCAGCTCTACCTGGCCTGAATGGGAGGGATGTCCACAATGTTTGTTTAGAGTTAAAAAGCAAAAACAAAAACAGATTGCACAATAATATGTATTGGCATGATTTCATTTTTGTTTAGAATATGTAATATACATACATGTATACATACATACACACCTGTATGCATGTGTGAATATGTCATACATATGTACATATAAGAGATATATAAAGTCTGGAAGGCAATATACGTATCCACCCATTAAGAGCTGTTATTTCTAGGCTGTGAGGGCTGGAACTTGTACCTTTTCATTTGTACAGTTTTGTGCTGTTAAATTACTCTGCTTGTCAATCAACTATACTTCAATTTTTTTTTTAATTTACAACCAAAAAATAAATAAATAATTACTCTGCAAGGAGCATGTGTTCTTTTATTGAATGAATATTAAAAAGCTGAATTCTTGAGGCCATTTTTGCTTTTGTGGTTGTTGTTATTCTGGCTTATTATTTATTTGCTTATTTTTTATGATTTGCCTTTTGCTCCGACACCTGGTCTCTGAGGGGAAAGTCACTGGGAGGAGTTTGGGGCAGTCAGCTGTGAGCTACTCCAGGTGAGCCTCCAGCCGGGACAAGGCCGAGAATGAGCCCTCCATCGCTCTCCACACTAAGCCATCCCCGACCTGTCCTTGGGCGATTTCCACTGGGGACAACTCCGGTCAGCTTAGGACCAGCTCAGGACGGCTCAGGCCCCCTCTGTTTCTGTGCTTCTAGCAGGACTGTGGAGGGGGGTCTCGGTGTACACCCCCCGGGGGCTGGGAACCGGAACGTCAGGATCCCCCAGCTCTCATGACTCTGCACAGGGCAAGATGAACTTGACACCCAGGGCCTTTTAACAGCAGCCGCATTCACATACTTACATGCGTTTGCATAAGTGCACACATGAAGCGATAGAAAGCACATACATATATATATATTTTTTAAATTTTTACTTGACTTTTTCTCCCTCCCCTCCTCCCCCATGTCATCCCCAACACATTAATGAGACAGTACACAACCATCTGTGTTTTTCTCTGAGCTCATAGATCGATATACAGACATCAATGTTCTCATGTATTAATACACAAGGTTTTGTAGTCTTGGTTTATTTTTTACAAACCCCAATCATAGAGCTGTGCACTTTCTGTCACCCTCTTTTGTCCCTCAGCTCAGTTCAGAGATGTTTTATACAACTGACTCATGCTTCTCATGTCTGCTCTTATTCTCATATGCTCCCCACCAGCATTGCTGCCAGAGCTCTGCCCTCGTGAGCCATGGAGGAGAGCATTCTTGTGCAAAGTCCTCACAAAGTCCTGGCACCTACTGCTGCACTACCGAGGGGTCCCAGGAATAAATTGTCTCTTTGGCTGAAGGGAATATGCCCCTTCTTAATTTTTAAAAATGTGGCCCAGCTACTGTACAACAAGGAAGACTGTTCTAATTCAAGAGTCCTTTCTCCATATTTCTACCAGCGACGGTTAATACAGCTCTTTCCCTTTGCCAATCATAGAGGTAAAAAATCGTATCCTTTATTGCTGTAATTCGTATTTCACTGGCTTCTAGTGAGTTTGAACACTTTTTGCCCATATTTCTATTGGACTGTTTGTCTTTTTCTGGTTAAATGTTAAGAACTCTTTATACATGTGAGATATTATATATACGTTATTATATTATATATTATATAAATAATATTATATATTATAATATATATACATATTAAGTTGGTCATCTATTTCCATGATATGTAAAAATCAAAACAAGAAAACCCTTCCCCCCAAAAATCTAAGAAATTACAAGTATTTTAGGAGCAAAGAAGTCGTAATTAAACAAGAAGCTCAGCAGTTTTAAAATACAGACTCATTTCACTATATAAAAATTGTCAATATTTTTATAATGAAATATAACACAAAAAAGTCAAAGAAAAAGCAGATTTGGTAAAATTTTGCTAAAGAGGATAGTGAATAAGGTTAATATTTATTACACTGAGATAAACTCATAATAATACATATATAATATAAACAATAAATACATTATATAGTATATTATAAATTCATTATGTTTTCAATATATATTAATTGTATATCAATTTATTTCAAAACATAGGCAGTTGGGGCAGCTCCACTTATTAAATAATGCATTTATTTCTCCCAAATTGAAACACAATTTTTATACTATATTAAATCATCATATACAGGAATCTAGTCTTATTTACTTATTGAATTGATTAATTAGCACTTTCCTAGTGCTTAGTCAATGTAGGCACTCTTCTAAGTACTTAAAAAATATTAACTTATCTATTGTTTAAACCTCATAAGCACTTTATTTTTTTTAAGGATATTTATTCGTTCTCCTTTTTCTTTTTTTGGCTGCTCTGGGTCTTCCTTATGGCGTGCAAGGCTCTTCACTGCAAGCTTCTCTCTAGTTGCGGCGCGTGGGTTTATTTGCCCGGCCGCATGTAGGATCTTAGTTCCCCAAGCAGTGATCTAACCCGCATCCCCTGCATTGGAAGGCAGATTCTTAACCCCTGGACCACCAGGGAAGTCCCTTATAAGCACTTTATTATTGGATTCTCTAACGAGAGCCACTTTTTTACTTTCTGCTCCTCCTATGCCCTCCCAAAGTGATTCAAATACAGCCAGTTTATAATACCTTCTGATTATCTGTTAAGGGAAGTATTTCCTCCTCACAATTTTCCTTTTTCAAATTTTTCTTGGCTATAATCTGATAATGTATTCTTTTTATCCCTTTTCAACATTGTTGAAGGTTTAACTTACATTTGATACAGCATCTTAATTTAAACAATAACATTGATAAATGTTGACATTTGTATTCAGCCATATAACCAGCCCCAGATCAGGTTAGAGAACAACTTCGTGATTCCAGAGGGTTCCCACAGACACCCTCCCAGCTGAATGCCATCCTCAGAAGTAACCACTGTGATGACTTCCACCACCACGGATTAGTGTGGTCTGCTCCAAGACTTCCTGTTAACAGAATTACGTATGTAGTCTTTTGTGTCAGACTTCCTTTATACAACGTCGAGTCTGTGAGATTCATTTATATGTAGTTCTTTTTCATTCCATTGTATGGAAGTCCTACAACTTTATCACCCATTCTTCTTTAGATGGACATTTGTGCTTTTTCCAATTTGGGACTTTTACAGAGAAAGCTGCTTTGAACCTTCCTCTGCGTGTCTCTTGGTGAACATACTCATTTCAGTTGGGTATGTACCTAGAAAAATCACTGGGTCAGGGAGTCTATGTATGTACTTTCGTGGATTCAACCACACTGTTTCCAAAAAGGTACAAGTTACCCTCCCACCAGAAACGTAACAAATCTTGTTGTTCTCTAGTCTCACCAGCAACAAATATTAATGAGTCTTTTTAATTTCAGCTGTTCTAACGAGTGTGTAGTTGTTTCACTTTAAAATTCTCTAATGGCCAATTGTGTGATGCATATTCTACATGTTGATTGGTCATTTTAATGTCCACGTTTAAGAAGGTTCTATTCAAGTATTTTGCCTATTTTCAAGTTTGTTTTTTTTTTAATTGCGATGTAAGAGTTCTTTAAATATTTTGGAACGGAGTCCTTTGTAAGACATCCTTATTGTGAATATCAGCTTCTATTCTGCATCGTGTCTTTTAACTCCCGATGGTATTTTTCCATGCACAGTTCTTACTTTAATAAAGTTCAATGTATCACTCTGTATTTTTACTGTGTATTAGCTTCCAAGAGCTGCTATAACAAAGTATCACAAACAGAGTGACATAGAAAAACAGAAATTTTCTGTCTTGCCATCTTGGAGGTTAGAAATCCCACATCAAGGTGTCAGAAGGACATGCTCCCTCTAAAAGCTGTGGGAGAAGATCTTCCCTTTACTATTCCAAATCCTGGTAGACCCAGATGTCCCTTGGCTTATAGCAGCATAATTCCAATCTCTGTCTCCATCTTCACTTGGTATTTTCCCTGTGTCTCTTCACACCCTCTTTCTTCTATGCATGTCTGTCTCTGTGTCCACATTTCCCCTTTCTATAGAGACAACAGTCATATTGGATTTGGACTAGCTCGAATCACATTATTTTAACTTGATTATCTCTATACAGAACCTATTTCCAAGAAAGGTCACACTTTGAAGTACTGGGGATTAGGATTTCAACATATCTCTTTTGGGGGATGCAGCTCAACCCATAATAGTTAATGCTTTTTGTATCCTTTTTTATCTTTGATCCCAAATCTTGGAAATATTATTTTATGTTTTCTTCTGAAATCTTGATCATTTTACCTTTAGCATGTAATCTATTATCCTTTGCAAATTAATTTTTGTGAATCATGTAAGATAGCGGTCAAGGTTATTTTTAGCCAGCACATATATTGAAAAAGATCTTCCTTTCCCCCAGTGAATTGCAATAAGGACTATGTCATAAATCAGGTGATAAATTGATCCACTTGTCTGTCCTTGTACAAATACCACACTGTTGTCATCACTGCAGCTTTATAGAAAGTCTTGATATTTTATAGTGTAAACCTATCAGCTTCCTCGTCGTTAGTGTTGCCTTGATTTTCTATGGTCCTCTGTGGTTCTATAAATATTTTATATAAATTTTCACTTATATATATATTTTTTAATGTTTGTCTTTATGTAAGTTTTCATTTACCAATTTTCAAACTTGTGAAAGAAAACCCTCTGGCATTTTGATTAAACGTTCATGGAAACTAAAAATCATTTGGGGGGAAAATGAACATAATAACAATATTAAGTCATTTAATCTAGGAACACAGCATATCTTTCCACTGAAGTTTTATTTAATTTATTTCAGTAATGTTTTATAGTTTTCTGTGTTGCATATCTTTAAGACTTGCATATCTATCAAAAATTATTCTTAGGTATTTTATATTTTTAATACTGTTTGGAATGGTATTTTTCAAATTTTTATTTTTCATTTGTTTCTAGTTCGTGGACACCGTTAATTTTGTATATTGACCTTGTATCCAACAACTTTAATAAACTCACTTATTTTTGCTAATAATTTCTTCACAGATTCTTTTGAAAGTTATATACACATAATCATAATAACTGTACATTAATTTAATTTCAGATTTTTTTCTTTTATTATTTAATTAGGATTTAAAAAATTTTTTTTCTTGCCTCATTGAACCAGGTTCTTCGTTTCGTACAATATTGAAAAGAAGTGGTGACATTGTACATCCTTGTCTTATTCTTGACCTCAGGGGAAAGCATTTAATATTTTATCAGTAAGTATAGCGTTAGCTGTAGGTGCTCTGTTTTGTTTTGTTTGGGCTGTTTATCACATTAAAAATGTTTTCTTCTATTTTTAAGTTGCTTATATATTTTATAATGAATAGATGTTTAATTTTATGAAATTCTCTTTCTGCATTATTGATATTATCATAGAGTTTTCCCTTTTATTCTGTTAATGTAGTAAATTACATTGATTACTGATGGCTGAAGCAATTTTATTTTATATTTGATTGAATGCATTGGAAAATCGCACTTGGTTGCATTATCCTTTTATATATTGTTGAATTTGACTTGCTAATATTTGTTTAGGATTTTTTATATTTGTTCGTGTGTGATATCATCTTGTAATTTTCTTTGCATGCAATGTTCTTGTCAGGGTTGGTGTCAAGGTTATACTGACCTCATCAAACAACTGTCTGTAAGATTTTGTTTAAGATATAACCGATTTCTTTCTTAAATATTTGGTAGACTTCAAAAGTAAATCCATGTGGGCTTGAAATTCTCTTTGTGGGAAAAATTTTCATTGCTGATACAGTCTCTTTAACAGATATAGCACTGTTGAGACTTTCTACTTTTTTGTGTCACTTTCTCTAAATTGAGTCTTTTAAAGAACTTATCTATTTGATCTAAATTTTCAAGTTTCGTGTCATAAAGTTTTTAATCCATTTAATTTTTTTATTAGAGTATAATTGCTTTACAATGTTGTGTTAGTTTCTGCTGTACAGTGAAGTGAATCAGCTATATGTATACCTATATCCCCTCTCTCTTGGACCTCCCTCCCACCCCCTCCCCCATCCCACCCATTTAGGTGGTCACAGAGCACCGAGCTGAGCTTCCTGTTCTTTATAGCATGTTCCCACTAGCTATCTATTTTACGCATGGTAGTGTATATTTGTCAATCCTAATCTCCCAATTCGTCCCACCCCCCCTTCCCCCCCTGTGTCCACACATCTGTTCTCTACAACTGCGTCTCTATTCCTGCCCTACAAATAGGTTCATCTGTACCATTTTTATAGATTTTTATAGATTCCACATGTATGCGTTAATGATATTTGTTTTTCTCTTTCTGGTTTGCTTCACTCTGTTTCACAGGCACTAATTCCATCCACATCCTACGAATGACTCAATTTCTTTCCTTTATATGGCTGAGTAATATTCCACTGTATATATGTACCACATCTTCTTTATCCATTCATCTGTCATTGGACATTTAGGTTGTTTCCGTGTCCTGGCTATAGTAAATAGTGCTGCAATGAACATTGGGGTACACGTGTCCTTTTGAATTATGGTTTTCTCAGGGAATATGCCCAGTAGTGGGACTGCTGGGTTGTATGTTAGTTCTATTTTTAGTCTTTTAAGAAACCTCCATACTGTTCTCCACAGTGGCTGTATCAATGTACATTCCCACCAACAGTGCAAGAGGGTTCTCTTTTCTCCGCGCCCTCTGTAGCATTTATTGTTTGTAGATTTTTTGATGATGGCCATTCTGACTGGTGTAAGGTGATACCTCATTGTAGTTTTGATTTGCATTTCTCTAATAATTAGTTATGTTGAGCATCTTTTCATGTGTCTCTTGGCCATCTGTAGGTCTTCTTTGGTGAAATGTCTATTTAGGTCTTCCATGCATTTTTTAATTGGATTGTTTGTTTTTTTGATATTGAGCTGCATGAGCTGTTTGTATATTTTGGAGGTTAATCCTCTGTCTGTTGCTTTCTTTGCAAATATTTTCTCCCATCCTGAGGTTGTCTTTTGTCTTGTTTATGGTTTCCTATGCAGTGCAAAATCTTTTAAGTTTCATTAGGTCCCATTTGTTTATTTTTTGTTTTTGTTTTCATTACCCTAGGAGTTGGGTCAAAAAAGATCTTGCTATGGTTTATGTCAAAGAGTGTTTTTCTTATGTTTTCCTCTAAGAGTTTTATAGTGTCTGGTCTTTTAACTTCTGTAGTATTCATTTTCTTTTTCATTCCTGATATTGGTGAATTATGTTTCTTTCTCTCTCTTTTTTAATTTATGTCTTCCTAGAGGTTTATCAATTCAGCACTTTTTTCAAAGAACCAACATTTTAGTTTTACTCGTTTGTCTATTATATACTTGTTTTATATGTTACTGATTTCTGGTCTTATTGTTCATTTCTTCTACCTTAGATTTCATTTGCTGTACTTTTTCTAAGTTCTTGAATTGGAATCTTAGAGGACTTTTAACTCATATAGATATGTAGATAGATAAAGATACAGGTAGATACACACACACATATATACACATATATATACATACGTGTGTATATAATGTACAAATATGCATGAATATACTTTCATTTCCTGGTTTCTGTTTAAATGTCTTCTTAGAGTCATAGATTATTTATAAGTATGCTTTTAAATTTTTCTATACATTTGAAGATTTTCTTCCTTTATTCTGTCACTGAGTTTAATATAACTGCCCAGTAGCCAGAGAATATACACTCTAAAATTTCAGTCTTTTGCAATTTGTTGAAACTTGCTTTATGGCCCAGGTTATGGTCTATTTTACTAAATAGGAACAAAAATATGTGAGACGTAGTGTTCTATCTTTTTATCCTAAGTTGTTAATTGTGTTTTCAAATTTTCTATATCCTTACTGTTTTTTGTCTAATATTCTTTTACTCAATGAGAGAAGTGTTAACATTTATTCAGATATCATCGTGGTGGGTTTTTTTCCCTCTATCTTTCTTCTCAGGTCTGATAAGTTTTGGTTTATATATTTTGAAGCTATTTTTAATAGGTAAATTTACATTTACGATTATTATATCTTCCTGTTGAACTGACCCTTTTATTTATATTAACTATCCCTTTTTCGCTCTCATAATATTTCTTACCTTGAAGGCTAACTATCTGATATTAATATAGGTGCACAAGCTATACTGGCTAGTATTTCTATGGTATATCTTTTTTTTATTATTTTACTTCCAGCATTTCTATGTCTTGTTATTTAAAATGTCTCCTATCAACAATGTTGAGAGAGAAGGGAACAACAATTTTATCCCCTGGATATAAGATACTTGCAGGGTAGGAAATTAAGCATCACAAAGAACCCTTTTAAGAATAGCAAGTGAGAAGTGAAGTCCTCGGGAGAGATTGAATGTATTTCAGTCAAGGCAGAAAGTGGGGAGGCTGAGCATGTGGGACAACTTGTCTACCATAGAAGGGGGTTTCCAAGGGCAGAGGGGATAGTTCTTTGGAGGACAAGAGGATCAAGGGATAGAGGAGGCCTAGAATAACACTGAAATGGGAATACAGGACAGGAAGGGGGCCCTCAGGGTTCCAGACAGAGTACTGGTGTGATTTGCTAGAGTGTGAGCCAAGCTGAGCTCTAGGACTAGTGTCCATTGAATCCCTCTCTCCTGGGTGGGGTTGCCTTTTGTTTTTGTCACTCAGGTTGTTGGCACACTTTATGAGCTACGGTATCTCAGTGGTGAAATGGAAGTCTTTTTACCCTTCTGAGACAGCAAGGCAGGTCTCCAAGGCTCATCCTCGGAGAGATGGAGGAGGAAGACCCCCACTCCCACATCTCTCCTTACTCTCCCATACTCAGGGGCAGAGCGAGCCCAGCCTACCCATCTTCGAGCATCTCCCTACACTAATGTGTGCAGTGAATGAGTGAATCAGAGCTGATGTGACATTCCTCCACGGATCACATGACACCACCGGCCAAGCCCTTTCCAGGATTTTCTTGCTCCAATTCTCCTTCTAACAAGACAATCCAGACTCTTGCCAACCTCAAAAGAGAAAGCCCCACATTGCTCCACCAACCAGAAATCCCACAGCTGCCCTTGGGCCCTAGGTCACATGCTCCTCGGGAAGCCAGGCAGCCTGGAGTTGAGTGGAGAGACAGAAAGTCCTATTCAAGGTTCTAACTCCACGAATCCATGTGTAATTTCTAAATTGAACTGACCCTCTTGTGACTTAAAAACAGCTCATATAAATTACCTGAGAATAGGGATTTTCTATTCCCTATGATTTCATTATATAAAACACTGCTAAGGCCTTATCAATTGTGTTACACTTTGTTCTTCAGTTTGCCTTCCCTTTGGAAGCACCTGTGTCCGATACAGGTTTTGGATGTTGTTGGCCACTTTCGCATACTTTTCCCTGATCTCCCGCCTGGCCTTGGGTCTTGGATGTCCTGGAGTCATGTTTCTTATGAAGAAATGTAAAGAGATGCCTCACATTACTTGTTTGACGTGTGCTGGGTTGCAGGAGTCCTCAGAGCCAGCTCTCTGTCCCCTTCAGATGGCTGTGGACCCCTTCTGCTCTTGGCTCAGGTACGTGGGAGGCCAGTGTCCTACTGGGTCATGGTGGCCTGGCAATCCACACCTCTGGTTCACATGAAAGGACATAACTCTGGAAACTACAGAAAAGGTAATTTAACTGGAACTTCCTAGCACATGTATTCCCGTGACCTTGAGATGATCACATGGCCTCTCGATTAAAGATTATCATTAATTTTCCTCATTCCCTGAGACTCATGGATGGATTTTGAATGTGGCCTCTTCATTTCCAATAAGTAACATTAGATCTGTGACCCAGAAATGTCCCAGACAACTCCTGGGTTACTGAAGTGTCCAGCTCAAGGATGAGCACGGATTCACACTTCCAAAAATCCTCTCCAGATATGGATGTCTAAATTTAAATGAATGAAAATTAAATAAAGTAAAAATACAGTTCCTCATTGCACCAGCCACACTTCAAGAGTTCAACAGCCACACGTGGAGAGGACTTGGGAGTGGTGGGCCTTGGACAGCACAGGTAGAGGGCTTTCCATCAGTGTGGAAGGTCTGTTTACAGCGTGGCCCTAGACCTGAGACATTTCTCTGTCCACACACCAGCATGATGTTTTGTCCCTACCTTTATTGTAGCTCTAAACATCGCTATGTGAGATGTCCAAATGTCTGTCTGTGCCCCCTCCAGACTGAAAAAGACACAGAGGTTAAACCAGCTCTCTCTTTCTTATGATTGTACAGCATCATCAGTCAGTCGAAACCAGAGAGGGGGATTCTGATGTGACACCCAATAGAATGGAGTCAAAAGAAAAAAACAGTTATAGTGAGAATTAGGTCAAATGGGAACTTATGTAAGCTAGATGAAATTTACACACTTTTTTTAAAGGTTTTGATTTAGCACCAAGCCACTTGACCAGCCTGCCTGAGGAACTTGGGTGAGTTAAGATCACCTGCATAGTCAGAGAGGGAGCTAGAAAGAGTTAGATCCAGCAGGTGAGATTTAAAACCCAGACACATGGATTATATGATTTTTATTAAAAATTTATTTATAATTAAAATTGTGTTTAGTGGGGGGTTGTATTAGTTTGCTACTGCTTACTTTAGCAAATTAGCACAAGCTGGACAGCTTACAACGACAGAAATATATTCTCTCACAGTCCTGGCCACCAGCAGTCTGCAATCAAGGTGTCTGCAGAGCTGAGCTCCCTCTGTAGGCTCTGGGGGAGCATCCTTCCTGCCTCTCCCAGCTTCTGGAGGCTCCAGGTGTTCCTTGGCTTACGGCCACATCCCTCTAATTTCTGTTTCTGTCTTCACATGGCCTCCTCTTCTGTCTCTTACAAATTCACCTGTCATTGGCTTCAGAGACCATTAGAATAATCCAGGATAATCTCATCTCAAGATCCTTAATTTAATCACATCTTCAAAGACCCATTTTTCATGTAAGGTCACATTCACAGGTGCCAGGGATTTGGACATGGTCATCTACTTGGGGGGGACCACCATTCAACCCGTTATGGAGGACAGTTTTACTATGTGGTTCATCTGAGAAGTGAAAACACTGCTCAGTTCCATCAAAATATTGGGAAAGCCCATGCCAGGTATTACTGAGTCAGAAAGAATGACCACAGAGAGTACACCTGGTGGCAGCCTGGAGTGTCTCCGAGGGTAATGTTCTATCACTAACAGGGCCTCAGAATAGGAGATCTGGAGAAAAATGGACCAAAAGCGGGGAGCCTGGGCCACAGGGACGCCAGGTCTTTCTGAGTTGGTTCTGATGTCTGACTGAGGGAGGTTTCCCTCCAGGGCCCCATCCATCCTCCTCCAGCTATGGAAACTCCACCAGCTCTCACAGCCAGAGTGATGAATGAGCAGGCACTCCCGTCTGCCCGGGAGAGTCAAGAATATTCATTTCATTTCACTTCTGACCTTTTTGCTATTCTGCAAACCCACAAGGTCTGGGCTGCATAATAATATCTGAGGATCAGAAATGAGTGTTTAGAGTGTCAACCAACCCATGTTTACTTGACCTTATGGTTTTAGAGCCCATATTAATCTTAATTGCACTGTTAAAATATATAGTAAATATCTTTATACAAATTAAGCGATAACAGGAATTTGCAGAGGGTTTTTTTTTCATGAATCAATCTTAAAATAAGCTGATTATACAAATCTTTACCCAAGCAATGACTAATCCAGAATACAAACACTACTTTGAAAAGATACATTCAAACAAACATTTTTGTGGCAAATATTAGCAGAAACCAGACAATAATTGGGAGATGGCATTCAGTGACTGACAGCTGTGAAAGTAAAGGGAGGTGGCCAGATGCGTCCAGTGTTCACGACCACGTTCTAGGACAGGGTCCATTCTGGATTCACTATCCACCATTTGTGACTTTGGATAAAGTGAAATAGAGCGTCTGGGGAAAGAGCATGAGGACTTGCTGTGAAATTCATGTGTTAGGGAGAAGCTGAAAAAAATCTGTGTTAAACTTTTCCTATTAAGCTATGTTTTCATTTGAGAGGAAATACGTTCATTCAAAAATTACTCAGTCGTTACTGACTGGCAGACACTCTTTCTCCTGAACAACTGGTATAATTTCAGCTTCACAAAGTAACCTCTGAACTGAGCTTACTTACTTCTTTGCTTTGGCTGACAGGAAGCTCAGCACTGAATGTAGATATTCACATACATGACTCCCAGCATATATGTGCAAACGGTTCTGTGGTATATCTAAGTATGAAATTATTTTAGCAAATATTCACTTTCATAAAATTATGCCAAATCATTTTCCAAAGGAGTGGCTACCAACATTAGGTATTATCAAGCTTCCAAATTTTTGCCCAACTAGTGGACGGAAAATACCTCACTGAGATGTTTGCATCTGCATTTTTTCTGATTTCTAATGAAGTTGACTTTTATTTCACATCTTTGATTTCCATGTGTGTTTCCATTTCAGGAAAATGCCATCTCATGTCTTTTCCACACTTTGCTATTGTGCCGGCTGTCTTTTCCTTATTGATTTGCAGGAATCCTTCTGTAGATATAAATCCTTATTCAGTTATAGGTGTTGTATCTTTTCCTAGTTTATGGTTTGAACTTTCACATTATTTCTGTGTGTTTTGGTGAATTAAAGTTCCTAATGAAATATAGTCAGATGTATTTTTTTCCTTTATGGCATATGTATTTTGTGGCTCTTATATTTCTTAAATCGCTTTCTACCTCTAGGTCATAAATGTAAAAAAGAAAACAAAAACAACTTTTAGAAGACAAGGGGCTATCATGAAGTCTTAAAGCCACATGGAATTGATTTTTGAGTAGGCCGTGAGGCAGGGATCAAGTTTCATTCTTTTCTATGAAAACAAAAATTAGCCTATGTTTTTTTTTTTTTTTTTTTTTACTAAATGGTCCCTCCTTTCTTCACTGATCTAAGATGCATGCCCACCCTGTCATGAGTCTAGTCTCCATATTTCTGGGTGTCCGTTTCTATTCTCTTTTGTCTGTTTTGGTTATTTGTCTAGGTTCATGACAGTACCATATCATTTTACTTTCTGACACTTTCTCTTAAGGTAGAAATCTGAAAGGACAAGTCTCAACCCCTCCTACTCATCTTGTCCTTCTGCAGAAGTTTCATGGTTATTCTTGGATTTTTTTTCATATATTTATACTTGTCAAGTGCTATAAAAAAAATAAAATAAAACAACCTACTGCCATTTTGTTGGAATTGCTTTGAAGAACAGTTCATGTATTTATCTTATTTAGTCTTTCCATAAAAGCACCTGCTATACTTCTCCATTTAAGTTTTTTGATGTCATGTATGAAGGTGTATAGTTATTCCCATAAAAGAAGAAGCTTTATGCAATTTTTTGCTAATGAAAATACTATTAAAAATATAATATTTCTTAATTGCTTTTGTCATATAAAAGTATGTTATATATAACAAACTTTTATGTTATATGTATATACACACACATATATATATATTTGGATTTTCTATATAGATAATCATTTCATTGGCAGCTCATAACAGTATCACTTCTCTCTTTCCAGGACTGTCACCTTTTTTCTCCTTCATTGGTCTTGGTGTAGTAGCTGTAGGACCTACAGTGCTGTAGACAGTGAGCAGCAAGCACCTTTCTCTTGTTCCTAGTATTAAAGACAATAGCTTTGAATTTCTATCATGTTTACTATAAATTTTTTTTTTTTGCGGTACGCGGGCCTCTCACTGCTGTGGCCTCTCCCGTTGCGGAGCACAGGCTCCGGACGCGCAGGCTCAGCGACCATGGCTCACGGGCCCAGCCGCTCTGCGGCATGTGGGATCCTCCCGGACCGGGGCACGAACCCGTGTCCCCTGCATCGGCAGGCGGACTCTCAACCATTGCACCACCAGGGAAGCCCTAAATTGTGTATGCCTTTTATAAGGCAAAGATGAAAAAAACCTTTTTACTTAGTTTAATAACAGATTTTATAATGCATTGATATTCCATTAAAGCATTATTAAAAGCTCTTCCTTCACTGAGAATCTATACATTTGAGGGTGTCATTTGATTTTCTCCTATTAAAGCAAAATTGCATTTGCCATACACATCCGAGTTTTTTATAATATATTATCTTTTATTATAATGCTGGATCCTATTTGCTTATATTTTTGTTTAAGATTTTTGTTTCTGTGTTCATGAAAGAGATTGAACATTTAATTTTCCTTTCTATTATTATGTTTGTCTGCCTTTATATTAAGATGTCATAAAGATAAGCTGAGGAGAATTGTTTTTTTTCCCCTTCTCCTTTTCCTCCTCCTCTTCCTTCTCCCCCTTCTTCTTCTATGGAGTTTTGGGGATAAAATGAAATTTTCTTTTCCCTTCACTTGGTAAAACTCATTTGGATAGGTGTCTGGGCTTGGCATTTTCCATTTGGGAAAATTTTAAAGCACTAGTTTAATTTCCTTAATGATCATAGGACTATTTAGGGGTGTGTGTGTGTGTGTGTGTGTGTGTGTGTGTGTGTGTTTTAATAAGTTGTGTTTTTCTATAAGTGCATTCCTTTTGTCTCATTTTTCCATTTTTTAACAAAAATTTTCTTTTTCTTTTTCTTTTTTTCTTGTTTTTCTTGTTTCTTTTTCTTTTCTTTTTTCTTGTTTTTCTTTTTCTTGTTTCTTGTTCTTTTTTTCTTTTTTTCTTCTTCTTCTAGGACCCCTGTAATTCGAATATTGGTGCATTTAATGTTGTCTCAGAGGTCTCTGAGACTGTCCTCAATTGTTTTCATTCTTTTTTCTTTATTCTGCTCTGTGGTAGTTATTTCCACTATTTTATCTTCCAGGTCACTTATCCGTTCTTCTGCCTCAGTTATTCTGCTATTGATTCCTTCTAGAGAATTTTTAATTTCATTTATTGTGTTGTTCATCATTGTTTGTTTGCTCTTTTGGTCTTCTAGGTCCTTGTTAAAAGTTTCTTGTATTTTCTCCATTCTATTTCCAAGATTTTGGATTACCTTTACTATCATTACTCTGAATTCTTTTTCAGGTAGACTGCCTATTTCCTCTTCATTTGTTTGGTCTGATGGGTGTTTTCCTTGCTCCTTCATCTGCTGCATATTTCTCTGTCTTCCCATTTTGGTTAACTTACTATCTTTGGGGTCTCCTCCTTTTTGCTGGCTGAAGGTTCATAATTTCCAGTGTTTTTGGTGTCTGCCCCCAGTGGGTAAGGTTGGTTCAGTGGCTTGTGTAGGCTTCCTGGTGGAGGGGACTGGTGCCTGTGTTCTGGTGGATGAGGCTGGATCTTGTCTTTCTAGTGGGCAGGACCATGTCTGGCAGTGTGTTTTGGGGTGTCTGTGAATTTAGTATGATTTTAGGCAGCCTCTCTACAAATGGGTGGGTTGTGTTCCTGTCTTGCTAGTTGGTTGGCATGGGGTGTCCAGCACTGGAGCTTGCTGGTCATTGAGTGGAGCTGGGTCTTAGCGTTGAGCTGGAGATCTCTGGGAGAGCTCTCACCAATTGATATTATGTGGGACCAGGAGCTCTCTTGTGGTCCAATGTCCTGAATTCGGCTCTCCCACCTCAGAAGCTCAGGTCTGACACCTGGCCGGAGCATCAAGACCCTGTCGGCCACACGCTGTAGACAACTGTGGTAAAAATCTCAGTGGTGTCTTGGATTTTTCTCTACTGGGCGATTTATCCCAGCCAGGTTCCCTTTGTCAGAAACACAGCAAGCCAAAACACTGAGACATCCAAGGTTTGCAGCGAAGACAGGGCTTATTCACAAGGCTGCCAAGGAGAAGACAGGAGGACAAATCTCAAATCTGACTCCCAGAAGACAAGGGGCTGTGGTATTTATGGGATAAAGAATAATGCAGCAGGGCCGTCTGAGGCATAGGCAGTGTGAGGAGCGTGGGGAGCGTGGGGAAATGTGACTTGGAAAAGGTGTGGTAGGTGTGGCAATCGCCCGTTCTGCCAAAGTGTGCTTATCTTAACCAAGTCTTGAAGCCATTATATGCATAGTTGTACATATATAGACATGCATGAAACTATTATATACATACTTATACATGTACACACATGCATGAAACTATTATATACAGAGTTGTACATATACACACATGCACAAAACATATATATATAGAGTTCCTTTTTTTGTAAGGAGCATGAGGCAGGGGAGCAAAAGCTGAAGCTGGTAGGACAGTTGGGACACTGCTGCCATTAACAGGCGACCAAGACTAAGGATATCAGAGCAGAGACTTAGCTACCACCAGAATTGGGACACTTCTTGAAAATCAATCAAATAAGACTGCTCAAGTGTATCCATGGGTGTTAAGAAGAACGAGAAATCAGGGATATTTTCTGGGGTTTTGACCTGAGAAATTGGTTGAATGGTATTGTCATTCACCGAGAAACGGAAAATATGAGGAGGGGAAGTAGATTGAGGAAATCTGTAGTCTGTTTTGACAATACTAAGTTTGAGATGATGGATAGTAAACTGAAGAAAGAAGTCTGATCTCAGAGGATGGGTCTAGGTCAGAGAAAACAAAAACGACCTTGAAAAACATCATCCTGTGTGTGAGGCTTAAGGCCATTAGACTGGCCAGAGAAAAAGGACAGACGGAGAAGAGAAACAATGACCAGGTGGACGTTTGGTCAACAAGAAAGAGGCAGCACAGGAGAACAAGAATGAGAAACTAACAAAGTAGGAGAAAAACAGAGCATTGGTGTCCAGAAAACAAAAAGAAAATGTTTCAAGAACCACATAGCCTGCTACAGACTGGTCTAATTGGGAGAAAAAAACGCCACTGACTTGGGCAAGTTGACAATGAAATAGCCATTGCAGTGAGTTGATGGCAGGGCTGCATGTCTGGAGTGGCTGAGGAGAAGATGGGGAGAAGGAAGTGGGGGAGTGAGCACAGCCATCTTTTGTATCATGGTCCACTGTGCAGGCACCCCCGTGTGTGTGTAACACAGATGCACAGTAAGAAATTGCAAGAAAACCTGAAAACAAGGAACTGCTTGACCCTCTGTTTCTTCTCTTTAATGCATTCTTGGTTCCATAGCTTGAGAGAAGATTCTATACTTGCTAACTGGATAAATGGAACACCTACAAATGAAGGGTTTAAAGAATTTGGGGCCATTTCTTTGCTTACTAATCATTAAGCAATTCTTTTCAGCGTAGATGGACTGAATTCAGCACCCCAAGTCGCAGAGTCATTATAGCCTAAGATGTGTGAATTTCTAATTTAAAAATTCCAAGAAATGTTGTCTCCTGAATTTCTGAGACCTGAAAGCAAATACAGAACCATTTCAAAATTAATTTTTAATTGGAAAAGTATTACATGCATGTGATTTTAAAAATCAAGAAACATAGAGAGATATAAAATGAAAACATAATCCACCCTCCAACCTGAGTCTCATTTTCCAGAGGCGACCACTGTCAACAGTCTATTTTATACCTATAAGCATATTCTCTATTTTTATACAACTAAAATAATAGTAAACACGCTGTTCTTTAGCTAGTTTTCACTTAATAAAATATCATGAATTTCACCCCATGTTATCATCGGAAGATCTGTCTCATTTTTTCCAGTGGTCACTCATGTTCTATTTTATTTGTATATCATATTTTTATTTAAAAAGTCCCTTATCAACTTCAGGTTGCTTCTTGATCTGGGCTTTTTTCCTTCTAAAAACCATCCTGCATTAACTTCCTTTTCCATATCTCTTGGTGTTTTAGTAAATATAGCTACAGCATAAATTCTTCACAATGGGTACGCATTTTAAAATTCTGACAGATATTGCCAAATTGCCTCCACAACCATATCTTCAGTTTATACTCTCACCTATAGCGTATGAGAGTACTGCTTTTCCACATTCTTGCCAGCTCGTATGTGATCAATGACATCAACGGCCCTGATTCTTTACCTTCCCTGGACCCTGTGTGCCCTTTGTCACGTGACTTTGCAGCCCCTCCCACTGAGGAGGGGAGGTGTTCTCCACTGCTGACTTTGGGTTTGGCCGTGGACTTGCTCTGTTGCATTGGATCAAGACTTAACAGCACTGAGCTCCTTTCCAGGGCTGTCCTTCCAGGTGAGATTCCTCCAGACCCCTGCACATGTTCCTGAAGAGCTGCGTTGACACAGTGAAGGTCAGGGAGAGCCTCTGAATCCTCCTGAGGCTTCCTGCTAGCAGCTGCCGTGTCTGCCAGGTTGGTGACCCCTCTTTTAAGCAGAGTCCCAAGGCCCTGGGGCAATTCTGCTTTTTCACAGACACCTTGTTTAAAAGCAGACTTCACCCCCTCTCCTTATCCGTCTACTTGAACAGCCTTACCCTGCAGCCCACCTCTCTCCGCTTCTCAGTCTGATATCAGGCAGAGAAATTCCTCTGGCCCCCAACAGTGGAGATGGCCATGAGGTCATAGGTCATAGTTCTTTATATGGAAACAGGGGCTAAGCTCCAGACCTCTCTGTTCTCTTTTTCTCACCCCTTCCCTTCCTCCAGTCCCCATGGGGGAGGGGGTACAGAGCTTCAGGACCCAGCAGAGCCCACCCCTCCCATCAGCTTTCTGTCCTATTGTCTGCAGCCTCCCTGGGACCTGCAGCTGGACTCAAGCACCCGGGTTTGGATCCCTGCTTCTCAGGGCTGGGACTGGGGAGGCTGGGGGAAGGTGAGAGAGGACAGAGAATACGAAATGTCAGCAGGCACTCGCTCCCACTCTAGTCCCGACCTGGCTGATGTCCAAGACATTTTTTTTAAATCACTCTTCATTTATGTCCTGTGTTTTTTTAAGTCCTCAAATGTTATTGTTGTTGTTATTATTATTATTTTGTCATTCTTCACAGTCTTAGACTCACTGAGGCCAGCCTTTAGATTGGGAGGCAATGATTATCAGTGCAAAAGTATTTGAACCTCAATGCAAAACAGAGCAAAAGCGCGTTAGTCAGGAAACAGAAAATCCTGACATTATTTTGTGTGTTTAGTTACTCAAAAAGAGTAATAAGAAAACTCCCCCTACAGGCGTTTCGTGAGTAATGCAAAGTAAACAGACAAATGTCCTGCGAAATATTTGCTCATCTATCAAGACCATCCAGAGTATTTTCATTTGACTTCTCAAAAACAAAACCTCTTCATCACAGCCCCCAGCCACTCCTCTCCCTGGGAAATGAATAATGCAGTAGGCACGCCCCTCCCGGTACCAGTCCCCTAGGCCACAATGCCAAGTTCAACAGCAACGCTACAGGGGCTATTTTTGCAAAGAGATGAAAATTATGCTGTCCGTTTTTATTCTTCTGCTCATAAATTCACTGGGCAAAAGGAAGGACTTTTAATAGGGAAATATTTGATTCCTCCCGACTTGACGATGAGGAATGAAAGAACACGAGGTACCATATAAAAATCAGTTGTCGCCACAGCGACATTGACCTTGGGGACAAACACACAATCGATAAATAACTAGAAGTGAGCCATCGACTGGCTGCAACCCAGAACTAAACTTCTTGTCTTTTTGAACCCACTCTGCCCTTGTCATCACCTGAAAATTCTTATACCAGCTTGTATTTTAGGACTGACAAGCAACGGTTGTTTAAATATTTGGTTCCAAATTAGAAGGAGAGCCTGCCAGAAAAGGACTTCAAATTAAATAAAGTGGTGTTTTATGGGAATCCCTCCCAGCTGCCGCGCTAGGAGAAATGCACCGTGCTCCACGTTTGTCTTGGGGACTTGAAATGAACTGTCCCGTGATGGCCCGGGGTGGGGGGCAGGACGTCCAGCCTGTGGTCACCCCAGGGGGTTAAAAGGTGGGTGCAGGGGAACCTCCTGATCACAAAAGAGTATCGTTCCTTCTGGAAGGCTGGTTACTTTGCAGATATACATATTATGAGTCCGATAGTTGAAAAAGCTCTTGGTTTTTGTTAATGTGTTCTCAAACTGCTAATTATTTCCTGCTGTCTGGAGTTGCTAAATACATAAACACATGGACTCCTCAGCTTCAAAGATTAGGGCTTCCTTTTCCTTCTGGGTGAATCAGTCTGAAGGATGATGCCATAGACCGAGATCCTACCCAAATTAGGACTAAATATTGCATAGGGGCCCCGTGTGGGACAGCAGCAGCTCTGAGCACAGGCCGAGGACCATCCGGACCCGTCTCCTCCTTCAGGGGAGCACGAGGAAGGTGGTTCCTTCGGCTCAGCAACGGCCTTGACACACAGAAGAGTCTAGGAATGTGACCTGTGCCACATGACAGCACATTTTGATAATTAAAAACACAGGACTCATAGGTCTAGTGAGAACTCAGGACAGGTAAAAATATTTTGTCCATTTGGCTAAGTAGACATTTTCATCTCCAGAGAGAGGCTTTATAAATTCTACACTCAGTAGAAGTGAGTCCTCGATTACATTCATGGTTAAGTTATTCTACATTAAATGTCAACATTTCATAGCTAAATGTCAACACTTGGTGGTTAATTTAGGGATGTTCCTAAATGTCCTTCCCCCATCCCACCCCAGGCCCATGTAGACGATGGGGGGTGAAGCTGAGCTGATTTCATTGAAGGAAAACAAGAAATCAGTCACTGCCTCTCAGGCCTGTGCCAGGCCCTGGGTCCTGGACAGACATGGGCTGTGAATGCTGGTAACTGGACCACACCTGCATAAGGAAGTGAAACCTCTGCAGTGACATCCGGTGAGAGTCGTGCAGAGGGGGCAGGAACCATGTGACCCTGAAGTCCCGGGGCATTTGCCATCTCACAGTATCCAGGGTCCCAGGAGCCCAGCCAACTGGCCAAGGCTCATGCCCTCCCGGCCAGAACTGGAGGGACGATTCTGGAGCAAAAAGAGCCGAGAGCCGGAGTCCTGGTTATTCTAGGGCAGCCGAGAGGCAGACACACTCCTCTTGGCTTCCTGCTGGGCCTCACCCTTCTGTCTCGACCAGGTACCAGGGGACACGCTGTCACCTCCCGTCTCACACTGGACAAAGTGGAATGGGGGATTCAACCTGGGCGGAGATCACTACTTGAGTTGCAGCTTCCCATTCATTTGTAATGCAAATAGTACCGCAAGATATGTGCAATGGGCACGTGAAAAGATGATCAACATCACGTGTCATTAGGGAAATGCAAGTCAAAATTGTAGTGGAGGGACTTCCCTGGTGGGGCAGTGGTTAAGAATCCGCCTGCCAATGCAGGAGACACGGGTTCAAGCCCTGGTCCAGGAAGATCCCACATGCTGAGGAGCAGCTAAGCCCGTGCGCCACAGCTACTGAGCCCACGTGCCACAACTACTGAAGCCCGAGCACCTAGAGCCCGTGTTCCTCAACAAGAAAATCCACCGCAATGAGACGCCCACACACTGCAAGGAAGAATAGGTCCCGCTCACCACAACTAGAGAAAGCCCGTGCACAGCAACAAAGACCCAATGCAGCCAAAATTAAATAAATTAATTTAAAAAAACTGTAGTGGATGAATAAACAACAAGGTCCTACTGTGTAGCACAGAGAACTATATTCAATATCCTGTAATAAACCACAATGGAAAAGAATATGAAAAAGAATATATATATACATGTATAACGGAATCATTTGTTGACAGCAGAAACTAACACAACATCGTAAATCAACTATACTTCAATAAAATAAATTTAAAAAAAGAAACTAACAAAATGTTGTAAATCAACTATACTCCAATAAATTAATTTAAAAAATAATAAAGCAAGTGGGTATTAGCAAAAAAAAAACCCTTACCATTTTCAGAGAAAAGCAAAAAACCTACAGTGGCTACCGCTTCACACCCTTCACACAGAATGACTATTATCAAAAAAGTAAACAATCAAAAATTGAAAATCACAAGTTTGACCAGGATGGAAAGAAATTGGACCCCTGGCACATTGCCAGTGGGAACGTAAGGTGGTGCAGCCACTGTGAGAAACAGGATGCTGGTTCCTTGGAACGTTAAACAGAGAATGACCACACGATCCAGGAATCCCACTTCCAGGTGTGCACTCGAGGTCCAGAGCAGCCTAATTCCCAACAATCAGAAGATGAAACAACCTACGTGTCCCTCCACTGATGAATGGATAAATACATGTGGTGTATGCATGCAATGGAATAGTATTCAGCCATAAAAAGGAGTGAAATTATGATACATGTTAAACCGTAGAAGGACCTGGAAAACATTGTGCAAAGATGGGACGAGCCAGAATTCAAAGTACTGATATTATGTGATTCCACTTGTGTGAGTTCCCTAGAATAAGCAAATTCACAGAAACAGAAAGGAGAATGCTGTTCCCAGGGACTGGGTGGGGGTAGAAAAATGGGGACTTAGTGTTTGACGAGGACAGAGTTTCAGTGGGGGGATGAGGAAAAAGTCCTGAAAATAGATAGCGGTGACGGTCATGCGACATTGTGAATACACTTAATGTCACTGGATTGTATACTTAACATGGTTAAAATGGGAAATTGTATGTTATGTTTATATTTTACCGTAATAAGATATTTTTTAAAATGCAAGGGTGATAGATATGGCAAAGTGTATGACAAAGAGCTGAAAAAAGGACCTCGTCACTCATTCAGACCCCATCTTTCTTGGCCGTAACTTTTGCCTTTTTGCTGGTCCCACTTCCAAGCCTAGAAACATCTTAAAGTGTCTCCAGTTTAAAGGAGGTAAAGTTCTTGTGAAAGCAACGCCACCAGTCCAAACACTGGAAGAGGTTGTGACCCTATGTCCTGTAGAGGTGGGGACTTACAGGGGTCTCCTCCCCAAATCAGGAGGTACATTTGGAATAAACACGCCTCCCTGGAGAAAACATAGTTGTCTGCATCCTCTTAGACGTGCTGGGACAGGCACGCACTTACAAGCCCAGGGATATTTTAGGCTAAGTATTTTCTTAGATTTTATTAGTTATTAGGCATCACCATCCCCTTCTACCTTACCCCCTAAAAATAGATATACAAGTATTACCAATTTAAAATCGGCTACTAAAAATGCAGTCTGAAACAAATGAAGTAGAATTCCCCTGGCATTCTGAGACTTACAGAAGAGGGAAATGGCAACAAAAATCATGTGAAACATACACACCAGATCAGTTGAACCAAAGTGACCCGATTCTATACAGTTTGTCTGGGTAAGGTTTATCTGGTTTTCTATGAAATATTCCCTTTTCCTGGAGAACACAATTATGGCAATAAAATCATTTATTGGCTACTATTCAGGGCATCTCCAATCTCGCATCATAGTTTATGAAGTGACGTGAAAAGCACTGAGAGGTGCCTTTCTGATTGGTAAAGGCCAGTTTAGCTCAATCCCATCCTAAAGTGTAGGGTATATTATGCTTTTGGAAATCCTTTTAGCATGTTTTTCTATTTGGCCATTATGCCCAGTGGTCATTGTAGGTCTTCCCAGTAAATGAAACAGTTCACATTTTAGTCACTCCCTATGAGGATGAAAAGGGTCCTCCCAGGACATCCAGGAAGGGAAGAGTCTGCAGTAGAAATGCCAGGCTGCCTTGGTCTTGTTTGCTCGCTCGTTTTGCAGATGCGGACGCTGTGTTATCCTGCTCTCCTTCCCCACCAAGGTCCACTGCTGTGCGGCCCTGCCTCATGGACATCCTTTCTCAGAATCAGTTCTGGGTTTTCATATTTAAAGACAATTTCACCACCCTCCATCCTCCACCCCCTCTCAGCCTCCTCCCAGCTCCACCCCTTTTCTGAGCCAGTCACCAAGCACAGTTGCCTCCTTTGGCCACGTTTCTGGCACCTGCATTTCTTTCCCTGGACGATACACATCTACTACCTGCAGGTCATCTCTCCCTGCGCCGAGGATTATTGCCTTCAATAGCACCCTTTTTCCAGGACACTCTGGGCTGCCCACGGCCTGCCATTCCACCATTGTCCTCACATCCATCCACTGACAAGCCCAACACTGCTTCTCTGCATTTCCTCTTCTCCACTGTGAGGGTTACTCTCCAGGTCGTGGTCACTCTGTGGACCTCCAAGTACGTCTTCCATCTCTCCTTTCTTCTCACTGCTTTACTTACCTGAAACAGTTCTCATCCTCACGTGCATCCCTCTAGATCTTTTTCTCTACTTCCCAACCCAAGTGGAATAGCACCTCTCCCAGGGACGGCTCCACCTCTTACCCCCTCTAATACTTACTGTCTACACTGCTCTTTTGACATCAGTGCATGGGAAAGCAGTCAAAACTCCACGGCAAGTAAGAGGGTTTATTTCCTCCACTAGACTATAAACATTTAGAAGGAAGGGATAGTGCGGCAGCTCCCATCAATTTCCACCCGGGATTTGGCACAATGCTGTACATTCTGCAAATTCTCAATAAACACAAGTTAACTGAGTATGAAAATCCGGTATTGTCTGCAGGACAACATACTTGCTCCTACTGGATTTGTCTTCCACTAGACTTTCTAGACATAATAAACAAAGGTGGGTTTCCAACCACTTTCTGCCACTCTCAGGGTGTCCATAGTTGAAATTAGCTCTGGATCCCCAGAGTCATGAAGACATTCGTGGGCCCAGGGGTAGCCCGAGCGGGCAGCCCTGCTTAAACATGAGAATGCATGGCAAGGTGCTTTTTCCTCTTCATGCATGTAATGCTTGACTTTACCTCCCTGTGTAAAATCCTTGACCAAGCCAAGGATCCATTTCTGGTTTTCAAACAACCCCTGGCACAAGCTAATGAAAGAATTGGCATTTGCAGAGCTGCTGCTATGAACTAAAGCAGGCATAGTCACCAAAGAGTCAGATATAGAAAAGCAGTGATAAAGGTCTGGCTGGAGGAGAGCAGAGGAAGCTCTCAGCATGGGAATAGAACTTATAAGCCTGGGAGGCATTCCAAGCCCTGTCCCAGCTCCTGAGGGAAGATAGGGAGCCCTGTGTAGGCCCTTCTTCTGAACACTGATAGAGTGCCTGGAACAGAGCCAGGAAAGTCCCCTGTGACGGGCCCCTGGAAGGGGGTGTCAATCAAGCTGTAGGCAGAGGATGGAGAACTCTGGCTCCCTCCCCCCAAATACCAAGTAATAGTGAAATAAAAATAAACAAGGGGGGTAGTATACATGTATATTATCCAAAAATATAATAGTATAATGTATTAGGTGAGCACAGAAATTTTACATGATGCAGGGTACTTTCTCAACATAATAAAAGTATCTTACATCAAATACATTTTCTGTACTTATCTGTTAATAATTTGCTTTATCATATTGTTGGATAATTAGGATAGAGTTACACAAAGTATTCTCTCATATTTTTTCATTGTTCCTTAAATCTGATTATATCTAACTTGCCAATTCTTTTTTTTTTAAATTGAAGTATAATTGAGTTACAATATTGTGTTAGTTTCAGGTATATATATTTATATTTTGGCCTTATCAATTACTTTAGTGAATGATTTATCTAGGTTCTTCAATTTTTCTTTTAAAGAATTGGCTAGATATATATTTCAATTTTGTTACTTTCTTCCAGTTCCTTAATTTCTCTAATTTTCTAATTCCTTATCAGCTCCTTTTATCACTATTTATTATATCCTTCTACTTTCCTCAGATAACAGCTTATTGAATTCTTATTCCTAATTAATTAATTCTTAAGAAACTTCTGTCTGGTTCTAATAGGAAAGAAGGCATAATTTGTCCTCTCTAAGTGTAGCTTTGGACATATCTGATATTTCTTAGGCAGTGGTACCCTCACTATAATCATGTTTTATACAGTCCACAATTTTATTGACCAATGAGATGTTTTAGAGATATTCTTTTTTCTTTCTTTTTTTTTTTTTTTTTTAATTTTCTGGTTGGTACTTTTCACTGTGGACAGAGAAAAATGATTGAAAATTTTCCACTTCGGGCAACGATTGCAGATCATTTTTGCAAGTGTTCCATGGCAATGAATTCTCATTCAGAGTAGAGTTTGATATATGTATTTATTGATACATATCTTTATTAATTGTCATGTTTAATTCTTTTTTTCCTGCTCTCTTTGCTCAGCAAGACAACTGTTAATGCCTGTAGCTTTGAATTCAATTTCACTGCATATCTCTTTGCTCATACTTACCTGTTATATACGCTTGACTCAGAAGGATTCAAAACTAAAGAACAGGTAAATTTATTTGAGAAATGTTTTTAGTATGCATATAGTTGTTGTTTTGTTCCAATCTGAGAGTATTTTTCTTTGCATAGGTGTATTTACATTTATTTTTCACCTTTATTAGTGGTCTTTCTCCTGCTTCCTTGATTTTGTTTTGTTTTGTTACTGTTGGTATAAGGTCTAGGCCATTTTAGTTTTTTGTTTCGCTTACTCTAGACACCTGTGAGATATGCCATAGCTTTAATTTTAATAGCGATGACTTTTATAACTGAAATAGCTTGCTAAAACCTATATTTCTCAATTTTTTGAGGTCATTAATGAAACATCTAACATCTCTGCAGTATTGAGGGGTGGCCACTGCACATTCACACTTTATCCCCCATCTGCCCAATTCACATTTCAGGTGCGTTGAGAAACTCTAGGGTTTTTGTGTCTAACTTTTGTAGTTGCATTATCATGTGTGTATATTATGTAGTTTTCCTCTCAAGAATCACAATATTTAAATTTGAATTATAATCCTAGTAACAAGAGTGAGTAACATTTGATTTTGTATTTTTAGAGACTCAGTTACTCTTACTGGTCCCTTCACACTATGGCTAACTCCATTTAGGAGTTTTTGACTTTATTCATTGAATAAGATTAGCTCTTCTGGTCACATTTTCTGAAACATTGACTCTGTAAATATGTATTGAATCAATAATTAATTTATCTACCTCATGAGTTCATACATATTTAAGGGTTTTTCTCTTGCTTTCATACATAAACAACTGTATGACTGGGTTTTAAGTTTGGGACCCGCAGGCTATTCTTTCTGGAAACACTGAGTATGTCCCTCCATTGTCCACTGGCATTTAATTAGGATGAGAATCCTAAGGCCAGCCTGCTCTTTTTCGTGCTTTATTTGAGGGCTTTTTTCACCCCCTGTTGTCTCTTTTGTAGGTGACGCGATTTTTTTCTCTCTCTCTAGGTGTTTAGTGTTTCTTCTGAACTTCAAGTTTGTTAACTTGATGGTGTCTCTGAGTCAATCGCTTTTTTCCAATTTCTCCTATTACACCCAAGTGAGAATTTTTAATTACCGAATTCATTTTATTTACTCTCTTTGTTCAGATATACCAATTATTTATCATCTGCATCTTTGTCATCCTCCATATTTACACTTCCTCTAAATCAGTGCCATCCTCTTACTTCAATGGCATGACATTTCTTAGCATGTCCTTTGCTTTATTAATTTGCCTTTCTGCATTGTTGATTCTGCTCAGTGATGCTTATATTAAGCTTCCAATTTATGCCATAATATTTAATTTTTCTTAAGTTTACTTATTGGCTCAAACAGTTGCTCATTATCTTTTCTTGTCTTATTATCTTATTTTCATCTCTGTTCATAAAGTCAATGTTTCACCAACAGCCTTGAGAATGTGAAGCTGTAAATATCTTAAATTTTCCTCTATTTATTGAACTACACCTTATTTCAAAGTGTATTCTTTATCTTTCCAATTTATGTTACATCGTTGCCTTCTTTTTCATTGCAGAATTTTTATAAGGGCCTTGTGTTATTTTGTTGCTATATGTTCATCTTTGAATAAAAGTGTTTTCTTTGGTTGTGTTCTTACCAGTATTCCAATTGTGTTCTTACAATAGTCCTTGGCATCCTTCCTATTCACCTACCTACAGTTTGAATCCATCCTTCACAGACCATCAACTCCAGCCTCTCAACCCTGGTTCTATTACTCACTGCCACCCTGCTGCTTGAGAGAGCTGGGGAGGGAACCATGGATGTGGGTTATCAAAGCTGACAACTTTGATCTTTATACTCTCCTTGTAAGTTCACTAACTACCCTGCACCTGGAGTCAGGTTTTCCAACTTGGAACTTATCCTACTGTGACCAGGGGATGTTCCCTTGGTTTGTGGTTACTACTCAGTTTGGGGGTAAATTCTGCCTTTTTGGTGAAAAGTTATAATAATTAGAGAGAAGTTTTCTGTCCAGGCTATGGGGTTGCTGTTGTTATTGTTTTCGTTGTAACTTTATGTAGCTTCCCAACCATCTTTGTTTTGGGTTGCTTATCCCTGATCAAGTCACTTCTACATTATTTCTTACCTCTCACAGAATTCACAAGATCAGAGAAGACAAAAGTGGTGTCCATAGTAGCTCTTTAATCCCAAACAACATTGAATGTTTAGTAATGAACCAAAAATAAAAATCAAGGAAAGAATTCTCCTATGTTTTCCTCAGTCTCCAGTATTATGAGTCCCCATCCTTGTAAACTGGTTACTACCAGTAAGGCTTTTAACAACTCTCTCCACTTTCTTCACACCACATTCCTCAGCTTTTTCCAAAAAGAGAGTTGTAAGTGGAGTCCCAGGATAGCCTTTAAAATTGATGCCAGTTGTATTGTAGAAATATGGGATTTATGATTTTTCAAAAGTTCAGTAAACATTGTAAATGAAAATGAAAGTGGAAGTCTTCCCTCTTAGACCTATTAACATTTTATTTCTTACTATTTGCTCTAGGACCTCACATTGCCAGGGATGGCACTGGTCTCCATCTCTGGGGACCTGAGATGCCTGCTGGCCAAAGTAGGAGGGAAGCATTGCTAACCATGGAACATGCTGGTTGGAGAGCTTGAAACATGGTGCCTGATGCAAGGGCTTTTGATGCCCCGGCCTTGGGATTTTAGACAACAATGACTCCTCAGGGTCATATTTCCCATGAAAGAAAGTTGCAATGTGTCCTGGGTCCACAGCCTACGATCCAGCGATGACCGCAGTCCATGACATGTTTTATGTGTTTCACAGGACATGGAGATGACTCTCTGGAAGGGTGGGGCAGGGGCAGGCAGGAGTGAGGTGTTGGTGGTGGAAATCAAGGCAAAGCTTCATGCTCCTGTCTGTGATGTCTGCCATGGTGCACATCTGAGATCGATGTTGGGATAACTTTATCAAGTTTCTATGCCATGGCCTGGAAGAAGAAGCAAAGATAATCAAAATTTTCAATGACTAAGGTTAGCGAAGGAAACTGATGTCCAGAGAGTTTACATTGGCCCGAGCACATCTGCAGGACCCATGTGTTGGCACAGGTGCAAGTGTTGGGCCAGGTGCCCTGCATCTCCTCCAGCCCAGGCCCCACTGAGGCAATCAGATTTCCCCAGGTTCCTAGAGCTGCCACTCATCCCTCTCCAAAGGGGTCACCTGTACTTCTTGGCCAGGTAGGGCCACCTGGAAGGCTTCCAGCCACCATGTGGGAGGACTCCTGTCCCTTCTCTCCCAGGCCTACCTGGGAAGCTGCTCCCTGAAACCTTGTAGGGAATTTTAGGGCCAGGGAGAGGGGTGCACCTTCCCCCCATGCTGCAGGTGGCCTGTTTCTGCCTTAAAATGGTATGAGAATTCTACGGTAATCTTGGTTGTGTCCTTCCAAATTAGACCCCATAGAATCAGACTTCTGTTTTCTACACTAGGAAGGCCACTTCCCCCATAGCCACCACAGGGCCATGTCTGGGGAGATGGGGAAGCAGGAGTCAGGAGGCACGTCTCAGTGTTAGGACTGTGACAGCAAACCCCTTAGAGAAACCTCAGGTTCCTGCTGGGAGAGAAACGTGTCCATTTTTTCTACTTGGAAATTTATCATTTTCTGAACTTTTCAGAAAGGATAGTGCACCATTGTATACAATGAAATAATAAGGTTATGAATAGTGGGTTTTTTTTTAATAGTAAAGAGTGCCCAATTCCATAACGAATCTGCAGGACACAGACACAGCAAAATCATTTTACCTGGACACACAGGTAGAAAGACAAGGGCCAAGTGCGTGGCGGAAGATGGCAGAAGGGAAGGTGACTGTGATGGATGTGAGCTCTCGCTCTTGTGTCTTCTTTTGAATTTGTGCTTGGGTGGTTGACATGGGAAGATCTGCAGAGCAGTAGTTGTTCAATTTTAGTTGAATGTGGAGAGGTCTCAGGGAGGATCATTTCTCAAAAAAAAAAGGAAAAGAAAAGGATCTGGTAGCCCAAATTTTGGATCTGCCTTAATGCAGACTAAAGCTCAGCGTCTCTGAGGGATGTGTTCGCCCTTCTAGGTTTCCTCTGGTCCCCGTCCAGCTTTAGCAGGAGCCAGAGAACACAGAGGTGAACAGGACGTCATCGGTAGGTGCTGGAAGTGTTGGAATCCCAGGTCGGAGGAAAGCATGAACTCCACATTGCAGAAATGGAGACTAGCTGGAGACCCTAAATCACACCATGAACCCTGTGCACCCCCAACCCTAGAGGCTCCACTTCCACAGCTCAAGTCCGAACGCTGCTTCTGAGTCATGACTAAGCTCTCACGCCCGCAAGCAAACGTAGATTCTGCTTTCAGGCCTTTTGACCCCTACTGAGCAGTGATGCACGTGGACAGGGCTCTAGGTTGAATAGTGAACCCTCAAATTCATGTCCACATGGAAACTTAGAATATGACTTTATTTGGAGATAGGGTCTTTGCAGATGGAAATAGTAAAGATGAGATCATCCTGAATTAGGTGGGTCCAAAATCCTATGACTGGTGTTCTTTATAAGATACCATGTGAAGACAGAGGCAGAGATTGGGGTAATGTGTCTATAAGCCAAGGGACACAAAAGATTTCAGGCCACCACTGGAAGCTGGGCCTTAACGGGAGAGGGGAGATCTGAATCGCTCTGTATCCCCTCCCTTGCCCTGGCCTCCCTCCACCTCTGTCCAGTAGCTTCTGCAGGTCACAGGGCATGTCCCACGGGTCTTCTGAAACAGGTGACTGCCTGGCTCCTCACTGGGGCTCCACGTCATATATGCTGGGTCACCTGTCTTTGCCAAGGCTGCCCCACCTCATACTCAGCGGAGTCCAGCCCTCGGAGTGGCCGAGCCCTACTGGGTCGCATGCCTTTTCACTTTCATTTTCTCCTTGAAGGCCACTGCACACGAAAATATAAATAGAATTCTTCTCCCCCCAGCTAAAACTCAAACACTAGCTCAAGCAAGTAAGTGCTGGGAAGAGTCACCCACCCCCAGGCCCACAGGAGAGAGCAGTGGGCATCCTAGCATGGAGGTGGGTGAAAATTGCTCCCCCATATCCAGCAGGTCCCCCCCAGGCCCCATGTCCTGGCCTACGTGGGCTACCAGCGGTCATCACCACATATGAAACTCAGACTTTGAATAAGAAAAGTAATAATTTCATTTCTAGATCTTTCCGCAGCTAGGAAAGTGAAATTAAAGTCCCAGTTGTAGGCCCTTGATCCTGAATGATCCCGAGTCAGAAGAAAGGAGACTGGGATCCCTGTATGGCCACTGGCCCCCAAGGCCACCCAAACTTCTGCAGCTGGTGCCTGGGCTCCGAGTGGAGACCTATGTGTTCTTCCGCATCGTCGTAAATGTTCATCTGCAGCTGAGGAATGTAAAGTTTCTTGTAAAACTGTGGATGGTCATTCTGGCTCGGGGGAGAGAGTCTGCCTCAGAAGTGACCCACAATGGGTATTCTCTCGTTGGCTCAAGATGGGAAGACTCTCAAAGAACTCTGGAATGTCCCACAGAGCAGTCACTCCACTTAGGACTGAAGTCATCTGTGCAAAGCAGATTTTTTTAAGTCTTAAAGTCAATGGAAGTCTTTACTTTGCTAAAGTCTAGGACCCAGGCTCCTTTATGCCACCCTCACCCCCAGTTCCTGTTGACCTGTGGGCCTGCTCGAGGCATCTCCAGGGCATTATCCTACTAGGGCTTTGAGGACTTTGGGGTTCCCTGTGCACCACACAGGCAGAGGAGACCCAGGGGTCCTGCCTCTGAATCCCTCCCCCAACCGCTTTCTCCCACCCTGCCAGGAAGCCTCCGTGTACCACGTTGTGTGAGGCTCTGGGTCAGGTTGTCAAGCTTCTGTAGGGGTTTCCCCAGGGATGGCCAGCAAGGTGCACTCCTGTCCCCGTGTCCTAGAGTGGCTTCATACCCGCTCACCCCATGTAAGCGAAGAAAGCCAGGGCCCAGGCACCTGACGCCCTCACCCACCTGGATCTGCCTTCTCCTCCCATACACCTCCAACCCAGAAAAGGTGGCATTTCCTTTTCTTGCTGGATGATAGCAACTTCCTGGACTCCACATCCCAAGATGACTCGACCCCAGAGCTATAGTAAAGCTCTGTGATCTAACCCAGCACGCTGACCCTGTGTATGGCAACTCCAGGAATTTAGTAAATCCTTCTCTCTCCCAGCAATGCATGGCTTTTAAATCCGTTGCTTGCTGGGGACTCACAAATCTTCTTTGCCAGTCAAGGCTGAAAAACGACTTTGTTTTCCTAGCTGGTATATGCCTGCCCTTCCCGTGGAGCCCAAAACCCACTGCTTCAATAGGCGAGGAGCCTGAGAACAACAAGATTTATAGGTTATGAAAATACATCTGAACATATTTTTAAAAATATTATCCCCGTTATGAGGTGAGGGTGCTGAGGAGTTGTGTCCGGCATTGTCTATTGAGTCAGGCAAAGTGTTAAGACGCTTTTATTCCTGAGGTTGCTCTGTGCCCTTTGTCTGTACTGACATCTGGGACCACAACCCAGCAAATGGGGAGCTCATGGCAAAGATTAACCAGAGAAGGGGTGGGGATGAGTGAGAGAGAGAGAGAGAGAGAGAAGTCTCCTCAGTGCCCAGAAATATCTAGAACTGCAAAAAAGCACCTAGGCTGTGGTTTCTGGATCTAGCCAACAGCATCAAAAGGTTTCCACCCCAGTTCTCTGCCTCTGCAAAGTTAGCTTGGAGAAAGCCATCCAGGTGTATTTAGGTCCACGAGGGCAGCACGAGTGTCCTGCCAGCCCTGCTGCATGGACAGAGCTCAGGTGCTGACGGCTGACACTTCTGACATGAGCTTCTCCTTGTGGAAGGATGAGCACAGACCGGGCAAGATTATCATTCAAGAGGCTCAGGGAAACAGAACTTTTCAGCATTAGAAGTCCATTGAGAACATAAATGTTAAGAGGAAAAGAAGAAAGTGAAAACTCTTCTGGGTTTATAAGACCAAGAACTGTATTTTTTTAAACACACACATACTTGAGGCCCTTGAGTATAGAACACTGGGAAACAGCAAGGAGCATTTGACATTTTGCTTCATTTACTATTTGTTATTTAAATGATTTTTGGTGTTTATACCTAAAGACTGTGGAATAATGCAATTGTTCCTGAGATCATTGATTTTCTTCAAAATAAATGAAGTTATGCGATTTTTTTTCAGCAGTACCACATGTAATAGGAAACTCCGCAATGGATCGACTTTGGTGATAAAGGTATTTTGATGGTGTTGGGTCCCCAGAATATCATTTTACAATGATGTGCAGGAGCTCTGCCTTCTCTGAGTGAGGGTTTTTTTATTTCTGTAAAATATTACCAATGTCTGGTGGCACTGCATTGGTGGAAATGCAGTGTCTTCCAGAAAGAATTTGGCGTTTGCAAAGTCCTAAGCCAGAGGGGGTTAAACTGGGCAAAACTGCTATAGTCCCTTTCAACAAAACAAAAGCCCAGGAGGTCTGCAAATGTAATCTGCAGGCTCCCTGTAGGGCCTCTGCTTCGCTGCCAGCAGCGCATCGTCACAGAGAAGCGCGGTCAGCCAGTTTCTTTGATTCTCGGAATTTAGAGAGCTGAAACGAAAACCATTCTTCATCTGCTACATATCCAAAGGTGGGCTCTTTCTGCCTTTTTTCTTTTTTTGTTACGTTCTGGGTGGTTTTCTTGGGAGTTCCTCAATAAAGAGAAGACATTTCTGGTGTACTTGGTTCTGCAGCTTTCGCCAGCCTGGTCAGATGGTAAGTGAACTCCTGGGTGACAAAACCAGCCGTCTGTGAACAGGGTGCATGTGGAGCCAGCCAGCTGGGGCGTGGACTGGGACCTGCGGGGACCTTGGTGGGGCGGCCCTGTTTGTCCCCACGGCTCCCTCCCTACCCGTGACCCCTTCCCTGCTGCCATTCCCATTCCCAAGGGGAAGCTGTACCTTCAGGGCGCCAGGCCGTGGGAACTTCCTCCTGGTGCAGTAAAGTCCCAGGAGCTTGGGCCGGATGGATGCGGATGGGGACCAGCCCCGCTGATTTGTGGCCCCTCCACGCTCTTCTCTGCCATCTCCTCCCCTTCTGGAAGTTTCTTCCGTGTTAAGCAGGCCCTTGAGACGTTGCTACCACGGTCACGTGTTGGTTCTGCCTCCCAGCTCCCACCCACCCTTCCCCTAGTCCTGGGAGAGCCACTCTGTGACTCTGGGTCCCCTCTGATTGGGGTCAGAGCATGTGTCCTACCTACTCCTGGCACCAGAGACGCTCACTGCCCTGGCTGCAGGGTCACATGGGCGATCCACTGTCACAAGCCTTCGGTCCCATTAAATCTTTTGTCCCCCCTCCCTTGCGCCTGGTGTTGCTTTCAGCCCACCCCTCTCTTTCCTCCCCCTTCCTTGGGATCTCTGCGTGGGGCAGGGGCGCTGTCAGCAGCAGAGCCGTTTCTGCCCGGGAAGCCTAATTAATCAGTCCACCAATTAGTGGCAAAACGCCAACCCCGTATTGCAGGTTTAGTTTATGTGTTTTCTTCTTATGAGACCACAACTGGAAAAATCAGAGGCCTTCTGATCTGGAGTCCCCGAATGACAGAAACCTTTCCAGAGGGCTCTGGGCAACGTGACTCATGTTTCTGCTGGCTGCCTCACTCCCACGGCCCTTCATGTTCCCTTCAAAAGCACCGCCTCTCCATCCTGGAGATGAACTTTCTAGTCGTCTTTGATGAGGACAATTCTGACCTATAGGCCATCACCCGCTTTGCTCCGTAGAACGTTTCCAAGAGAGGCGCCCACTGTGAGGTTGGTAGCCACCTTTGTTACAAACGCCGGTCTTGGTCTTGGGGGCGTCCCTGGGCGAGTGACCCGGTCCCTGGTTCTGCTCAATCGTGCAACCCACGAGGGAGCCCGAGGGGCCCTCTGCGCTACTGCGGAGCCACCACCATGTCAGCCAGGACTGGGGCCCCGCAAATGTCAGGAAATACTACGCAGAGGCCAGGCTGCAGGAAGGAGAAGCTGAAGCCTGGCTCCGTGGGCGGCTCTGGGGGGACTGTCCCTGTGTGGTCCCGTGGTACCCCTTCATCCCAGGGAAGTTTTCAAGCCTGATCCAAGCAAGGCCAGGCAGTGCCCGCCTGCCTGAAGAGGCCCCATCTGAGCTATGTGCCGCGTTGCTGAAAGGTGCTTTGTGGACACACACGTTTCAGTGGCTGCAGAAAGTTTGGTGAGAGAGATGGCCATCTCCTCAACACGTACCCCGACGAAGTGCCAGGGCCGCAGGGCAGTGGGCAGCCCCATCGCTACAACGAAAGCCAAGAGCAAGTGGCCAGCTAGCTGGGCTTGTTTCCAACAAAATGAAAACACGGATTTCTTTTCCCCCCTGAATTGTCGGAGCTGGGTAAAGGTTATTTCTGGAATCCCACAGAAAGAAAGAATCAAGGTGTTGGACATTTAGGAATCACCTAATAATCATTTTAATGCAGTGTGTTGTTGATGTATTACTCCCAAAGTTTTCTGCTAAGGGATCAGCTTGGGAAGAATAAAAGAGCTTTTCTGAGTAACTTTGACCAGATGTTTCTCTCTGGGGATGACCGTATCTGGGCTGGGTAAGTTGAATGTCAGAAGCTGATTTGATGGTTGGATTCCATAGGGAGAGAAACCAAGTTATTGCAACTTTATATACATTCAGATGAAAGTAGGTAATAATAATGGCTTTACTGTAAAATGAAAACAACACCAATGATTGTATTCATTAGCAAAATGATATTTGCTGGACTATAGCATTAGCAGTTATCGAATTGCAGGCAATAATCGGAATGTGAAATTAATTTCCTTGAAGGAATTGAACAATGATTTATTTACAGTGAATATCCATTCTCTGTGAAACTTCACAGACTCCATTAAAAAAAAAATACAGCTGTATCCTTCTTAGAATGTGCAACTCAAAACTAACAGTTCAAAATCTCATTATTTTATGTTTTTGTTAAAGCTTACTTTAAAAAATACCTCCGCCACAGCGCCAATTCATATGAGAACGTTTTGCAAAAATGTGAGAAATGACAGTTTAGGTTCTGTAACTTTATTTTGCTTTGATTGGTCAGATAGCAGAACGTAGTCATTTTTATGTTGCTGAGGCATAATTGACAGAGAGCAAGCGAGGCCTACATGTAGTGCAATGGATTTTTCTCTGTGGCTACACGTGCATAACCACGACCCCCATCAAGACACAGAATGTTCTAGCACCCAAGAAAGTTCCCACCCCTTCCAGTAGTGCCTACACACCAAGGAGCCACTATTCTGGCTTCCAACAGCGTAGATCCGTTTGCCTGAGTTTAGGTTTCGTATAAATGCAGCTATACTGTGTGTATCATTTTGTTTCCAGCTCCCTTCCCTCAGCGTCGCATCTTTGAGATTCAGGCACACATTGTCACGTACCAGTAGCTGGTTAATTTTTATTGTCTAATTTCAGTCTTTACATCTTTTGTTTTGACTCGATATATGGTTGACTCTAATTGCCGTTGAGAAACTTACAATGACCTGGTTCATCTCTGATAAGATCTGAGTTTTGTGGCAGAAGGAGCACAGGACAGAAACTTAGGAGACGTCACCCATCTGGGGGGCCTGGGGTGAGTCACTTAGCTGCTCTGACCTTGGACCCCTATCTAGGAACAGTCATCAAGGATACAAGTCCAACAGCTCTGCAAGGTCCAGAGGCAGACAAACTATGAAGCGACGCTGGGGACACCCGGAGACACTCTGAGGACACAGTATCAGGCAGCATGTCACCCTGGGCCCTCTGGTTTCTAAGCTCTACAATTGTGTTGTGCACTGTATTTGCCGTTGATTTTTAAAAATCAGTTCTGAGCTCTGGTTGCAAAATCTAACTTCCATTTCTTGCTACAAACACATGATTTTCAGCCTCCTAGTTTTGACACGCCACACAGACGCACAGAGAGACACCCCTGCCCCTTTCATTGATGTAGTTCTCCATCTCCTCAAAGAGCTTATTATTTTACAGAAGTTCTCTTGGGGGCATGAGCTGCAGCAGGCCTCTCTTCTGTATTTATTTATTAATTAGCTGGCTGAGTGGGAAATCGCACCCTTTTCTTATTCATTGTTTTTTAAGGATTTGAGCTGATTATCTAAACAAACAGTGCTCTTAAAATTTTCCCTCAAGTAGAATTGCTAATCCCACCTTATATTTTTATAAAAATAATATAAGATCCATAACCCCCTGAATAGTCTCTGTTGTTCATTTCACCTTTTCAAGGACTGGTTGAGTCTGGGCATGGATTAAAAACCCAAGTCCGATCTCATACCTCCAAGTGTCCCAGAGGAAAATGTAAGAAAAAAGCCTATTTGCTCCATGGTGAATAGGTGCTCACAGCTTTAAAGAACGGTCCTTCAAGTATCAGATGCATTCCAAAACTGCTTTTGAAACAGAAAACGCGATGAAAGGTCTACCTGGCCAGTTAAAAATCTCGAAGGAAAAATGACATGAACAGGAGTCCCCTGAAGTTTCCTCCCAGTGTGGAAGGTGTTGCAGTGATGAAGTACTACACCTATCAGCAAAATAAAGCAATGCCACATTTGATATAGGACCTTCCCTAATTCATGGTCATGATAAAAGTTAAAGGAGGAAGAGGTTACCATTCAAAATGAGATCATTTGTGTTTGTTACAAAAAGAAGTGTAGTTCTGCCTTCATGAGCATTTGGAAGATTTCTCTTGAAATGCATCCTTTGTTAAAGCTCCGAGTACAGATGACACCTAGGAGCCAACAGGTGCGTGGCACTGGGTGATGGGAGACACAGTCAAGGGGGCAGCTTAGGCAGAAGCCAAGGTGTGTGGTCCCCCCAGAGCAGAAGGACCTGACAAAGTAGGGAGCAGGTGTGGCGCCACCTCCTTTCACCTGCCCTGTGGCCCTGCAGGTGAGGCAGAACCCAGGTGAGGCCCCGTCTGCCATTGCTCCTTCCCGCCTCCAGAGAGTTCTTCCTAGGGTGGGTTTTGCCTCCTAAAGTTTGTATCACACAAGTAACCCAGAAAGACAGAGGGGTTCGGGTGCCCCAGGACCTATGAATGCCACTTTATCTGGAGGCAGGGTCTTTGTAGATATGATTAAATAAGGGTCTGGAAATCGTCCTGGATCTAGAGTGGGCCCTGAATACAATGACAGATGTCCTCATGAGAGAAAGGAGATGGGGATTCGGGACCCAGAGACACAGAATGGAAGCAAAGATTGGAGTTATACAGCTACGAGCCGAGGAACACCAAGGATGACCGGAAGCCACCAAAAGTGAAGCATGGGAATGATTCTCCCTCTGAAGGAACCAACCCTGATCTCAGACTTCTAGCCTCTAGAACTACAAGAGAATACATTTCTATTGTCTTGAGCCACCAAGTTCTTGGTAATTTCTTATGGCAGCCACAGGAAACTAATACACTGAGTACCCCAGACCCTGGAAGAACTGGAGTCAAACACCAGGGACCCTTGTGCAGGCGACATCGGCAAAGAGCGACCCCGCCCCAGCCAGCTCCCCGGGCAGCGCGGGTTCTAAAGCTTGGCCGGGGCTTGCTGTGCAGACTTACACAATGAGATCAGCGCAGGGCCGGGCAACAAACCAGCTGGGGAAAGGTTCTCAGTGGTTATTATCCCAACATGGACGTACTACTGGCTGGACCTAACTTTCCAAGTTCTAAGAGGGAGGGGTGGAATAACTTCAGGTCACCTGAGTTGATGGAGGAGATGCGGGGGCAGGGAACTGAGGACGCCTATTAAGGGCATCACGTTTCATGTGGACGGCATCAGGTTTCATCCTCACAAGAAACTTAAAAAGTCCTGTAATCCACTCCAGGTTAGAGACGAGGAAGCTGAGCTTGGACAGGGGAAATCATTGTCTAAGACCCCAGCCCCCGGCTTGAGAAAGACAGGCTGGCTGCCCAGGTACCAGCACTAAGCCCTGTGTTGCTCCACCCCTGAGACCATCAGGAAATGAAAGTCCAGGAGCTACTGTGCAGACTCTTCCTCTGGACTGATGCCCTTGGCGTTGGGCTAATTTCCACCAGCGTGGTTTGGAGTTTGCCTTCAGCTGTCCATGGGCTGTGGAGGGTGAAGAGTGGTGGCCAAGCCAGTGCAGATAAAAATTCAGCTCTGGTGAAACGGGTGTCTGATGAAGCCCCTGAGTGGCTCCTAATTGCACATAAACAAATAACTTTGCAAATCGATTTTATCTGACACCGAGAAATGTTCCCAAAGGGCCCGAGTGGTGTATAGGTCACAGAATCCTGCAATTAAAGAAATTCCTAAATAAAACTCCTGGATACATTAGTAAATTTCCCCAAGGGTCAGTTGGATGTGTTTTGTGTGTGACCCACCGTCCACAATGTGCAACATACAGGGATGGTGGGAAACCAGCCCTGTCCCCCTACACGCAGTCAGACAGTAAGAGCACAGGTAAGTTACGACTGTTTGTGACAGTTGTTTGCCTTTCCGTGTATCTACTGACCTAACCAAAACTTCTTATGCATTTCTGAGTGTAGATTTACTGAATCTAGTTTTAAGAAAAGTAGAAAAACTGCAGGACAGTAGAGAGCAGAGGCTACAGGTTAGCATCATCTTAGAACTACCTGGAGAGATTGTTTTAAATGCCCTGCCTGAACCCCAGCCTGGAATTTTGACAAAACTGGCCTAGGGGAGTATCCAGCATTGGTGATTTGACTGTGCAGAAACCACAGACCATGGACAGACGTACAACTCAGATCGGGAAAGCAGACAAGAGGACTTTGAGGAAAGGAAGGAAGAACTGGTGAGTGAAATGCAGTTGGCTGACCATTTTAAAATACTGAATTAAAATGATCAGTAAGGTGTAACCTGTGTCAGAGAGCACAAGGTAGAAATAGGATTTAGCTGTGAGCACAGCAAAAACACGGAGCAGGTGCCGGTGAAGACATGGAAACCAGATGTAAGAGAGTCGTCTTTTCCACAGCCTCAGGCAGGCATAGGGACAGGTTTGACAGAACTGGCTTAAACCTTCTGGAACTTTCCACCAGTCACTCATGTTACTCCCTCAAGAGTTTAGTTTCTGGACTCATTTAGCACAGTCTCCAAGACAAAAGATGTCATTGGTTGAGCTTCCAAATAAATCCGTGCATTCATATTTTAGTAATGAAGATTAAAATCTGCTAAAACGACCTGATTACACTGGATATAGACAGCTCTTAGGCAACGAAATGACGAGAAACTCCTGAGGTCTGACTGAATATTGAAGCCTAAAGTCCTAATAACCTGATGACCCTACAACAGGTCCAAACAGAGAGTCTGAATCCTGAGGCCTGATTTCCTTAAGAACCAAAGACATTGTCAACCCCCAACCAAGACAGAGGGTCAGAAGAGGTGGCCCGAGAGCCTCTATCAGATGTGGTGAGGTCTGACTCTTCTGCACTCTGCAGGCCTGAGTCCACAGGCCCAGAGGCCTCCTGGCCAGAACACGTGGCCTCCCGGTGCCTGGGCTCTGCTACCCTCCCATCCTCCCAGCTACCCCCATGCGCCATCCTAGAAGTTGTCTTTGGAAACCAATTTCTGAGACTCCCCGTCATCAACCTGTGTTCCTTCATCGGCCACAGCAACAGGAAAACTCATTCCAGGGAAATGAGAGCCACTGGCCTGATTTTCCACCCGCGGTCCAGCCCTGGCCTCATCCTTCCGAGGCCTGACCACATCTTCCTGTTCTTGCTGTCCGGACTCGCTGGTGCGGGTCTGAATTTCTAGGTTAGAACTGGGAATGTGAGCAAACTACCAGCAGCTGGAAGTCTGCCTCTGATATGCTCCCAGCCTGTCCAGAGGAAGATATACTGGGTTTTTCACTAGAAGCCTATTTTCGTGCACTATGAAATTCAAGTCAAGAGTCGGACGTCCAAGAATTAGACGCACGCCTCTGCAGTATCAAAGTCACGGGCATTTAGCAAACTCCAGGTCAGTCCTGAAATCCTGAGGCAGACTTGCGCCCAAACAGCTGCGTTCACCAGGCATTTCCACTGAGCCACAGGTACCGGTTTTACTCTTTATTACAACATACCGAGAATAGAGGCAAAAAAGCACAGTCTTAGGAAGGCGTGGATCACATTGATGACTGAGAAACGGTCTTTAATTTCTCCTGAAATGCCGAATCTCTAAATTAAAAAAGAAAAGACTTGTGTAACCTTCTCTGCCATCACAAAGTTACACAACACACTTAAAATATCATAAGATTTTAATGGAAAACGAGGCAGGAACAGTTGCAGAATTTCCCGTAATTCGGAGCCCTGACGCCAGGTGCACCCATGGCCTCACCCTGGGCCTCTGTTTCCTAAGAGGCCTTTGAGGCGACCCTGTCCCTGGGACCCAATGGCTGCTGTCACTTTCCCTTTGCTCTTGTTGTCACTAACTTTGCTTAATGACCTTGTTCTCTGGGATTTACCATTTTTCCAGCAGAGAAACAGGCCTAGCTCTTTGAGGCTGGAGCTGGGGGAATTTGCTCTCTGGCCGAGACCCCAGAGTACAGGGGGCAGAGCCGCACGTGTTGTGATGGGACCAAATGTTCCACACATTTTGTTTCTAATGGATGTTCAATATTTTAAGCGGCACATCAGTTTCTCTGGGGTACGCTTATCCAGTTCACTCCATCAGCTTCGATAAATGCCAGATTTAAAAGAAAGAAAAAAAAAGAGGAAGAAAGAAATAGCATGTTCTTCACTGTGTGTGTGTGTGTGAGAGAGAGAGAGACAGAGAGAGAGAATTCAAACTTCTGAATGAAAACCAAAAGCCATTAACGAGGCAGAGGGACAGAAAGCACCTATGAAGAAAGAGGCCAGGAAGGCTTTCCCTAAACGCTGACATTTAACCATGTTCAGCCAGCGGATTCTCCAGGAAGGGGCTTCTCCTCTGCTTCCTCTGTGCACCGCCCCTCCCTTGGCTTTGCCTTCATATTTTCTGTGCCTTTTTGGTGAGCAGAATAAAGATCCCGGCCCAAGGTGTCAACATCCTACACCTTAAACCTGCCACCTTACCGGGCACAGGGGAAGGGGCGTTGCAGGTGTGACTAAGTGACCGATATTGAGATGGGGGTTCATTCTGGATGACCCGAGTGGACCCGATGTAATCGCAAGGGGCCTTCCCAGTGAAAGAGGCCAGAAGGAGAGAGTGAGAGATGTGAGGGCTGAAGCAGGGGATGGAGTGGCATGGGGCCACCGGCCAAGGAATGCGGGCAGCTTCTAGAAGCTGAAAAAGGCAAGGGAGCAGACTCTCCCCTAAAGCTTCCACACGACTCCTGCCCACACGTGGACTTCAGCCCCGTGAAACTGACTGCAAAGTTCTGATCTTCAGAACAGTAAGATGGTAAATGTGTGCTGCTTTAAGCCCCTAGAAGGTATAAAAGAAAGTTCTGGAACCACTGCTGCCCCCAGGGAACTTCCCATCTTGGCTTGGAGAAAGAAGACTTAGACGTGCGAATAAGAGACTGACTCGGGAAGAGACACAGTGAGAGAAGCCGGAACCCAGTTAGAAAAACCAGAGCACACAGATGGGGATGGGGTTCTATGTCAGGGAAGCGGGACGGCTGCAGCTGTGCTCCAGCAGCACGGGCAGCGCCCCCTCACTCCTACACGGCTTCTGCCATCAGCACGCCGGCTGCAGCAGGTGCAGCCCGCCCGTCCTCTCTCCATCCTGCTCCGGCTTGGAAGTGACACAGCCCGCAAGGTCAGAGGCAGGTCCTGGTCCCAGAAACGTCCAAATGGGCAGACCCCAGGGTGGGACTGCCCGGGTTCCATGGACAGTTCACATCTTTGAGGTTTTTCCAAAGGGAACCTCGGGGCAGGGTGGGCTTCCCCACAACCAGGGCTAAACCAGCTCTTGAGGAGCTGTCTGCCCATGTTTCCAGAGGAGACCCCGTCCCTGCCAGGAGGGCAGAAAGGAGGGGCCCGTTCACAGCTGTCATCATGCAGGGGCGGCCTTCTCGCAGTTATAAGATGTGAGTGGGGTGCCTGTCAGTTGGGATCTGCACACAGGAAGGAACAGCCAGGCCGACTCTGTCCACTAGGCAGCATTTCCCAACTGAGAGCTGAAAGTGGAGGGGTGGGGAGAGGGTGAGGACAGGCTTCTGGTTGCTTCCAACACCCAGCACACATACAGTTGCTCTGCCTAGTTAGAGCAATCCCCAGACACCTTGAACGACCCCGCATTTCTATATTCCACTGTGGCTTCTCTTTTCTCCCCCAAGCCTCTTCACTGTTTCCTGGTGCTTGCCTCCATAACACCTGTTCTCTCTGCTGCTTTTCTAGCGGGTGCGCCCCTAATTGCCGGGCACCTCCGTGTTCTGTCTGAAGTTCAGCCACCAGCGTGGATTTAGCCTCCCGCTAGAGGGACCCGCTAGAGAGTGATGGCAGGATGGCTTCATGCCTGGGCTTCAGGTAGTCTGGTTGGGAAGCCCAGGTCCACGGGACAGCATCCAGTGAACAAGGAAGGATGGGAGATGCCGAGAAAGCAGAAGGCCCCCAGGGGAGCTTGGGGTACAGAGGGGTGATGGCACTGGAAATGAAAGGGGCCTGTTTTGCCTCCCATCTGTCCCAGTTCATACTCAGAGTCAAATCACAGCCACAGGAAGTACTCATTCTCCTGCCCCAAATCGACCAAGAGTCAGGAAAGGACGGTCACATCTTGGAAATTACCTTGGGAAGGAGAGCCTGGAGTAACCACCTTTAGGGTCCGCAGCTCAGACACCCGCAGCTCTCCAGGGGCAGGAAGGCCGCAGCCACGAGCCTCAGCCTGGAGCCGCCAGTGGGCTGTCCAGGGGCACAGAGCAGTGACTGTGCAGATCGGCCGTTTGCTCTGCACATGCGTCACAGAGGCTCCTTTGGCAATGGTGTCAATTCCTCTCCATCAGCTTTGGCGACGCTGAGAGCAAGTTTTTTAGGAGGCTGGGCCGAGTATCACGGGGCCCGCTCTGCACGCCGGGCACGAGGAAGGAACATTCACCCTCCATCCTTTGATGTTTTCCAAATGGCCTCCACAGCCGCTGTCAGCACGAGGAATTGTTTTATTACATTTTCAGATGTAACCGGGAAATCTCGTTTGGAGCCACTGTTTGGATGTTAAAACGGCATAGACAGATTTTCCATAACTGGGGAACAAATTGATCCCAGCGAACACAGCAAGAGGAAGTGCTTTCGGCACAGGCGGGGAGGGCAGGAAGGGTGGTCGTGGCTGACCGCCGAGGGGACAGGAGCGGCCCTAACCCTAGCGGGGGCCCTCCTCCACCCAGGCGTGCAGGTGAGACTTCTCCCCTGTCTGGGCCTCTCTCTTTTGTGGAATGAGGGGTCTGGGCTGGGAAGGACTTGGCTCTAGAGGCGGAATGAGGAGACATGCAGAGAACAGCAGGCCCTTCATCTTGCTGAGTTGAGCAAAGGCCTGGGTTTCTATAGCGACAGCCAAATATTTGGATTTAAAGGCAGCCCCGTTTCGCCCTCTGAGAGGGTCTGGCCAAAGCCGGGGATGTATGGGATCATGTAAATCATGGTCTGCCTCCTCAGCTGGTCATCTGAAAGGAGCCCCCTCGCCTCCTGGAACACAGCTCCGAGTGTTTGGTAGGAAAAGGCAGAGAGCGGGACTGGAGACCACGCCTCAGTGTGTGTGTGTGTGTGTGTGTGTGTGTGTGCGTGTGCGTGTGCACGCACATGAGCACCAGGCCCATGTGTTGAACACACCAAGGTCCATGTGTCTACATGTGTGCTTGTGAGTGTACAACGTGCACCTTGCATATGTGTAAGTGTGAAAGTGCCCCTGTGACAGGTGTGTGTTTCTGTGTGTTTGCATGTGTGCATTCACGTGCTGGCTCGTGCACTATGTCAGGGGAGCGTCACCCCATCCTCGGCCCCCTCTTTGCCCTCAGATGTCCCTGGAGACCGTAGCCATGTCCATGCAGGCCAAGTGCTTCCTCAGTGGTCCATCCATTCTGTGTTTCCAGCCCAGCAGTGACCTCCAAAGCCACTGTGCTGTTAGGAAACCTGCCGGCCACTGGCAAGTTCCCTTTGAAGAAAAGAAAAAGAGATCCTAGTAGGAGGCCCCTCTCCACCCAGGACTAGCCCCTGTGAAGGGGCGTGTGGACCTATCAGGTCACAAGCACCTTGGTCCTCAAGGTGCCACACACATGGGGCTCAGAACAATGAGAGGGACCCAGCCTTCCATGGAAGGCAGGCGGGGGGCCCAACGCAGAGTTTCCTCCAAGGGAAGGGATGGAGGGGGGCCTCTAGTCTCCGTGTGGAGGGGACTGGGGTTCATGGTTCGTGGAGGAAAGACCCAGCAGTTCATGGTCCCAGAGCTGGCCACCTCCCATGATTTACACCAGAGCAGTCTTTTTCCCCTTCTCTAGGAGCCTTTTCTACCCCTAAATTTATCTCACTCTCTGCTTCCAAATCATAATCTCAAAGACACGATGCGTATGAAACTTGATGACACCTCTTGGGCAACCGTGGAGAGAAGCAGGAAGAAACATCACTGACAGTCAAGAGCCCCTGGGTGGGAGCCAGCGCCCACCCCACCCGCAGGGACACCCAGCCTCCTGAGTGGGCGAGAAACTGGCAACGCCGTCCACATCAGGCTGGCACCACCTCTGCCCATTGTTTACAGGGCAGGGCGAGAAGCAGGCCCCCCTGTGCCCTGTGTCCTGCACAGAAGATGCACAGGAAGAACCAGAAGCCAGGAGCCTGGCCCACGCGTAATCTTGGAGGGAAGCGCCACGCAGGACGGGACAGGAGTCGAAGCTACGCCCATGCCCGACCCAACAGAGAAGGACCTGAGAGACGGTTAACAAACCCCACAGCCCTGAGGACATTGCCTTACCCGACAGCTCAACACAGAACGGAGTTTAATTCTTACTTCCTTGAAACCCAGGAGAGCAGGAAACTTGCCAGCAATGTCCTGAAGGGAAGAGGAAGGAATATATCACCCCGTAATTACCAGGAAGAGACGTGCGCGCCGGAGTTTGCTAAATTCGCAGTCAACTAGAAGAATCAAACGAGTCGCCCAAGGTAAAAAATCTACACTTGAGGTATGAATTTAACGGACAAAAATCAAACGGAAGATGAGAGCGGACGATTTAGGAGTTGGAAAGCTTAAATGTTCGAGGAGAGTTTTCTTTCTGAGGAGAATGACCACTAAGATTCAAAGTGAAGGGGAGACAAATGAAAACGTGGCCTTTGGTTTTTTCTCCTTCTCGGAAGGCAGGTCTCCATTGCAGAGCAGGAAATGAGGAAAGGTCCATATGGAATCCACGTCACGACCGCCTTCACCAAGAGAAAACGTCTCAATGAGAATCATCTTGATTCCAGCCTTGTCACTACGGCCTGAAAGCTAGACATAAATTATCAAAATATCCTTTGAACATTGGTCCATTAGAAGCTTCAAAGAGAATGTGGAATGCCACAGAAGAGTGGGAAATTACCCAAGACCGGGATGGGTGGAGTGCAGGCTGGGTCCTCGCCCCTCTAGACTTACACACTTAATCATGAAATTGTGCACTTAGTGAGAGGCAAGGCCGGTCTCGCACAGATGAGAGGAAGGGGTGTTTTGTGAACATAAGATAGAGATGCAGCCCTGAACCTCCCACCAGGTCCTCTGGGTATCCAGGGCTCATCTCCAAACAGACGGAGGATATTTTCTCCTCTGCATCCCGACTCTGCTTCCAGCTGTTTGTGGAAGCCACACCCGTGTGAATGGATGGAAGGGGAGCCCCTTGGAGGTGGGCTCGCCTCACCTGCAGCTCCAGCAAATTTACATGAAATTGATTATTGACTGATGGCCACTCCCCAGCCGCCCATCTCCTGGCAGAGTTAATTCCTTCTCTAGGACAGAGGCACCTGCAGAGACAGCAGCGCGATAAGAAAAGCGCAAGGAAATTGGCTTCTGTTCCTCCAATTTCCTGCAGCGGCTTTGGACAGCCCTCCAGGCAGCGGTGCCTCTCCAGAAAGGTGTTTGTGCCTTTGGGGTGAGTCTGGGGGGGTCTGCGGGTGAGATGAGAGACTTGGAAGCAGAGTTGGCCTGGTAGCTTCTCCAAAGGAGAGGGAGCTGGGATCAAGAGGCCGGATTGAAAATGTACAGAAATTGTGGATAACTTTGCATAAGATGTTCGCCTCTGGTTTTTCCCTCTTTGCCACTGGCGATGGGGGACAACTGGCGTGGGTTCTGCTTGGCTCTCTGTGGCCAGATACACTGGACTAAAGCGCAGGGCAAACAGCAGGGAGACATGCAGCTTTGTGACCCGAGGGGCAGTGGTTGAACCTGGGAAGAAGCCAGAACTGTGACACGAAGCCCCCCTGGCCTCCTGTCTCCCTCACCTGTTCCCCACCCAACAAGCCAAGTTATTGACCCAAGTCAGAAATTCTGGCTGATGTGGTGAAAATTCCTGATATGCATGCAGATGTGCAGGGGAACTTCCAAATGGTGAGTCCAATTCCTAATTTGACGGGGGATAAAGGAAGCAGAGCAGAGGCTGGAGGCAAAGTCTCCAAACTCTCAATCCGTCAGTGCTCACCAGCTACCATGGATCCCAGAACACAACAAAGGATGTGAATTGAACACTCACACATTCGGATGCAAATCATCATCGTCATCATTGTTATTATTATTACCGACATGTAAATTGTCTTTTCCTGGTTTCATGGTGTATAGTTTAGAATAAAAAAATAAATGATACATACATAAGTTGTATGTATTCACTAGCTTCCAGCATTAGTGAATAAGGGAAAGTTAAGACTATTAAGTCTTCTAGTTAATACTGTAAGTTACTACAGCTGTAAGTTACAGATGTTTATAACAGCATCACTTATAATAGTGAAAAGTTAGAAATAACTTACAGTCTATAATCCGGGAGACTTTTGTTATGTCTGTTAAATGGAACACTATACAGCCATTAACAGCTAGGCTTTCAAAAACATTTTAATGTTTTTAATACAATTGTGTTTATAATATAACAGTGAGATTAAAATATACTTACTGTGTGTGTAACGTAATCCCAATTTTGTTATGTAGGTAGATAACAAAGTTGTTTGTTTATGTGCATGTGTATTTTCTTCATCACAATCTTTGTATATTTCTCAAATTTCTATGATAATCATGTATTGTTTATGAAGAATAATTTATTTTTCAAAGTACCATGACTTTTTTAGAATTTTTGTTTAAATTATGAAATATTTCAAACAGAAAAGAAAACGGAAAATAAATATGTCGACATATTCATCTCTCAAGTTTAACTTGGATTATCATATTTAACCAGATTTAACACATTTAACATATTTGTATTGAGACATTTTTGAAATAACTTGTTACAGCTCCAGCTGCAGCCACACCCCAGCACAATCATTACTCTGAAGTGGGAGGCGTTCTCACATGTGTTTTTCTTCTACTACATATTTATTTTCCCATCAATGATGTGTACTCCGGATGAGTCTTTTAAAAAGTTACGTAAACATTATCGTTTGTGATTTTAAAAGTCATTAAAATTTTTTAACTTGACTTTGTGATTTTTCTGTCCACGCAGAGGCGTGTGGATCTGGTTCATTAATTTTTAACTCGTGTACGAGGTACCCCTTTGTATGAACAAACTCTGATTTGCTTATTTGATCCTCTGTTGTTGGAGAGCCAGACTGTAATTCAGTACTTTTTTTGCTGATATAGACGGTGTTAGAAAGTACACCTTTTTAGATGTCCCTTTGGACATGAGATGAGATTTCTTTAGAAAGATGCCTGGAAGCAGAATGGCTGGGATGGAGGGTGTGAATGCCTTCAATTTCCCCAGGTTTTACAAAATTACCCTCTAAAGGGTATGCAACAATTTACCGTCTGTGGTCGGCAGAATAATGGCACCCCAAAGATGTCCGTGTTTAATCCCCAAAACCTGTGACAATGTTATGTTACAGGGGGGAACTAAGTTTGCAGAAGGAATTATGTTAACTAAACTGCTGATTTTAAAATAAGGAGGTGCTGCTGGATCACCCAGGTGGGCCCAGTGTAGTCGCAAGGGTCCCTTAACTATGGTAGACAGAGGCAGGTCGATCAGTGGTAAAGTGATGCTGGCTTTGAAGATGGAGGAATGTACCAGGAGCTGAGGGATGTGGGCAGCATGCAGAGGCTGGAAAAGGCAAGGAAGCAGATTCTCTCCTAGAGCTTCTAGAAGCAACACAACCCTGCTAACACTTTGATTTAGCCCTATGAGACCCATTTCAGGCTTCTGATCCCCAGAACTATCAGGTAATAAATTCGTTCTGCTTTAAGCCCCTAAATTTGTGATGACTTATTACAGCAGCCGTAGGAAACTAACACACACTTCCATCAGCAATGTTTGCATCCTTGTTTCCCCACATCCTTACAAACACTAAGTGATACCCAACTTGCCAATATGCTTCTATTTAATGGGTAGGAAATTATTTCACTGTGGTTTTACTTTGTATTCCTCCGGAGACTAAGCAATTGAGCTGTTCTCCTAGGATATTCATAATTATTATTGCCTTTTCTGCAATTTCCCAGTTTATATACTTTGCCCATTTTTCTATTGGATGGTTTGTCTTTTTCCTATTTATTTGTAGGATTTCCTAAAATATTCTGGAAGCTGATCCTTTAGAAATTATATAAATTGTTGTATTAGTTTCCTAGGACTGCCTTAATAAAGCAACACAACCTGGATGGCTTAGAAAAACGGACAATGGTACTAACAGTTCTGCGGGATAGAGTCTGAAATCAGGGTGTCTGCAGGGCCGTGCTCGTTCAGTGCTTCCGGCGGGAGCATCCTTCCTGCCTCTTCCAGCTCCTGGGGGCTCCAGGTGTTCCTCGGTTTGTGGCAGCATCACTCCAATCTCTGCCTCTGTCTTCTCACAGCCTTCTCCCTGTGTATCTGTGTCTGTGCTCACTTTTCTTTCTTCTTAAAGGACACCAGTCATTTTGGATTAGAGCCCCACCCTTCTCTAGCATGACAACAAGTTAATTTAATTAATTATATCTGCAACTACCCATCTCCAAATAAAGTCACTTTCTGATGTACTAGGGGTCAGGACTTCAACAGATCTTTCTTGGAGGTGACATAATTGAACACAAGACACTGTAAATGTCTTCTACCAAATTACAGCTTATCTTTTACATTTGTTAATGAAATCTTTTGTCAAATGGAAATATTTAATTTTAATGCACCCATATTGATCTATTTTTGTTCATTGTTAGGGCTTTTTGTATCTTTTTATGAAATACTTTTCTATCCAGATGTCATAAAAGAGTTTGTCAATAACTATTAAAAAAAAAAAAACAGTAGCCACAAATATTCCTCACATCATGCAAAAAATGACAAAGGTCCAGATGGTTTTACTTCTACAGTTCTTAGATTTTTTAAGAACAGGTAATTCATATCTTATGCAAACTATTCTGGGAAATAGAAATAGAAAGAAAGTTCTCCAACTCATTCATGAGTTTAGAATAACCTTGGATCCACAGTAGCAAGCAACACTTGAAGAGGAGAAAATTGAACTGCCTTTTATTAACACAGACTCGAGATCTTAAGTATAGTATTAACCAGTGAATATTATATTGTATTAAAGAAACATGTCTTGACAAAGTAAGGTTTATCCCAGAAATATGAGGATGATTTAATTTGATCAAAACTGTTGATGTTATTCACCTCACAAGTACAGAAGAATATATATGTGTGTGCATATATGTATATATATATTCATCTCACTAGGAACAGAATATAAAATTCAATAAAATTCCACAGCCATTCCAGATTCAAAAATACAAACATAATAAATTAAGAACTGAATACCAAATAGTCAACCAAAATCCTATAGCAAAATTAATACTTGACCCTGAGATGTTACTCTGCAATCTTGTCTTGGCATTGACTTGATAGAGAATGTGTCTTTTGTAGTTCCAGTTCAACACCCTAAAAGAGGTTAAGTGGTTTGTCCAGTTTCTTTATCAGTAAAATAGAAAGAACTGTAATTTCCTCCTCCTGCAGTTTGCATGGATAAGGTCCACATTACCATGGGCAGGACACAGATTCTGTCTTGCCACCGCTGGGTTCTGGTACTGAGAGCAGTGCCAGGTAGAGAGCAGGTGCTAAGTTCAAACATGTGGCTGGAGACCTTAGTTCCTTCCATTGATGGTGAGACTGGTGATATTAATTTGTTCATTGTGCACTGATTGAGTGCCCCCTCTGGGCTAGACAGTGTACCAGGCACTGGGACACTTCAGTTCTTCATAAACTTTCTATCGCTACTAAAACAAATAAGAGCCATATCATATTGTCCTAAAAATATCAATGCAATAGAGAGATGAAAGGCAGAAAGGAAGAGGTAAGAGGTCATCTGCAAATTATGATTATATTCCTGAAAGAGCAAAGAAAAGCAACTGTTAAAACCAGTAGAAGCAGTAAGAGAATTTAGTTCAGAACTAGTGGAAATTGACAGGTGAAAACAGTACCTTCCCTATATGTGAAGAATAATTAGATAGGAAATCAAATGAGGGGAAAATCATACTCCTTAATATTAGCAAGAAAGTTAACAACAACAAAAGGAAACTTCAACTGAGAGACATGAAAAAGGTCATGAATAAATTCAAACATATACTTTGTACTTTGCTAGAACAATTCAATATCGTAAGGATATCAGTTCTCTCCAACTTAATCTATAAATGCATTGCAATCCCAGTCAAGACACCGATGAGATTTTTGAGGGAAAGTTGGTGAATTATCCCAATGTTCATTTAAAAACACCAAAATACAAGGAGAGTATGAGAAATTCTCAAAAAAAAAATTGCTGCATACTAACCTTCACATAGAGTAATATGCATTTGAAAACTGCAAAACATTAAAGCAGGTACTGACTGAGAAATAGGCAGTGAAATTAGGAGGAGAGATTTTAAAAGGCCAAGTGTAAACAAACTACATCTGGGAATTTTAAATGTGATAAAGGTGGCATTTCAAATCCATAAGGAAAAGATCAAAGACCAGACATTTGGAATTCCTACCTCTCCTTTTTCACCGAAATGATTTCCAGATAAATCACAGATTTAAATGTAGTAATGAAAGTATAAACCTATTAGAAGAAAAAAATTGAGAGCATTTCATACTATTATCTTGAGGTGGGCAAAGTCTTCTTCGCAAAACACAAGATCCAGAAGCCAAAAAGGACCAGTTCAACCCAGTCAACCACAAGTTTAATAATATAAAGTTTCAAACATTGCATCATAAAGCAAGTAAAAAAAATCTGAAGAAAAGGTATTTAATTAAGAAATATTTTGTAACATGAATGGTAAAATTCTATATAAATTATCAGAAAAAAGGGAGGGTAATTCATTAGAAAAACGAGCGTAGGCTACAGATAGAAAGGTAAATAAATACACGTGGCCCGTGAAATCTGACAACACTCAATTTATAATTAAAGAAATGCAATTGAAACTGTATTTAGAGGACAACTGTTACCTATCGAGCCCAGGGGCTGAGAACTAGACTCTCTCCTGTGGCCTCACTGATAGGGTTATAAGGATATGGGATCATAAAGTAGGATTATTATTATTGTTCTCAAATGAAATTAACCCATCAGTTCCATTTCAGGGAATTTATTCTACAGATACAGTTCACAAAGACATATAGACATGGATGTTCAAGGCAACAAAATTAGAAAATCCTGAACGCTGAATGCTTTATGGTAAATTATCCACTCTCTTCTATGGTGCCTTTAAAGAGCTGGGTTAGCTGGCATGCAAAGATACCCATGTCAGATAAAAATGCAAGTTACTAGTGATATTGTGGTTTGATCATATGCTTTTATTTCTCCAAAAACAATCTGTGTGTGTGTGTGTGTGTAAGAGTATGAGTGTGCATGTGTAAGAACATAAAATTTCTGGGCGTTTACTCACGAAACAAAATAATGAACAGTGATTAAATGTACAGAGGGGGACTGGAGCTATCAAGACAGAAAGAGTCCTTCTTTTTTATTTATTTATTTATTTTTTTGGTTCAGGTTGACTTTTAACCAGGTCCATGTATTACTTTTATCATATAAAATAGTAATGAAGCAATTCTAAAATTAGAAGACAGAATTTAAAAAGATAGATTTATAAAAGCGTTGAAGAGAAAATGATCTTGGGGATGCCATGTCTCTAATTGAAAGCATACTTCTGCTCCTAACCCTTTAGCATTTCCTGTTCAGCTCTGATTCTTATTTTCAAATGTCTTTCTTTATCTCTCTGTACCTTGAAGTGGACATTCTGCATGCTTCCTTCTGAGCACCCTGCAATAGATTATATTCCATTTCCTGATTCTCTTGAGATAGAGACCCCATCCGCAGAACGGAAAGCGGCCAGGCAAGGAGGCCTCAGCCAGGACGGTAAACCATGGCTCTGCCCTCCAGCCTCCTTGCCTTCGTGAGCTTATCAGTGTTTCCAGATATGCACTGTCTCTGGGAAATGTCTGGTCTCACCTTACCATTGCTGCCCTCAGTTTATTGACATTAACCCACAACTGGTGCTGGCTTACCCCAAACTCAGACAAATATGTGCAGACAGAAAGACAGACAGAGAGGCAGAAACAGAGCTCTTGAATGAATTTACCCAAGAACTCTCAATTAGAAAATCTAGAAAGACACTAAGTTTAGGTCAGCATACATATAAGCTTGTGTTGTATGCGTTACTATTGTTTTCCTTTTGAATTTTGTATCCTGATCTTCTCAAAATTGAGCATCAGTGGTTTTCATCAGGCTTGGCCACAATGTAGAAGAGCTTGTCACCTAGGAAGACCATTTGCTCCTGCATGTTTCTGTCTGTTATGAAGTCCTTCTAAAAAGTACACCCCAAAGTCAATTTTCATTCTGACTCTTCTGCAAAGTGATTCTGCAGCTTCCTCCATGAGCAGTTTGTCTCGCTTCGTCTTCAGGACATTTACACGTGGTTATGAACACACAAATAATGCAGAGCTCACTATCCAAGAATCCCATCACTAATTACATTCAGGTAATAGCACATTGATAGACACTGGCGGTCAAATAAAACTTACTCTCCAGATAATAAAGTGTTGATGGATTTCTGACTATTTATGATTATAATTATTTTTCCCCACAAAACCAACAGAATCTTTGCACATCTTCTTTATTAGAATAAAGGTAAATATAGACATGGGTTTAATTCGAAATGCATACAGAATAATTATTTTTAACATCATTATCAAAACTATGGGACTTGAGTTCTCCAGTGTCATTCTTACCTATCCCACAAGGACTCTGCAGTTGCCAAACATTGCATTTTCTCTGCACTGAGCAATGGGGAAGTAGCTCTAACGCTGCATTTTTCTTTTTTTCCTCTTCACAACTATTGCAAGGATTTTATCATCTTCCCTCATTTAGTACAAAAAAAGGACGTAGAGTGGGAAAGATCGAGCATTCTAAATGTTAGCATAAATGTCAAGGTGAAAAGAATGGCAAACCCTAAAAAAACTCCCTGATAAAGCCCGGGAAGACTCTTATTTTATTTCAATGACAACCTCTACTTCCAACCCAAGTTTCAAGCCATAAACAATTGATGCCATCTTAAATACAAAGTCGCTTAACCACATTGCCAGAGAATAAACCATTCACAACATTTAATTTGACCTCTAAACCTGCACAGCCTTCCTAAAGTTTCAGTTTAAGGACAGAATGCTGTGTTGCCCCTGTCAAGGACAGACACACAGTAAAAGGCATTTTTAATTGATTCTTCATTCCTTTTTTTATTATTATTTCAGAGGCTCCAGGAAGAGCAAGGAATCAGGTGATGTGTAAGAGAGAAGAAAGGGAAGCAGCTATGAAGACACAATTATGTATTCACACTCTGTCTGAGTCTTCAAATGTGCAGTTGAAAAGTGATGAACTCCGTTAAAATTTTTTATATTTCTCAAAATCTAAATGTTTGACATCCTGTAATAAAAGATGTCTGGGTGCTCAGAGGATTTGTTTCCTTCGGATCTTTGAAGCTGTGTTGACATCACAACAATTTGAAACACAGTGATGTACCTGAGGAGTTGTGCAGTGAGCCAGTCTCTGAATGGGGTGTTCAAATTCATAGAACATGTCTCACTTTCACTGAGAATTGAACACAGCCCATATTCAACTTTATTCTTTTATGTTTTTGAATTAAAATATACACACATGCACCTATAACTTTGTATATAGTAAAATAGAGAAGGAAGTGAATAAATATTACAGTAGTAAAATAAATAAGGAAGTAAATAAATATTTTACATTGGTATAGTTTCAAATGATAGAAAAACTCAAAATTAAAATAATTATTTCTTCCCCTACCTTACCCCCATTCTCCAGAAGTAGCCACTTTTAATAGTTTCAGTGGTTTTGGTTCTTCTGGAAGTTACCACTATCTTTATATAATGTAGTTGTACTCTTGTTTCCAGATCTACCTATTATCATATAGTATCTACTGACTTCACTTTATGTAAAATTATAAATTGAACTTACTTCCATTCTTTCCACCTTCCCTTCCTTGCTATCTTCCACTGGCTCTTTTAGAGGATACATTTGTAACTTTAATAATATATCTAAATCTTGAAAGCTTAACTTTAGGTACTATTTATCAAACTCTATTGCCAGGAAAATCAGGAAATTAGAATATACTCACTTTTTTCTCTTTCTCTTTATCCTAACCTCTGAATTTTGTTAAATTATTTTGTACACATTGTCAATATTTTCAGTAATTACACTCTGTCCTATATCTATAATTGCCATTCATGATTTATCTATAATTTTATTTGTCAAACTTTAGTGTGCATAAAATAACTTAAGAAACTTATTAAAAGATATTGAAGCCAATTTACTGCCAGCCATATTGAAGTGACTGGTACCAAACTAATCTTGCAGCCATAAACAGCCATAAGCCTGGACAAAAAATATATGAGGCAATTGTTTTGAGGCATTGAACAAGTGACCACACCAGACCAGGATCTCTGAGAGATGGGAAATTCATGAAGTGACCTCCACAGCTTCCCTGGTATGCTTCCAAGGCACAGTTGTCAACCATGGTGCAGAGGGTAGCAATCCCAATGAGCTTAGGGACAGACATCAGAGTGCAGGTAAAATGGCTCAAATCTGTACAGCAGAGGATGGTAGAAGACAGGAAGAAGGGCTACAAAGATAGAACTCCAGAATCTATGTTGGAAACCCTTGAAAGTCTGAGGCTGAGGGCTGGGCTGTACATTTGTAGGGCGAGACTACCTGAAGCTTACCAGGTAGCAAATGAAACAGGACTGAACATAGCACAGAGATATGAGAGGTCAAGCAGTGAGGGGAGAAAGTCAGTACCAGGAACATTGGAGCTTTGGTCCTGCCAGAGTGGAGAGACCCCATAGACACCTATTTGATGCCACAAGCATGCAACTGAGCCACTACAAAGACCTCTCCTTGGGAGTAAAGACTACACCCTAGAGTGAGAGCTATTCTAGATCACTCCAACAAAGTGGAAAACCAAACTCAGCCATCATCTGCAGGAAGACAGTATTTGGATATTGAATTCTAACAAGTTGGACCAGCTCAGCACACACTTTAGGTTTTCCACAGCCCTGCACAAGCCAAGCATAAAACCAAACATACACAAGTCAACATGATCAACATGTAATTGAACTGCCTGCTAGAACAAGAGTCAATTGTTCTTCAGGGTTAGATAAGGGAATCCAGAGTTGCTATAACAAATAATTTCCAATGCCCAGTGTTCAATCAGAAAGCAATAGATATATAAATAAATAGGAAATTTTGAATCCAGTCTATAGAAACTAAACTTGAGATGGCCTAGATGTTAATTTTAGGGGACAAAGTCTTTAAAGCAGCTAGTATAAGTATGTTCAAAGAATCAAATGAAAAGAAAAGTCAAATAATTAAAGAAAAATATGGCCTTCATGATGGAACAGATAAGAACTCTAAGAAGATTAGTAGAAACTACAAAAAGGATCCAAAAGGAAATTCTAGACCTGAAAAGTAAACATTAAAATTAAAAACTCACTGGCTGGACCTCACAGCGTATTAGGGATAGCAGAGGAAGACAGAGTCAGTGAGTGTATAGTCGAATCAATAGAAATGATCCAATATGAAGAACAGAAAGAGAAAATTTATTAAAGAAAAATAATAAGACTCTTGGAGATCTGTAGGACAATATCAGATGTTCCTGGTAAACTAGAAAAAGAAAGAGTAAGATTGGGGCAGAAAAAGTTATTTGGAGAAATAATGACTAGAAGTGTGAGAAATTTGATGAAAAAACATTGATTTACAGATTTAAGAAGTTAAGTGAACCTCAAGCATCAAAATATAGAGAAAAATACAACTAGACAAATTATAGTTATACTGCTGAAAATAAAAACAAACAAACAAAAAGTATTGAAAGCAGCCACAGGAAAAAAGACAGATTATATACAGGAGAACAGGGATAATAAAAATTGCTGATTTCTCACAAGAAACAATAGAGGCCAAAAGACAATGAGACAAAATGGTTTCAAGAACTGAGAGGAAAACCTCAACTTTGTCCATTGAAAATATATTTCAAAACTGTAAATAAAATGGAGATGTTTTCCGATAAACAACAGCTGAGAGATCTCCTTATCAGCAATCTTTCCTACAACAAACGCTAAAGGATCTTCATTAGGCTAACGGAACCCTATGGGAAGTTGGATCTGTAAGAAAGAAACAAGAAGACCAAAAATGGTAAACAAATGAGTAAACATTTAAGAATTGAGCTTTCTTACTTCTTGAAATTTACTTAAGAGAAAACTAAACATTTAAAGCCAAAATAAAAACATTGTAAGATGAAGTTTACAATGTGTGTGTAAATAAAAGGTATGCCAGCAATTTCGCAAAGTATGAGGATAGAACAGAATTGTAGTATTGTGTGGTTGTTACATTTTTAAACTGTAAACTATGAAGTTTATAGCAGGGAGCGGGAAGTGTGAAGTGTCTAATGGAAAGATAAAAGTGTGAAGTAAGGGGCTTCCCTGGTGGCGCCGTGGTTGAGAGTCCGCCTGCCGATGCAAGGGACACGGGTTCGTGCCCTGGTCCGGGAAGATCCCACATGCCGCGGAATGGCTGGGCCCTGGGCCCGTGAGCCATGGCTGCTGAGCCTGCGCGTCTGGAGCCTGTGCTCTGCAAAGGGAGAGACCACAACAGTGAGAGGCCTGCGTACGGCAAAAAAAAAAGAAAGATACTATCTTACAACAGTTACATCACTTTAAGAACCTGTCATTTCAGTAGGTTAGATGAGCTTAAAATCTAAGGTCTATTATTAACAATGTGGCTTTTGATGTTAATTTTCCTCTAAGCATTGTTGGTCTTCATCTGGATATGTCTAAAGAAGGGTGGGTGAGACGTTTCCATGAGAAATGAAGTGCCTTGCATTACTTTATGTGATAGATGATGACATTTCTCAAAGCAGCTGCACCCTTCTCAGTATTCTCCCCGCCATCAGCAGTTGGTGATGGGGCTGTTTTGTAAGGTTTTATTCTCTGAAATATGAATGGTCATAGTAATTAAAATATGGCCTCTAGCTTTCCAGACTCACATTTAATTCGTTACCTTTCATTGTTTCTCAGGTCATTTTGAACTGATAAACTGACCCCGAAATTGTAGGCAACCTTATTTATTACTGTATCCTGTGCTATGAAAGAGTATGACACAGGTGACCCAGACATTTCCAAATGCTTATCTTTACCATTCTCATCCTCAAATGGCTTCTACATGAAATATATATATATAAATATATATGTATGCATATGTATATTAAACATATAAACACAGATATATGTATGTATATATATATATAATATATATACGTATATATTATGTATGTAAATTCCCATCAAAATTTCTGGGATATATTTGTATACAGAACCACTGAAAACACTTTAGAAATGTTTCTTCAACTTTTTTCCACCAACATTTACAATTTTTACCCTTTTGAGTTAGTTTATGTTACGATTTTACTGTATCGATTTTATCATACTTTGTCATAAAATCCCTTTGACTGTCTGCATTTAAAGGTGCAAAGAAAATAAAATAAATGCTGACTTTCTAAGGAACTTAAAAGGCAAAACACTTTGTGAATCATGCTGTAAGGAGATTCATAGAGAAAGAATCTGATTAAATCCACTTTCTACTGAAAATTTCTAAGCATTATATTAATGACCTTGAAGATTGTCCAGCAGAACTATCTTGTGGGTATGAATTTCTTCAAAGGTTGAAATATAGGTTAGAACTCTCCAGAGGCTCCTGTGATATCAAATAAAAAGCTTAATCAATTTGTAGGAGCAAAAAGGTGGACATGCTTTAGAGCACCAGAAATTGATACTCTGAAATCTACAATTATTGGAACTGAAAGTAACTAACTTGAAGTCTGATAAGATTTCTTTCTACCACGTGTTTCTTCTGCTTGGGCAGACATGAAAGGAGAAACAAATTTCAGTGGATTTGAAAACAACAGAACATTGTAAATGTGTCAGAACTTCCATGCTATAAAAATGTCATCTTATCTGGCCAAAGGTTAAATCCCTTATCCTGATAAATACATGGGCACAGAGACCCTTTCAGTTGTCACCCACTATTAACCCCTGCAATGTGACTTCAAAGCTTGTGTCTAAGCAGAGTCGATCTGGTGTTGGGTCCGTGGTGTAGAAGTCTATGTACCTAAGGCCAGGCAGCAGGCATTTGCCCTGCATCTGTTTGTATGAAAGGCAAGTACACCTATTACTGTTGGAATTACTGGATATTGTCAGACAAAAAAGGACACTTCCCAGATTAAAGAAACACCTATACATGTCTATATATTCTCCGTTTTTGTTACATGGGAGGGTATCACCAGCATGAACCCACCATGACCGACACCTCCAAGGGCTGCCAGGTAAGTAACAAGGGCGCTAGCTGAGCTTTTCTCCTTGGGATTCAATGACAAGTCTAGTAAGAACTCAGAAATCTGTTCCTGATGAACAGGAGGGAGGAAAGTAGATCCTGATGGTCTTGAGAGTTTAGCAAAGCACTTGAGAATTATCCATGCTGTCTTGTGATGACAAGTTAAGCTTTGTACCTCCCAGGTGAAGCTCCAAGTTGAAATACTAGATTTGCGCTGATTTCGAAGTACTTAACTGAAGCCTAGTGTCAGTTGGCTTTCTTTTGTTTTCTCCAAAGCATCGTGAGCATGTTCTGTCCAGCTAGCCTTGCTGATTTATTCATGATTGAAAGTGTTGGGCAGTGGAGCCAAAAGGAGACTCAGAGGGATCTCTGATGGGGGCCGGGGTGGGGGGGCTTTGAGGTGATGTGGCCTGTCCTCGGAAGAACTTACTTTCATTAAACTACGACTGTGCTGGGGGAGAGAAGCAGCCTCCCCGTAACTCCATGTGGTCAAGGCTGACCTTAGGCAAAACCATATTCTTTAAGAAGAAACTCGAACACGCCCTCCGCCTAGTAGGAAGGTGCTGTGGCTACAATGACGTCACCTGGAATCACAGCACCCCTTTGGTATCAACATGGGCAAACCAGGGGCCATGTGAGCAAAAAGGGTAAAATAAGAGAAAGAAGTACAAAGTAGGATTTTTTTTCCCCTAAAATTAGGGCATAGATCATTTTCAAATCATCAACTATTGGTTGCCAAATATGAAAACATTTACGATCCACCTAAATAATTTTGTATCTTTAATCACCATTTATACCACTACCATTTATACAATATATATTATTTATATCCACTAATTTTCATTTTTTTTAGTATTTTTAAAAATTTTAATATATTTAAAATTATCCTAGTTATGTTTATGCCCCAAGCTGGAATACCAAAAACACAATTTTTAAAATATGAATAGTTCGATTTTGAAGATAAAGAGATCAAGAGGTTCTCTTGAGTGTTGCCAATAATACAGTCTAAATAGTAATGATGATTGGCATTTTTATTAATTTTTTCTTGATTGACAACTTAAGAAACTATTTTTATAACTTGTCTCCTAATAGAGAATGGTCTTAGTTTTTGGAAATTAAAGCTGTAAGAAAAACCTGATTTAGCCACAACCTATACATGACCAAGACATATATTTGTTGACTCTGTTTCATGTCATGCAAAGGTGCAAAAAAGGTGCTCTGGAAATATGATTCCTACTGTTCAGATGAGGACATATTTTAGAAAAAGGCATCAGGTTATAAAGAGTATCATTTGCTTACCCTTTCAGAAGTGGAAATAGTCGTGTTGAGATCCCTTTGGTGCTGGTAGCTTTCCCAACAGTTGTTCCTTTTCAAGTCCGACAGTGGCTGGTTGGCTAACAGGATGCTTTAATCACAAGGTGCTGATGTTTTTAGGTTGTGATTCCTTTTTTCATGCTTTAGACTCAGAAAGAACTAAATGGAACTTGGTCTCCCCCATCCTTGACCCCCAAATCCTCAGGTAGAGCAGACAGGTTTTGTTTTCTGGACACTGTTCTCAAACTCTCTGTGGTGAAGGCGCTCTGTAGAGTAAAATAAAAACGAATTACTAGAAAAAAAATTAAAAACCAAACGTATAAAAAAGTCAGTTTTAATTATTAAAGTCAACAGACCTGTATTACTCAGTCAAAAAGTCATAAAGTTTTCCAAGCACTGCTTCTAAGTTTCTACACTTTCCTCTTTATGGGCCAGAGATGAACATTTCATGAGTTTCCCCCTGTTCTCAGGCACAGTTCTAGAAGGCTGGGCTCCCTAGAAGGTGATGACCAGAAGCTTTTCTGTATCTCAGAACTGCACTGAAGACAGCCCTCATCCCAGCCAAGGCCATTGGTGGAAATAATCAGAGATAAATCTAAAGGGAAAAGAGGAGGGCTGCATTCTGTCTGTCTGTCTTTCTCTCTCTCTCTCTCTTTCTTTCTTTTTTTTTTTTTTTCTTTTTTTCTGGATGCATATGAAAGGCTCCACCCTAAATTGGCTTTCTAGAGCTGCAAATTGAAGAGCGGGAACTGGAATTTTTGCACACCAGGACCTTGCCTGAGGGAAGAATAACCCAGGAAAAAGCAAAGGGAAAGGGTGAAAAGGGGGAAAGGCTCTGTATATCAGAAAGACTTCCACTGAGGGCATTGCTGCTGCCCACTGGGACCACAGAGCCCAATAATAGGAGAGACTTCAAGTTCAAGAGTGGTGAGGACTCTGGGGAGGACATCAGACTGACCAGCATAAACGAGTGGTTCCTCCCTGCTTTTTCTGGACTGTTCCAACCCAACCCATGGTCAAAGGGGGTGTTAAAACAATGACCAGATTATCCGCTAATATCATAGTTGAGATTTAAGCAGGACTTGATATTTAGATTAAGAAAAAAATTAATGTGCCAAAACTAAGATGTTAGTGCATTTCATACTCACACATTCGTTTCAGACCATGAAAGAGAAGCTATTTCCATTTGTGATAGTCTGTCAAAAGTTGTAGGTAATTAAAATGCAAGATTGTTACCTAGGTTCTTTTCACATACTAGGGTTTAAAGACTATTTCCTGAGTGATTGAACTGTTCCTATGCATCTAATGTTCAGATGAGGAAAGGAATATAAACATGGGAGGAAAAGATAGAAAATATGGAAGGGCACCGTCAGAACCCTAGAGACTTGGAGGGATTTCTGTGAGATGTGGCTGAGCATCTGGGGAGAGAGTAGTGGGTACCACTCCTCCAACCAGACCCTCCACCATGCTCTGGGCTTCCTCAGGGTTCCAGGGCCCTGGAGACTTGAGATATGGGTGGCCTCCAGACTTGCAGAATCCACAGAGTCTCAGGATGATACCAGAGTCAGAATCTGGGGAGGCTCTAACTTCCAGCGTAGGGCATTGCTGCCACGTTCCCAATGACGGAAACTGTGCTTGTTAGCTGAGCAACAACCCTCTTTTCTAACTCCAGGCTACCCAAGAAACGTGAAAGAGTGCCTTAGGAATAGTGAGGGGGAGTGATTCTGGACTGAAAGCCTCCAGTGGATCAATGATTTGGTCCTTCAATTTGACAAAGTTGAACTACAGTAAATCTAAGGGCTTCTCATTATTGTTTATCTGAGCCTAGAATACCTTAATAGAGGCCAACCCTCCCAGAATGCTCTATAGGCTAATATGCAGTGAATAATCACTGGGTTTATGAAAAGATTAAGAATTTCAAAAGGGAGAGACCAAGCTGAAAATTCATAGCAAATGTTTGCCTGGAAAACCAAGATGATGAGGATATAGCAGGGAAGTTTAGAGAGTGTATTACTTTTGTGTTGCTGTGTAACCAATCAGCACAAATTTAGTGGCTTAAAAAAGTGCCCATTTATTATATCACCATTTCTGTGGGTCAGGAGTTTGATCACAGCATGGCTGGATCCTCTGCTCATGGTCTCAGAAGGCTGAAGACGAGGTGCTGGCCAGGATGTACTCTCATCTGGAGGTCTGACTGGTACAGAATCTGCTTCCAAGCTCACTCACGATATTGACAGAAATCATGTCCTTGTGTCTGAATTGAGGGCTTCAGTTTCTAGTTATTGGTCCAAGGCCAACCTCGGGTCCTAGGGGCTGCCCGCAGTTCATTGCTCTGCAGGCCCCTCCAGAAGCTGTTCACAACGTGACTGCCTGCTCCTTCAAGCACCAGAAGTGAGAATCGCTCAACTGCATGTCAAGAAGACAACTACGTACACGCAACTAACACAGACACACACGCAGCCTCACAGACACATACACACAGTCTCAGGAATGGCATCCCCTCACCTTTACCCTATAATAGGGTTAAAAGTAAGTCTTAGTTTCTGCCCATACTCAAGGGGTGGGGATTACATGGGGCATGAACATGGGTCCTCTGTAGGGTCTGTCCAACACGGAGTGTCTAATTCCCTCTCTCTACACTAAAGAGAGTATGCATCTACGAAAAGGGAATAAAAAGAAATGAGATCTGTGTGCTTTTGTGTGTGTGTGTGTGTGTGTGTGTGTGTGTGTGTGTGTGTTTAAGGAACTAGCAAAAAACATACTGGAAAATCCAAAAAACTATCTAGGATTTATTCATTGTTTTCATTTTCTCGATTTGAAAGCTAAATAATAGAGTGGAATGTGGTAAAAGGAAAGTAGACACACATGGAAGAAGTTTCAGGAAATTCAACATGTATATATTAGGAATCCCATAAGAAGCTTGCAGAGGAAAACTATTAGTGAAAAGACAATTTTTTTTTTTTTTTTGCTGAAGAAACTCTTCTTTTCCTTAAATGAAAGTTTTTACAGATAATGAACACCCCAGCATCAAAATAATAATTGTGATAATAATACATGCTCTACAGAGACATACTCCTGTAAAAATTTTAAATATTTCTGTGTATAGGCAGGGGGAAAAAGAAAATTACTTATACTCTTATAACCTCTAATAATCAACCAGTCTTGTCTTCAAATATCCTAAACGCTGTAACACAAAAGAACATCATCTACAGAGTTTAGATGGAAATTATATGGGCACCCAAACCATCATTTTTATGGTTTATAACTTGTATACCCATACCTATGCTAAAGGAAAATCACTTGAAGATGAACTTCAGGAAGCTGAAAAATAAATCAAAATAATTATTTCAGGGAAAAGGAATTCATAGTGTAAAAAATGGAAGATAGGAAAAAAAACCTACAAAAATTCAAAAGTTAATGTCTAAACAGTTTGAATACGATAATAAAACTAATGGCAAATGTCAAAAAATTCTGACCGGTAGAAAAACCATGTAAAGTAATGTAATAACAGTAATAGAAATAATTATCTGCATGAAAAATCCAATTGTTTTAACAAAAACTGAGAGGTGGGTAGAAAAAAAAAGGAGGGAATGAAAGCGTGGTGAATTTTTTTATCCCATGGGCTGGGGAGAAACGTCAAATTTGCTGTTAACAACAAAAGATATAAAATAACTAGGAATCAGTATGAAATGTGCAAACTCTGCACAAACTATGTTTCTGTATAAAAGACCCAGAATGCGAGGAAGTCAATCCTTCCTCCAAATTAATCTACAGATTTGAGGTAATTTCAATAAAATTCCCAACAGGAATTTTTTTAAATAATAAAATAATCCTAAAGTTCATTTGAAAAAATGATCATGTTAGAGTTAAAAGATGAATGAGGGGGACCTGCCTAAGAAAACATCAGTGAACATTAAAAAACAGTGTTTTACTGCTGCAGAGACAGACAGATACATAAAACAGAATGGAACATCTTGAAACAGACCCAAGAATATGATAGTGACATTTCAAATCAAGATGAAATGAATGGTATTGGAGGAAATGACTATTCATTTAGGAAAAAAAAATTAGATTCAGGCCTCAGATAAATTCCAAAGGGATTTAAATTTGTCATAAAAATCACAAAATAGCAGAAAATACATGTTAAAAAAATCTGTACCATATGAGAATCAGGACACCCATCTGAGGATAACACCAAAGGCAAAACTATAGGGGAAAATATTGGTACATTTAACTGTATAAAAACGTTACACTACCGGTGGTCAGAAAATAACATAGAAAACCTAAAGTGCTAACAGTAAGTTGAGAAAATGTGGATGCTAAAATAGAAAAGCAGAGCTTTGACAAATTGATACCAAAATAATTAAAGCCTCAATGGAGAAATGAGCAAAGGAACAGGGCATTCACCAAGATGAATCACAAATTCCTAACAAACCCGTAATATTCAAAGATGCAAAATTTAGCCCAGTAACACATCCACCCCTGTCACCCATAGAGTAGAAAATATTCAAGGTAGTTAGAAGGACAGATGCTTCCTGGAGAGGATAAAGGTGCAGGGACAGAGCATCTCAGGCACTGCCACTGGCAGGGTGAATTGATACAATTTTTCTGGAAGACATTTTGGCAAGAGAAATAAAAAGCAATTTCACTCCTGTCAGTTTTCCCCAAGAAAATGATCATGGGCACACACAGTTAGCTAAAGTGATGTTCTTCAAAGGGATATTTATAAGAACAAAAATTTACTGGTTAAGGAAAAGCCTAGACAATCAATAGCATAGGGACTGCTTAAACAATGACTCTGAGAGAGAGCTTCACAATATATTACGAGACAAGTGTTACAAGGCAGTTATGTCATATATCTCCTTTTTTTAAATCACAAAGTACATTTGCATGGAAAAACACAATAGAAGTGTATCTTGCTTCAGTGAGCACCAAATGTTTTCTCCATACAGTGGTTGTAAGTGTCCAAACCTCAACAATGTTAACAAAAACAGCTCTGAGGTATAAAGAAAGCATCCCGCCCGCCCTTCTCCCACCTAACTGCGGAGTGGGGTCTTTGGTGAGTATCGCCTCCTTTTGCATTCATCATTCTGAACACGGGGGTGAATTTACAAGGAGCAGGAAAGATCGTGGGTGTACTCAGGCAATCCAGAGTGACCTACCCTCTAATTCACGGGAGTGCCACCTGGCCATTAATCCAACCTCACTCTGATTACTCAGCATATGGCGAAACTATTCCAAAGACATCGTGACCAAGAAAATGTACAGTTTGTGAAAGCTGCATGGATGGGTCATGCTTGGCTGGTAACACCAACTGGCAGAATGAGTGCAATTTTTAAAATATGAAATACAAATTTTTATCAAAGGAGAAGTAAAACATTATAGCTTTAGGTTCATTAAACCCGGCTCACATTCTGGGATTCCAAAAATACAGCACTGGCTATTTAAACTTGCAGCTTGACGAAACTGCCCGGAATCAAGCCCTGGAGACCGGGGCGAGGCGCACGCAGGGCTGTCCGCTCCCCTCTGCTGGGCTCTAGTGGACCCGGAAAACTCCTTCCTCCTCCCCACCCTGGGGAAATAGGTGGCGGCAGCAGGGGCTGTGCAGGTTCATCCTGGCTGGGGCTGGCCGGTTCCCCTTGCCCTCCCTGGGATGCCCCAGTCCATCCCCCAGGACCGTGCCCTGCTCCTCTCACCGAGGAACCAGTGAGCGGGGTGCCCTTCCAGTGTGGCCCACACTGCCTCTCGGGGACCAGCACCCTGGGGTGTGGGTCAGTGTGGGCTCCAGAGGCAGGCATAACTGCGGGCTGCTGCCATTTCTGAGCCCTCCCACCCTCAGCAGTGGGTGGTCCTTCGAGCATTCCATACCTCCCAGAATCCCTATGAGCTGACCGCTCAGTGCACGTGCTTGGCCCAGGATAAGGGAACCACAGATGGGTCCCATGATGACCATAAACTGCCGTAGGCGTCGGGAGAGGAAGGCTATCACGCACAAAGAAGGGCAAGCGCTGCGGGGTTCCGGGGAGCTCCCTGGCTCCTTCTTTCCTCCTGCGCTCCATCAATTGTCCCAGTGTACTGCCTGCCTTGTCTGTTGTCTGCTTCTCCCTCTCCTCTCTCCTTTTCCTCTTCTGATGCGCAGCTCTCCCAGCTCAAACGCCTTCCCCAAGTGAACTGGGGCTCCCATCTGGGCTCTGGACTTTCCTTCAACACCAAAGCCCTGGCAGGCCCTTCGCCCCAGGCATCCGCACAGCCCACCACCTCCAGATGGCCTGGACTCCCCTCCGCACACCCCCGCTCTCAGAAGTCTCAGAGTTTATCCTTTTCCCACTGAATTAATAAAGGAAAATGAAGACCATTTTAAGATGCATTTTTTAATAAAAGATATATTTTGCCTCAAGTCTAGAGTTTAGCTGTAGATATTGATTCTACTCATGAGCCAAATGGAAATTATATTTATCCTGCTCGCAACAACATACTCATTATTTTTTATTGATCAACAGAATTCAGGTTTCCGTGAGATAGAAAACCGCTTCGCCAATATAATCGGAACAGCAGCATTTAAAATTAGCCTTGTGAATAAATGGAAACATGTTGCCAAATAATGAAAATTGTTTTTGCTCTTCTGCTCTCCTTTGGGTGGCCCTGGTGACAGGGAGTGACACCATCAGCCTTCCTTTACATCTGTCAGCCTCCAGATCCTTCCTCCTCACTCTTTTTTTGAAATTAGACAACTGGCTATTTTTATACCAAGTTTCTTTTCTTTTTTGCGGGGGTGGAGAGGAGGAGGGAGGGGGGAGCTATCATTAAAGAAAATTAGCCGTGATGGTACAAGGCAAGCTTTGCAATACAGCACTCCAGTGGCAATAAAAGATTTCTCCATTGAGAACAAGTTTCTATTCACCTAGAACTGATCTTATAATTCAAACACACTCTGGCTGTGAAATCTCGCCAACAAAGTCCTTATGAACGATATCATCTTAAATGCAGGCAGTGAAAACTTGGGCGATATTGCTAATAACACCGCTGCATTAATTAATCGCTATATAATTTGCAAAATAAAAAGAACATTGGGAACAAAGCGATATAATATTTACCAGTGCTGAAAATTAGAAATAAATATTCAACATGCCCTTTTTGAGTCATACAAGCAAGCAGTTTTGAATAATAAGGCAGGACAAAGTCTTTTACACGGGAAAAGCTAATGATTTCTGCATTTTGCTGCTGGTGAGGAATTGAAGGATGGTTGATTTGAATCTTCCTTCAATCTCCCATCAATAAAACACAGACAAGGCAGAGGCGAAAGCTGATCTGGGAGAGTCATGCTTTTATAATTGCTTTTTACCCTCAGGCATTTGAAATCCAGAGGGTCAGGAGTCCTTGTGAGAAAGGGAGTGTAGCCAAGAGGCCCAGTCAATGTTTGTGAGGCTCAGGTCTAATTTGAGGAAAGAGAACACTTCGTGGCACTTTATAATGTTATAACCTAATTAAAGATGGATCCATGTAAAATATTTATGCAAACTTTACCAAACCTGAAGATTTTAATCTCATTTGAGAGGTTAGCTGACTTGCGGGACCAAAAACAATTCCTAAAACAAGCTTCTGGACCAGGAATCTGGAAGGCAAATTATTAAAAAAAAAAAAAAAAAAAATAGGTATTGCAAAATTTTCACTCTTTTGGGTACCTATGATTCATTTTAATTAGGGCGACCTAATCTCATGCTGCAGTTATGACTGCTTGGTTACTGGGTAAGTCCAGATTGCTTTATTCAAGTATGCCGTAACCTCTTTTTTTTTTTTTTTTTTTCTTTTCCTATTTTACTCCATGATGAGAAATTGAAGGGGAAATTTGCATTTCTTAGGGTTTTGCATCTGCTGCTATAAGCCTACCTGGGGCTGGTTCAGCCCAGAACCCCACCCTGGAGGTCTTTAGTAAGTGTGCAGCCGGGTAAGCAGGAAGCAAGCCACTCGGCCAGAAAAAATGAGTGAACAAAACCTAGTGTGACAAGAGCACCGCGATCCAGGGTCTCACCCTCACTCAATGTCTGACCCGTCATATTGCAAATGAATATTTCACTGGGACTCCAGGTGAGGCCGTTCAGATAAAAGCCTTTCCAGGGCTGCCTTATTTTCATCCTTTTACCTAATAGATAAAATAATAATGAGTAACAGGTAAATAATAGGTAAAAAAAAAATGTAATGAGATCAAAATCTAAGTAAACACAGTGACAACGCAAATGTGCTTTCAAGCACCTGTTGTTTGCTGAAGCCAACCTCACAGAAGTACTAGGTTCCCCATCTGGGCAAGACTTGCTCCTCTGATATCAGTTTCGAGGCTGGCATCCACTGGTACCATCATGGACAGCACCTCCAGCAGCCTAAGGTCCACCCACTTGCTGGGCCAGCATGTAGGGCAGACGCCTGTCTTCCCTAAGATGGGGTTTGCAGGCCCCAAACGGACCCGCCCCTTTGTCTGGCCAGTGGCCTGACGTAGACTCGGAAGCGCGTCCTCTGTCTGACTCAGGAGAGGCCTGGCTTCTCTGAGGCCAGAGGGAGACTGGCCGTAATCCCAGGAGAGGCTCCCCCACCAGGAGAGGCTCACACAGGTTTGAGGCAGCTTCACAGAATCGGGGGCTTTGTGGGCCAGTACCTCAGAGATCATCCTGGACAGAACTTTTTTTTTTATTTAGTAAAAATATATATAACATCAAATTGGACAAATTAACCATTTTAAATGTACAATGCATGGCATTAATTACTTCACAATGCTATGCAACCATCACCACTTTCTATTTCCAAAACGTTTCCATCACCCCAAACAGAAATTGTAACAATTAAGGAATAACTCCAGATTCCACCCCCCCCCCCCCCCCAGCTCCCAGCCCCTCGCAGCCTCCAATCTGCTTTCTGCTCTATGAATTCTGGGCTCATACTTTTCATGACTCAAGTTTCCTCTTCCAGAGTGTTCTTGGCAAAGACAGGGAGGGAAGGTAGCTGAGAAGGTGCCCGTCATGGAGGAGGCAGGGTTGGGGGCCAGTAGAGAAGAAGGATGGAGGGAGGAATACCCAGGATCCAGGAGCACTGAGGCCACTGGAGGAAGGGGCTGCCCAGGGCCAACACGGGGCAAAAAGATGGACAAAATTCCAGCCTCAAGGCCAAGCTAGGAAGGACCTGGCTAGGGGTCTAAAGGGATAAAGGAAGAGGCACTTCTCAGATATGTACCTCTCTTTAGGACCACAGAAGTGAGAAATTTCAGTAATGCATCACCCAAGCATCCAGGCTGAGCCATTGGGCTGCAACCACCTGGCAGGTGAGATGGTCAAGTCTGGAGAAGGCCAGAGGCCGCCCACAGCAAGGTCTGTCCCATGCCAGACTTCCAGCTCCTGGCTGGAGAAAACGTTTTCTGGGTATCTGGCAACAGTTCTCTGGGCCGAATCCTTCAGCGGGTATCATGGAGATTCAGTTTTACTCTGCTTAGGAGACTAGAGGTTCTGAAAGCAAATGAGGAAAATTTCCAAATAAAGATGGAATAAATGAATTAATTTCCATTAAGTTCACATTTAGAATCCGGGCAGGCAAGCACCGAAGGCCACCTGGGTCCATGTCTTGTCAGCACCTGCGTGACCTCTCTCAGCTTTAGAAGCACCTGACCCCTTCCTGCCCGGGGAAGTACCACCCATGTAATTAGGTGACACTTTCCAAGCAAAGTAGCCTTTTCTGTCGGGCTCCGCATCGTGAAGCTGGATGTGTGAGAAAATGGCTCTAATACGTCTTATTTTAGAACTACATCTGACCCATTCTAAGGGTCCCCAGTGCCCCATAAAATGCTCGCCTCCTAAGGAAGAACTTAATGAGAGTCGGTCATAAATCACCGTATTTAACAGTTACGTTTGTTTACTCGGCACCTGACTTAAAACTGTTGGTTGACCTTGTTTGTCATGAGCTGAGGTGGGTGGGGCCCAGGACGCCAGCCAATCGTCCCCACTCCCACCCCTGAGACAACCCCCCAGTCTGATTGGGGAAGCAAGAATGGACTCTCCTAGCAAACCTCAAGCCCACTGCTGCGTTTGCTCCTTCCCCAAGGACGGATGGAATGAAGTCCAAGGGCCAAAGCCAGATGGCTGCTGCATGTTTCAAACAGCAACCCCGAAGCCGGAGACTTAAGAAAAGCAAGTAAGAATAAGCATGCCAAGCTTTTCCGTGTACATTCTGAAAAAGGGGGAAAATACCTCTTGAGTTTTAATTCTCTGGGATGGCTTTTCTGAAGACAACCCTTCATATGTGAAAACACAGAAGGATTGCCTTGGAAGGAGAGAAAGGGACACCGGTGACAACTTGACAACGCTGATAGCAATTTGCTTTGTTCGTCCATTCACTCTGCCAGGGGAGACCCACTGGGTGCCTCTGCAGGCCGGGCCTTGGGGGATGGGGGCAGCTCCCGAGCAGACTGCCTGCCGGTGGAGGTAAACCTGCCCATCAGCATCAATGACATTTCCCTCGTGTCTTGAATGGAGCGTTCCTTGAATGATGAAAGGAAAACAAAATGACTTCCGGACTTCATAGTTCTGGTCTAAAGAAAGCTACTTTGATTAGTCATTTTAGGAATATCTTTCATTCGAATCTGAAGGATAATGTTTTGAACCTCATTCTGAAGGGGAAAAACAGGAGGCCACCCAGCCCTGAGGCACAGCCAAAGGAGTGGCCCAGGCGTAAAGGAGTTTCCCTGGATGTTGGCGGCAGAATACAAGCCCCCATCCTCTCGGGTAAAGACGAGCCCATCACGGGTGAATTTTCATTTTTCATAATTATAACATGTCTTGCACTGAAAATGACCATCTACCATCCACGCTGACAATATGAGGTAGTGGTATGATGTCAGGAGCCTCCTTGAGCCGGATTTTCTTACTCGAGGAAAGCTGACCTGCACGTTCCCCTTTCCAGAGAGAGGACCCGTTGGCCCATGAATTTGGAAAAAGCTGCCAGTCTCTTCCCTAGGACTTCCCAGGGCTCCCCGGCACCCACGCGCCCTGTCCGTCTTGGAGAGAGAGTTGGGTGAGCACCTACCAGGAGGACGTCCTCAGACCGCACCCCAAATTGCGTGGACCCGCGGTGAGAAGCCTTTGCTTCCTTGCATCTGAAATCAGGAAGTCCGCTGCTGCACGCGTGTCGGAGGGCACCTCTCTGAGCAGTAACGTGTCACCATTTTTATCGCCAGAAAGTGTTAGACAACCGTCTCTGTAGTGAGTGAGGCCGCCGGTACATTTGCACTTGGTTTCTACCGGCTCTGAGCCGTCTCATTTTCACACTTCTCAGCTATTAAAGATGTGCTCTGGAGCAGAAGTTAAAACATGATACGGATACTCCAAAATGGGGTATCAGCAGCTGATAAAGCTTCCTGTGTTCATCTGTGTGGTGGGTTAAGAAGAGATTCTGTTGCCAAGAAGCGTGTCTTCATGATCCTGGAATAAATTACTCCAAAGCGGTGCTTATATTCAACTTAGTGACTCACCCTCATACTAACTATGTGAGCAGAGGAGAAGACATCATCAAAATTCAGAGGAGAGGCCAAAAGGAGGGGTGAGCAATAAAGAAAAAATACATAAACAAGGGAAGTTGGATGCCCCAGGAAAAGAGCTCTGTGCTGTCTTGAAGAAAAGCGTTTTAAGTAAAAGTAACGTTATTTATACTACCATTTTCAAATAAGGAGCCCAATCTAGGAATCAAAGAATTTTTCTTGCTGTGTCCACTTGGGAGAATATTTTCAATAGCTCTATGTCTAAGGTTCTATTTTAAAAATGTGAACGTACAATCCAAATAACACCCTGCTGTTCATTAAAAAATAAATCACAACCAGCTGCTGATCTGTACCCATATCAGGTCTGGCAAAACTTTACATGAGACCTCGGGAAAAAAAAAAAAACAACTTCCTCATGCACTGATACGATCTGTAGAATATATAACATTCACTTACAGCCATCTGTACCAACATGAAAATTTAACTCTCTCGGAAGGGAATCAATCAAATGCTGGTATTAAAATTAGAATTCCGTGTAGGAGATATAGATTAATACTCTCAAAAATAATCAAAACTAAACAGAAATTCCTAGAGGAGAGATGTTTATTTCCTGACTCTTCAGACGCGATGAGATTTTTGGAAAAAATAGGACCTTTCACGAAGTGATTATTATACCAGGGCCGTCACATTTTACTAACACGAATTCATAAGGTGACCCCAGAGATCAACAATAAAACACAATTGTATAATGGGCTGAAATAGGCGGAAAGTTTCAGCATCCACGTCCTCTAGCCAAAGAGCTTCCCCTCGGTTCCGCCGTTCCAGGGATGGCTCCCTGGATGGCCTCAGTTCCAGGCCCCGTTAAGATGAGATGCCGTCGGGGCGCCTGAAATTGCGCGGCATTCTCGATAGAGGAGATAAGGTCCTTGCCCTTTCACAACTGTCTTGGCTTTTATACTGGCTCTCTCAGGCCCCCTCCCAGTCTGTAAAATGGAGGTAAATTAAACCGATTACGAACTAGGCAGGAGTCGAAACACTTTGCCAAATTGGAGCACCAGCTTCCGAAGCCCTTGCCGGCTACCTTCCCTTCCTGAGGCAATCAGCGGCCGCCTGTCTCCTTCAGCTGCCCTTGCCACTTCAGGGTGTGTCTGGAAACAGCTTTGCAGATGGCCTCGTAGGTTTTACAGGAAATATTACTTAAACATTGAAAAGGATCACATTTCTCCTGTTAGGAATTACAAATCTGGATTTCATTTTCTCTCTCGCTTTTTTTTTCCCCCACCCAACCCTGGGAAAAAATGTAACTATTATATATGAGATGCAGGAAGCGTTTGGGAATTTTTTTAATACACCCCTAGCGCTCACTCATTCTCTCACTCTTTATGTATACTTACACCCATGCATAGAAAATCTGTTTGCATGTAGTATAGAAACACACACAGACTCACAATCCTGTTATTTCATTTATAAGTAAACGCAAGTGCACAGGAGGAAGAAACTCGTGAAAACGGAGAGGACTGTGTCTTCTCTTTTTTTTCCCTCTTTTTTTAATCTTCTGTAGCGCAAGAAAAAAAATTCATCGCGCAGCTCACTTGGATAACTAAAACATGAACTGTTTCTCTCACACCGGCTTCTCTTTATGCATTTTATTCAGATTCATGGAGATCAGGGGAATTCCTATTGTTGAGAAAATGATTAGCATCAATAAACAATTAAGATAGTAGCGGGGAAGGTGAGTTTGATGGAAGCTATCCTGTGTCACGGGCGTCTTCCACACTCCTCGTGGTGGGCAAATGGGAGAAATTGTGAAATCAACGTTCCACAGGGAAAGGCAGTTCCCCTAGTCTTTATTAAATGCCCGCTTCCCAATTTTAGAAAACGTTTCCCCAGAAGGGAGTTCACCGACACAGCCGGAGCTCCAGCTGAACTCAGCAATGTGATCGGAACCACGGGGATGGATGCGAAGGCTGTGTTCTCCTCCCTGAATATCGAGGGGCCTCTGGAGGTCCCCCCACCTCGGGCCACGCTGCAGGTGGCCTCAGAGGGACCCAGCCCGGCTGAGATCAGGGAGCTCCATCGCCTGCACTCGGAAATCTGCAGCTGCAGTTTGCATTTTAATATTTCTAAAGCGAGCCCAGACAGGGAGAAAGTGACCCAGCCAGGTAGGGACATCGTCCCCTTCAACGCAGGGTCGGGAGGCGTCCCTAAACGCCACTCCCATCTACGCGGCAGCCATGTTGTGTGCCCAGCTGTGAATATGGTGCTGGAGGAGGACAGGGTCAAGGTCAGCTGCTTCTTAGACTTGCAGCCCTTCCCTGGAACGTCAAGGGCGAGGCTCCAAATGCCGGGCACCACACCGTGCCGGAGTCTGCAGGGTGTTTGCACTGCCCGGCTGGAGGGTTTTCCCTCTGGGTTGAAACACAGTAAACAAGGCTCCAGGCAGCACCCCAGCAATGTCCTGCCAGCCCCCGGCCCCCCGCCCTCACCTCCGCGGCACAGACGCCTCTCCTGCCATCTGGAGCCGCCTCCCCGTGCCTCCCCTCATTAACTCCCCATCTCATGTCATACTTCCTCAAAAGGTCTCTCTTCTCCTCTGTCTCTCTCGCACCCCGGCCTGAAATACATGTTTGCCTTATCACGTGTACCATCCTCGGAGGGCCCAGGGGACCCCAGAACCCAGAGGTGCAGGGGAGCCAGGACCCCGGAGCTGGCCTTCCTGGGAGGTGAGAGGCCTGGCCACCCCTACACTGCCGCCCCTACCCTTCCTTCAGCACGTGGTCTCCTCTGGCCGAGAGGGGCAGGCGGGGGCGAGGAGGGACCCCAGCAGAGCGCTGGCAGCCGACAGCACGGGCCCAGCAGCTGCACGGGAAGGTGGGCATCCACCCCGGGGGCATCGCTTCGGCTGTGGGAGCCCCTCCGAGCCTCCACTCCCTGCCCTATTAGAGAGACAGATGGCGATCCCAGTGACATCCTTCGAGACAGCTCCCCAAGGGCAGAGACCACTCCTGTGCCAGCCTGGCTCTCGGTGGAGACACTGGGTCAATACTCAGAGAGAGGAGAAGAGACGCTAGACCGGGGCGGGGGGGTGGGGGGGGTGGGGTGGGGGGGGTGGGGTGGGGGGGCCCGGGAGGAGGGCGCCTAGAGGCACAGGCCGGGCCCTGGGATTGTCCCACCTGGGGCAGGGGCCCGCCCTCTGGAAACCCATTCCGTGCTAACACGTGTACTCTGCCCCTTCCAGAATCAAGCAGCACAGACCCTAAAATGGGGAAAACGTGGCGCTTCGTGGGACCCTCGGCCAGGCCTGGGGATGGGGCAGAACAGCACGATCACCTCGACTGCAAAGGGGAACTGCCGGGACTCGCACCCACTCCCACCCTGCAGAGACCGCTGTGCTGACGCCCTAACCCCATCCCAGAGCCGCCGGCCCCCCGGACAGCCGCCCCTCCGAGGGAACCGACACTGCTGGAGCCGGGGCCCACTCCTGGGGCTGCGGGGTGCCTGACTTACCTCCTAGAACATCCCAAGCCCTCCTGCAAGCAACTCCCACACGGCCCTGACGGGCCTCCACGGACACAGCCAAAGGAAGGGCGGGTGCGCCTGCGGCCTGGCACCTGGGAGAGAAGCACACAGATTTAGGAAGCCAGGTGCCAAGGTCTGAAGCAATTAGAGGAGTCAAGTGAAAGATCACTGCTGGGGGTGAGACACCTGGTCCTTTCTAAAAGAAAGGTGGAACTGTAACAATGATCCCAAACACTCAATATCTTCAACATGGCTTTGTTCATAAACAGAAATGATAGATTTGGGGAAATGAGCTACATCTGCACCTAAACTTGACACACGCTAATTGGCAAAACTCAAAGAAGCACAGTGCAGGCCAGAATTGCCGTCGTATATATTAAATACGTACGAGTATATATGTAGGTATATGTGTATATATACCTACAAGGCACACGCTAAATGCTAACTAAATAATTGCGGAATGAATGAACAAGAGAGGGAATGAACATCTGCTTATAAAGCCGTCAGGCTGGACTTAATGCCACGGCTTCACTACTTCATGTTAATTTCCCTACTTGCGTGGCAAACGCAAATAGTCATTTGTTCCTTCTTCTCCTCTGTTCTCCTGAAAGCCTCCTTGGAGCTCACTGAGGTGTTTTGTTTTATACGTTCCTGACAGTTTCACGGAATGAAGGCAGGGCCAGGCCAGGTTCTTCCCAAAGCAAGGCTCTGCCCGTTGGGCTGTGGAGGCCCAGGAGGGAGCATGCCTCCCTGGTGGCCAGCTGCAGCCGGCCCTTCGTCCGGGAAAGGCAGCAGCACAGAGAAGGAGCACCCACGCTCCACTTCAGACACCCTGGATTTTCTCTGAGCCAAAACCTCGGCGTTGCTTCTGAAACTTACCTGTGGATCCAGGGAGGGGCAAGCCGAGGATGGACTAAAAGTCAGAGCCAGATCAGCAATCCGGAGGTCAGAGGTATTCTTAAGAAAGTGGCTTGTCTGAAACACAAATGAAGGGATACCAGGGTCCTCTCCTCCGGCATTAGCTGCCCAGCCCCTAAGGGCCATCACTGCACAGTTTAGACTCAGCCCAGAGGATCTTCATAGCTGTAGCAGAATACTTCCGTCCTTCAAGCAGAATTCCCCCCAGTGGTGGAAGTGTCCCTTACGCTGCTGGAAGTGGGTGCTCCCCAAGATTGGGCAAAAGACTGACTCACAGCAGTCCTGCTCCAGAGAGGAAAGGGGAGCCCACCGCACTGTCCCACGGGAGGAGGTGCCCAAGGCCCCCCAGCCCTTCCTGGTCGTGCCCGTCATGCCGTTCTCAGATTGCGTGAAAGCCACAAATCTTACATGAAGATGCTAAGACTTAGTTTTCCGTGGACGTGGCCAGGAGTTGCGATGGAGACAGAGGTCAGTATGTGGGCAAAATCAGAATCAGAGCCATCTAGAAGAAATGCTGCCTGTGCTCCAGTGTGCCCAGGAAAGACAGCCTCGTGCCAACCTTCTGGATCATTCTTTGTTGTTTATTCCAGCAAGTCTGATACCCCAGCTCTGAGATCCGTGTTTGGAAGCACACCTTACCACAGGTCCCCCCGCTGTCGGTAAGTCGGCGTGCGCTCCTGTTTTCTTGGCTCCGGGCACTCTGGGTGCCAGAGATGGGAGAGGACTCTCTCTGACACCTTTGGAGCATCCCCCCATCTCCCACCCCTGCACACCAGGTATGCAGCACATGACTCAGCAAACTCTGCTCCTCAGAGACAGGGGCAGGACCACAGCCTGGGCGTCACGCGCACCCACGTCCTGAGACCGCACGCATCTGCCGTCAGGAGGAGGCTCTTCCTTGGCTGGGCTCAGCCTGTCCTCTCGATGGTGCAGGCTTCTCCTGGAGGCTGCAACTCTGTTCCGCTTTGGGCCGTTTGCCTCCAGATGGTATGAGGCTGTAGCTGTGAAGAAGGAATTCCTCCATAAAGACAGAGGAAGGCGTACAGCATGGTTCGTTACGGGGTCTTTTGCCGGTGACAAATTCATGGGGTTTGTCTAGACTTGTGGCTAAGGGCACACAACCCCGCTCTCCCCAAGCTGCTCAGAGGCATCCTGGTGGGTGCCGGACTGGGAGAGGGGCGTGTGCAGGGGGAACAGCCCATGCAGCCAGTGACAAGGGCAAAATCCAGCCACAACTCAGCCACTTCCCGGGGCAGCAGCAGTTTAGACTGTAGATCAGATTTTGTCGGAAATGTTTATATTGAGTGAAAGGAGGCCTTAAAAAACAGATTGAAAAGATTTCCCTCCCCTCTAAAACAAGAGCCTTCTTCCCCGAAAACGAGCAATTAGTGGAGAGTTTGATAATGTCGGTATTTCTCTGCAAGTGCTGGGATGGGAAAATGCCTTGATATAAAATAACTTATTGAAAAGAGCACAAACACTATTATTCACAGTAGCATGTTTGTCTTTGGGAAGAAAAAAAATCTCTTTCGGTTTCATCATTTTTACAGCCTTCCCCAGCTCCCCGAGTTCTTTTAAATACAAAAAAAATGCTAATCTGTCTCATTAATAATGATAGGCTGCAGTCTCAGAATATTCTCTAATAATGATCATTAGCTCCTCTGTGGTTTTTGTCACTCTGATATTAATGTGAGATTGGGATTAGCCGGGCTTTCCATTTCTAAGTAAGCCAAACAAATTTGAAGAACAAATTTTGTTTTTATCTGAGGGAGCCTATTCACCATTGCAGGGGCAACACAGGGAACTGGGCAGGGAGAGGAGGTGGGCAGCAGAGCGGGCCGGCTTTGCGGGCCCGTCTTTGTGTCTGCGACAGGCTCCTGGCACCGGTTCTGGCAGGCCCTGCCGGCTGCCTCGCGCAGTGCCCACCCAGGGGACGGCAAGGAGGCACCGCCCTGGACGGCTCGCCAAAGGGACACTGACAGCCGCCCCCGCCCACCCCCGCTGCTCCCCGACAGCCCGTCTCCTCTGTGCCCCGACACATGGTTGGTCCTCACCAGAGCCCCATCCTCCCGGCTTCGTGTGGAAGAATGCAGGCGGCTCGGCCCCTCCCGCGCTCAGCTCTCTGCTTGGCACCGGCCGCGCTCAGCTGGGACTTCACTAAGGATCTCGCTTTCCTGGGCAAACACAGCTTCACCTGCCCTCCAGATCCCTCTCTCCTCCTTCCCCCTCTCCGCCCTCCCCGCTGAGCTATGTTAATCAGGTGGGGGACACAAGGTAACATTGAAGTAATTCAGCCAATTAGGCCCTGAATTGTTTGCATCCAACAGCATTTTGTATTTCTGCAAATGTGTGAAATGCAAAATGTGCCCTCCAGCAAAAACGACAGCAGCCATGTACTGGCGGCATGTCAACAGATCCTGGGAACGGGCGGCCCTGACGGCTAATAGCGACGCCTGCATATGCTCAGGAAGGCTGGCCTTCTTTATGTGCACCCCTCTCTGCGAGGGGAGACAGAGCTGGGGGTCTTGGTGGCAGATGGGCAAGGGTAACAGGGATTGGCTAATCCCAGATCTGCATTCTCTTCTCCACGTAGCAACTGGGGAAAGATGGGGCCAGCTGTCAAATGGAAGACTTTCATGGTCCCTTGCACACAACAGCTGCACACGCCCTGCCTGCTTGGTTCTAAATTATTAAACATCTTTTTAGTTTGTTCCAGCTGCAGGCATCAGTGTGTTTATGCAGCCTTTGTGCATTTTACGTATGATTCCTTCTCCCCTCCTCTCATCAAAATGCTGTTTGTAAAAGTCATTATCCCATCTGTGCCCCAGTTTGGCCAAACAGCCAAAGACAAATCCGATGCCATTCTCCTTCCAGGACAATTTGGGAGTTGAAACTGACGGCTGTGACTCGAGACTTTGGGGGTTTGCCGCACTCTCCCTGCCACCTGTAAGAGGTGGTGTCATCTCGACAGCTTAAGGGCACCGAGGCATCACGGGGTCCCTTCGAGTAAGATTTCATTGTGGCGCATTTATGGCTTTAGAGCAAACACACAGGCAGGAAAAACGAAACCTGGCCCCCGTCTCTGTGGGTCTCAGAGGTTTCAGGAAGTAAGGGCGATGGGGAGTCTTCTCTAAATCCTGGCTCCCTGGCAGCTCCGGTCCGTGAAGATTTCAACAGCAGTCTTAACAGTTGTGATTATTTTCCGTCGACGTGAATATTCACAAACAGATATCAAGTGCTGCTGCTTCCAGGGGCTTCTTTGACAGAGAAGCCACAGGCGCTGGCCTCCTGGGCGGGCCGGAACCTTCTGGGAAGAGCGGATGTGAGAAACACGCCCCTGGCAGGACGCACGCAGCCTGACCTGATGTGTTCATTACATCCCCGAACCTAGAAAGGATTTGTTGGAAGTGGCTGCTTCCTGCAGGATACAGGAGTGGCCGCCAGAGCCAGCTCAAAATGAAAGTCACAGCAACAGTTGCTTTGTTTGTAGCCAAGATGAAAACTCCTTTGTCCAAAGCTCGCTGTGCCCTCCTGCTCCCGGGGTCTGGGCCCGGCTTGGCGCTCTGTCCTCCTCTCGCTTCCAGGAGCCCGGAGCCACCGATGCTGCTGCAAAGGCCCCCAGCCCCCCGCCGCGGGGCAGCTCCTTCCCTGGCCGGGTGCGCCCCGGCCGCTCACCCACCTGCAGAGTCCCTCCCTGGTCCTACTAGGATGCTGCTGGTTTATTTTTAATGTGACCACACGTGCTTCCAGTGGGTTTCATAGCGGCATCTGAATATTTTATTTCCCAGAGAGTCTTTCTCAGTTATTGCCCACAGTCCTTCCTCCCCCTTTTGCGATCCTGGGTACAAGCAACAAAGTGCCAGGCGTGGCTCTCCTCCCCCGGCAGATAGGTGTCTTCCCCAGAGCCTCCAAATTGATACCAGACACACCTCCAAACTGGGGCGTCGGGGAGAGACCCCCAGACGCTGGAACCCTCCCAAACTCTGGCCATGCTTGCTAAGGAGATGCCAGAAGTGCTAGAGAGAGGCCAGAGCGGGGACAGCAGTGTCCGCTCAGGGCAGGGTCACCCTCCAAGCCCGGGAGACAGAGAGAATGACCGTGGGAACCACCGGGACGCAGTTATGGACGAGACGGCAAACAGGGCTTTTGGGATTTCCAAGGGTCCCCAGAAATGTCATCTCTCCCCGTCTCCGGAAATACCCCACTGCCAAGGCCGGGTCAGGGGCACCGTGTTCAAGGTACCTCAGCAAAATCGTCCTTTCCCTGGAGGAGAGGAATGGCGGGACACAGCAGCCTTTTTCACTGTTTAGTTTGTGTTTTGTGATCTTAAAAGGCGAGCTGCCCTGTGGCCCTTCTGCAGGACAGGGCTGCACTCCCAGGATGGGACCGCCCTCTGGCGTGACCCTCACACGTCGCTTAGTGGGGACGGAGTTTGCTCAGCACCACCTCCATGAAGTCCTAAGCATTTAGCGGACTTCGCTTCCTCTAACGGCAGCTGGTAACGGTCTCCAAAGACAGTGAGGAAACCGAAGTTTCCAGGGAGTGGAAGCAGCCTCGGCTAATTGTGGGGACAGTGCTTTCCGTCGTTTATGAGGTCTGTGATGAGGCAGCCCATGGCCTCGGCAGGGTCCAGCTCCCCAGGCAGGGCAGGGAGGGAGGAAGGATTGCCCTGTCCCCAGGGCTGGGGGCACAGGAATAACCGGCTTCACACTCGACAAATGACTCTTTTGTTTTACTCCATTTTTAATTAGCCTCCTTTTTAATGACCGAAGTTAATAAGTGTCAAAAGGTGCGAAACACAGCATGGCTTTATTTTTAAAGTAGGAATTTGCCTTTCATCTCCGAGGCCCTGAGTGAGTCTCAGCTGCAAGGGCACAGCTCCGAGTGGCTTTGTCACCTCATACCTGAGGTCCCTGGCCCCTCGGCCTGCCACCCAGAGGGCAGCTGGGGGCCACTGGGATGGGGCAGCGACCTCAGGGCCTCCAGTAGCCGCCCAGCATCTGGGCACAATCCAGTGAAAGCCCTCACCTGTCGTACGTCCTGGAGCTGCCCCCATTCCCCGAGTCCCTCCAGCCGCCCTAGGAGTAAGTTGGGGCCGCCATCCTTGAAGCTGCAGTGCTGAGAAGCAGGAAGACCCAAGGGGGTGGAGGCGGCTTTTGTCCAGAGGCCCAGAGGAGACGGCACGGCTCACACATTGCCAGGCGATGGGCAAGGTCTGACCTGCAGAGCTGACTTCCTTTGCATCTCCTTCTTCTCCCAGGATCACTCCTCACTTTCCCTCCCTCATTTCCTCTGCTTCCTCCTCAAGGTGCCGGAGGGCCCCAGAACCGTGCAAGGGCGGAGCTCACAGACAGGAGAGCAACTGCAGGTTCTAGGACTTCGTAGGGGTGCCTGCCAGCGTACGAGAACTGTAGGAGCGTGTGTGCCTCCTGTGTGAGTGAGTGTGTGCGTGTGCACGCGCGTTCACCCGCACGTGCTCCAAGCCCTGGTTTCTGATGGGGCCCTAAAGACACGCTCTGCTTTGCATACATACAAGCCCCACTCCCTCAGGCTTCTGTAGCAAAAAGCTGCCGCCAAGGGGGTAAGAAACCTCTCTGGTGAGTGACGGCGCCAGGATCCACTTTGAATTCCCTTGGTCTCAGATAGATGCCACAGGTGTGGGAGAGGCAGCTACTATTCCAGGCTGCCCAGGGCACCGCCCTGGGGAGAAAAGTGCTATTAATTTTGTGGCGTTTTATAGCATAAATGCATCCTCCCTGAAGACCAGACTCCAACCATAGTGATCACGTTTGTTTATGATCGGAATGGATAAACAGGAGCCGTCAAGGGGAAGAGCTGACACAGAGATCTAGACACCAAACCACTAGACGGAAATGCGTCATCCATCACACAAGCCCACGTTCAACGATGCCTCCTTTCCTGCTGCAACAAAAATCACACAGACACTAAACATCGGACACGAGTCTACGCTGGCACAGTTACTCCATCCCTCAAAGAGGGTCATGTGAAAACCTCAAGGTCACCAAGGAAAACGTGTTTAGGGGGCCTGGTCTGAATGGGCTAGCTGACTCCAGGGGTGGTTTGTAACAACAGGGCAGCGGAGCAAGCTTCTACCTCCAAAGACTTTCTGGCAAACTCCCAAATCACTAGGAATCGCTTGACGCCATTCCATTTTTCATCTAAAAAGTCAAGATGAGCACAAATTTCGAATGGCCCAGAGGAATCCATCGTGATGGGTTATGGATACATGTACTGAAGTGCATTTCTAAATCTAGAGATGTGAATAAAAGCAGGCTTGTGGCTCAGGTTGGTTTGTGCAGGTAATTTCCATAAGAATGAATATTCCTGACTTTACCGGAACTAAATAATTAAGGAAGAAAGTATATTACAATAATAAAACTATCAACAGAGTTTTGACAAGCAGTCGTGTGCTTGTAAAGGAAATTTATTTAGGTGCCACTCAAAACATTGTAATTAAGAGATACAGAATGCATTACCAGATGGTTCCTGTTTAGTATCTATTTCCTTTAGAGAACAAGGGGAGTACAATTAGCACTAACTAGCACCCGAAATACCCAATCACCCCCAGCCTCTGAAACAGCACCCCCATATGACATTTCTGTGCTAACAAGTCTGTGCTGTGAAAACTGGTTGCTAAACACAAGTGTAACATACACGCCAGCAATTACTGCTTAAAAATAAACAAAAGGAGAGATAATGATTGTGAACGTGTCAGGGTATTAGAACTACAAATTAAGAAATAAGTTAATAAAAATTCATCCTTATGTAGTGGCTGCTAACTTCTTCCACTGTTCCACAGAGTCACTGAGCAGCTCAATATAGACAGCACAGGACCAGTCAAGACACTATGATCTAGTTCCTTTACATGATTTTCCTGGGATTCCTATTAAAAAAGTAGTTACACGCTATGTGGAGTAGAGCCTCAGAAGTGTAGGCTATGAGAGCCAGAGGGATATAAATTCCTCCTTGCACGCAGAACGTCTCTGATCCTCAGAGATGCTGGATGAGTCACCCAAGGTCACAGAGGAGTTGGTGGGTATATGGGTTTGTTTGAGCTGCCTTAACAAAGTACCACAGACTGGGCAGCTTAAACAAAAGAAATTTATTTCCTCACTGTTCTAGAGACCAGAAGTCTGAGATCAAGATGTGGACAGGGTTGGTTTCTTGTGATGCCTCTCTCCTTGCCTTGTAGACAGCCACCTTCTCCCTGTGTCCTCACATGGTCTTTCTTCTGTGTGTGTCTGTGTCCTCGTCTCCTCTTTTTGTAAAGACACCAGTGATACAGATTAAGCCTCATCCTAAAGACCTCATTTAGCCTTAGCTACTCCTTCAAAGGCCTTCAAAGACCCTATCTCCAAATACAGCCACATTCTGAGGTACTGGGGGTTAGGGTTTCAACATGTGACTTTGCGGGAGACACGATTCAGTCTATAACAGGCGGCAACTCTAGGATCTCAGGGCACCCCAATCTTTGGCTTTGTCTCCTATATCCTATAATTTGAAAGATGCCCAGAAGGCCCCCAACTCCAAATGTCTCTGTCAAAAATCAGTTGTTCTTATCTGGGCCGGCAAGCCTTTATAAGCTCACGTCTTGCAGGACACAGCCCCAGTAGCCACTCACGGTTCAATGAACCCTTTTCCTGTTGTGACGGGGTGGGGAGAAGTGAGGTGGGATTTTAAAACTGTGGTCTGGGCAGGAATTTAGGCACCCACCTTGCTGTCCAGGCAGCTGCAGTGCAGCTCACCAGGTCCTGGAGCAGCAGGTAGGAGGGCTGGGAGGAGGGAGAACAGCAACCCAGGTGAGGTGGGAGGGAGGAGATGGCAACCAGTGCCACCCAGGGGACATTCTAGGAGGGAATTCAAGTGGGGCAGCAGCCTGGCTAGGTAAATAAATTAGCTTCAGTAGAGAGAATTGAGCAAACAAGAAAATATATTAAGGGTAATGGGAGTCAGGTTTTCACTGTCAAAAAAGGGAGAGACAATTATAAAAAAAATAGGGAAGCTAGAGTGTACCCTGAGGCTGGATTGGAATTGGAGGTATTGGTGTAAACACACGGTTTTCATGGATAGGTATAAAAATAAATATAGATGAAGATGCACCTGCATGTACGTACACACATGTTTCCTAGCTCTGTCCACTGAGGGGGCTGGAAGCAGCAACACCCCACTAACAATGAGCACACCTAGTGCCAGATCTTGGTTTCTAGATACCATTCTTTGCTTTAAAATATCCTGGCCTTCTTTCTTCTTGGAGAAATGGCTAGATTGGGAAAAGAACTAGGTTATCATAGAATATCATTTAAAAGTGCCAGAAAGTAAAGAAGAGCTTGCAGAATGAGGAGGACATATCTAAAGGTCAAAGGTGCAACTTCAAGGGCTCCTAATGGCCAAATCTGGGACAGTTTGAGTAGCAAAATAAATAATAAGAAATTATAACCCACGGCATAAAATGCAGATCAATGAACCCACAGTTACATAAAGAAACAAGCAAATAACTTGGGAGAAAAGAAAACAGTTCTTCTCCTTTGAAAGACAACTGCTAAACGTAGAAGGAAAGGTGGAGGTAGAAAGCCATCGATTGGAAAACATCGTAGCAATAATTCACACAGGCCAGAAACACGCATGGAGGTTAAGTAAGTAAAAGTGGGATAAGGAATGTGTTTCACAAAACCTCAAACATCTCCTCCCATAGCACTTATCCATGAGAAAGGGGGAGAGCAACTGTACAGAGGACAGACCTGGCAGACACCACCTCAATCAGGTCACCATCGTGACCATGATTAGAAATGACACAAATCAACACTGTGCACCAGGCTGACAAGGCAACAGCAGGGCTACTGTGATATTCTGGCCAAACAAAACAAAACATGGGCCTAAGCATGAGAAAGCATTAAATAAACACACATTGAAGGATACTCTGCAAAATGACTGGTCCGTAGTCGGCTGAAGTGTTAAGGCCATAAAGGTCAAAGATCAAGTAACCGTTCAAGACTGAAGGAGGCTACACAGGCAGGACACCAGGATGCAGCCCGGACCATTTGGCCCTAAGAGACCCAATTCAAGGAGAAAGGTGAGTGGGGGGGAGGATATGAGAGAGTTATTTGTGCTGTTCATGCAACCTTTCTGTGTCTGAAAACGTCTTAAAATAAAAAGTAAAAAAAAGGTGTATATATGTATGTGTGTATATACATATATACACATGCACATATATATCTCTCAAAATAAAGTTCTTTGGCATCTAAAGGTTGAAAATAAACCATTGGTAACGTCTCAAAATGGTGTGGCAGTGAAAAACGAACATTCCTAACTACCAGGGCACAGAGGGTTAGGGAAAGTAAACATTTCAGATACAAAAAGATATTAAGTCATTTTCATTATTACAAAACTGGTATATATATTATTTTTTCCAAAAGCATTTTGGCAATATATGTCTGTAGACTTTGAATATTTTTTCCTTTACCCTTTATAATTCCATTTCTTTGACTCTGTCCTACAGAAATAATCTGAAATTCAGCAAAAGGTTTGTGTTCACACTTACTCACTGCAGAGTTATTTATAAAAGCAAAAGTTTGGAATCAGCCTAACTGTTCAACCATGGGGGAATGGGTTCATAAATTTAGAGTATCTACCCAGTGGAATGATATGAAGCCACTAAAAGCAATATTTATAAGGAGTTAATGATGTGGGGAAATTCTAATAATTGTTAAAGAGGAAAAGAAACACAGCCTTTGATAGAAAATGATTGAAATCATACTGTATATAAAAATTTGTTACAGAGTGAAGTCAGAAAGAGAAAAAAAATACTGTATGCTAACACATATATATGGAATCTAAAAAAAGAAAAAAAGTTCTGAAGAACCTAGGTGCAGGACAGGAATAAAGATGCAGACATAGAGAATGGACTTGAGGACATGGGGAGGGGGAAGGGTAAGCTGGGACAAAGTGAGAGAGTGGCATGGACATATATACACTACCAAATGTAAAACAGATAGCTAGTGGGAAGCAGCTGCATAACACAGGGAGATCAGCTCAGTGCTTTGTGACCACCTAGAGGGGTGGGATAGGGAGGGTGGGAGGGAGGGAGATGCAAGAGGGAGGGGATATGGGGACATATGTATATGTATAACTGATTCACTTTGTGATAAAGCAGAAACTAACACACCATTGTAAAGCAATTATACTCCAATAAAGATGTTAAAATAACAACAACAACAAAAAAAAGCAGTACAAGCACTGACACAGAACCTAAAACTCACAGCATAAATATTTAAAAAAAAAACTTGTATTTTTTTTTACTCTAACCTTTAAAGACTAGAAAAAAAATAACAAGGGCTCATGTGTGGGTGAAAATATCAGTGATTTTTTTCCCTCTTCTTTCAATTTTCTGTACTTTCCAAAATCTAGATCATATTTACATTTTACCTTTATAACTGGAAAATAACATGATTTTTGCTGTTGTTGTGAAGGAATTGAGGTATTAAACTTTTTAAATGCTGGGAAATACCAAAAAAAAAGGCAAATAGAGGTAGCTTCAGAGAGGATGAAAACTAAATGAGGGTTCCAGTTTGAGGGAACGGGGTGTTAGTGGTGAGACTACCCACTGAGGACGTATGAGGCGACATGAAAGCATGGTGCATTTTCCCGGAAGAGTGGTGTGTATTTGGGTGGAAGACAGTCAGCAAAGACAGGAGGTCAATATGAAGAGAGAAGAGAAGAAACTCCAATCTGCAGGGAAGCCTCTGGCAGTCCTTGAAGCCCTGAAGTCTTCTCCAAAACCTGCAAAGGCTCCCACTTGCCTGGCGGATGAAAAGGAGTGAATGCGATTATTGGGGTGATTAACCTGACAGTCCCCCTCGGGATGGGCAGGGGGAGAAGTGAAAGTCCTGGGGGTGGGGGTGGGGCAGGGATGTGGGGCCGGAGGCACTGATGGAGGCTGCAGAACTAGGAACCCAGGGTGAGCTGGGGGTGGGGGTAAGGCAGCAAAGGGTGTCAGGGAGATAGGTCCCTGGGGAGCAAGAGGACAGGGACGGGCAAAGCGGAGGAGAAACGGAACTCTGAGAAGTCTCCAAGAGCCTCCCACCTGAGGGAAGACAGGGGTCCACGCATCTGGCATTTTCCTAGGCATTTGGTCTTCAAGGGAATCATTTCAGAAGTCAGATCGCAAGGTTTACTTCAGCCTGGGGCGAATAAAATTATGTGATGGGAACCTCAGCTTTGCCTACTGCATTCAGGGGACAGACATCACTCTTAATCAGATAGTTACCTGTTTTCTCATTTTTATGAGTGAGTATTGACATGATGATCAGCTGACTTATTATAGTGAGTGAAAAGTCAGTAGCATCTATGAAATTTCCTAGTAGAAACAGATAACGGAAAATAAAGAACTGGAAACTACTGATAATTGCAGTGTCATGGGTACTTGCGACTAAGTGACATTAATGTGACATGTTCAGCAAAACTTAAAGTGAAAGTTTGTTGTAGATACTCCCCTGTCCGTGTAAACGCAGCAACTGTTACCACACAGGGCAAAACACCAGCACAAGGCCTGCTATTCATACTAGAAATTACATTCCTGTGTATCTGACAGTCAGTTACATCATTTGTGCTTAAAGAAATAGCATGACTATTTACAACAGCCAGGACACGGAAGCAACCTAAGTGTCCATCGACAGATGAATGCATGAAGAAGATGTGGCACATATATACAATGGAATATTACACAGCCATAAAAAGAAATGAAATTGAGTTATTTGTAGTGAGGTGGATGGACCTAGAGTCTGTCCTACAGAGTGAAGTAAGTCAGAAAGAGAAAGACAAATACCGTATGCTGACACATATATATGGAATCTAAAAAAAGAAAAAAATGGTTCTAATGAAACTAGGGACAGGACAGGAATAAAGACGCAGATGTAGAGAATAGACTTGAGGACACAAGGAGGGGGAAGGGTAAGCTGGGACGAAGTGAGAGAGTGGCATGGACATATATACACTACCAAATTTAAAATGGATTGCAAGTGGGAAACAGCCGCACAGCACAGGGAGATCAGCTCGGTGCTTGTGACCACCTAGAGGGCTGGGATAGGGAGGGTGGGAGGGAGAGGCAAGAGGGAGGGGATATGGGGATATATGTATATGTATAACTGATTTACTTTGTTATAAAGCAGAAACTAACACAACACTGTAAAGCAATTATACTCCAGTAAAGATGTTCAAAAAAGAAATGGCATGATTCGGGGCAGGTGGGGGCATGGTGACAGCAAGATTCTCCAAGGAGGGCACTCTGGGAGAATCACTGCTGGCTGGGTTACCTGATTTGCAGTAATTCCAGGGGTAGAATATGGCCAAGATGCATGTTGAGGCAACTTGTGAAAGGCCTCCGATCTCCTTTAAGGTTAATTTGTTAATGAATTGTCTCTCCACCCACCCCGCTTTAAGTGCAAGCTTCTTTCCACCCATTTACAAAATGACTCAGCGTTTTCTGGTAACGCGTTCTAAAGACCTTAAATGGTACCGTGCTTGGGTCAAAATGCCATCCCAGGACTCACAAATTAACTCCGCAGGCCACTCCAGACCCTCCTCCCTTATGGAGCACGAACCTTTGACACCTTCTCTGGCATGTAGGTAAATTCTTCTTCGGTGCCCTCCAGTTTAGAAGCACCTTCATCTGCCCCAGGAGGACCTTCCCTGGGGGGGAGGATTGCTAGGTAGCTGCCCCAGGGGGCTCCCGCCACCCCACGTTTACCCCCAGCCTTCAATCTCTTCTTGTTGTCGACACGTCTGCCATGCCTAAAGCTTGGAACATTTCTGGAAACGCTTCCTTGTCACTCTTTAAGTCCCAGCAAATTCCAGTTTGTTGCCCTCATTCAATCCAATCGTGTCTAGCACAAGCCCGTGAGCTTGATGGCAAAACGTTCTTCTGTCTACACTCAGCATTACTTACTCACAGCTTCACTGGAGACCAGTTATTCACACTTTAATTTTCCTCCACTGAGAAGGCGGTAATCCCAGGTAGCCAGGGACCGCCCGTGGCGAGTCTTTGCAAATGGTGTCCAGGAGGGCACATCTAGGTGACCACGGACTTGTGCGTGCCTTTTCAGACTCAACTGTCCGGTTTGCCGTCACGCTCCTGGAGAGTGTGTGTATGAAGCTGCAGCAGCTGACGTGGGGTCCCCAGGGAGGGGCTGTAGAGTGATCGGACTGAAGGGGGCCTTTCCTGCAAACTGGCCAAGTCTGAGCCATCACCAAGGGCTCCCCCATCTTCCACGCAACCCCCTCCAATAATTCCGTACACTGTCGACCCGAAATCACATCCATCCATGTCCGCTCCGCCATCAGCTTTGGATTAATGAAACCATCTGGCTGGCGCCGCCTCATCTTGGGAAACAAGCGAAGCAAGATTTTTCTGGAAGCCAGTGTGAGCTCCTTTCGGGAAGCCCGTTGTGAGCTGCAGGCTTCTGTTTCTTGCGACCCCCTCTCACTTGCAAGCCAGCCGCCAACACAGTGACGAGCGAGGTCAGGGAGCATGAAAGATGCGAAAATTTACTGCAAATGAGACAAGAGCAGTAAATTCATTTTTATTCAAATTACTGTCATCATACATTACCACATCCCCTGTAAACACTGTGCTTCAGACAGGGTGACAGCATATTATGATTTGTGAGATTATACTATTATTAAGCTATTACCATGTCACCCCCTGCTTGAAACAATGACTCAGCGCCATTCTGCATAATAGGACAAACGAGGGAGACAAGAGGAGGTGACAGAAAGGTTAGTTTTCAGATGGCAGGCTGGGTGGAGAGTGACAGCTGGCACTTACGGGCCCACGTAATGAGGGGCCTGAGCAGGCTTATTGGGGAACCTTTGTAATAATATTATTACCCCGAAGACTTTGCTTTGTCTCCTTCAGAACTCGAATTGCCCAAACATCATTCATTAGTTCAGTTGCTGACTTCGCATCGGGAAGGAGAGGTTCTGGGTGAAGGAACCCCATCCCAGGTTAGGTGTCCCCAGCCTGATGGCCTCCATCTCCAGGGACGTGTGTCTAGTCAGAAGCGTTCCCGCCGGCCTGCCCTCTCATCGTCCCAATGCACACCGTGCAGGACAGGAGCACCCCCGCCAGACCACTGCTGCCCTACGGCCCCTGCAGGAGAGGGTCTCACAGCTCTGCTTCCAGTTCTCTGGGGCTTGCTAAGGATTAAAATGTTATAGTCCATGGGCTTCAAAGGGCGTGGGTGTAGTGGTGCCCACTGAACTTACTGGGACGTACACATCCCCCTGGCTCTCCCTTTTCCTTCAATAAATGCTGTGACAATCCCCCCTATCAGAACCAACGACGAGCATCCTTCAAATGTCTGTGTGATGTGTGGGACTTTCTCTGTCTTCACCGTAGCTATTTCACATCGGTGGAGACAGCAGCCCGAGCCAGTTACCTGCGATGGCTTTTGCTAGATCTGTTTCCTTGAGATTCCCGATGCCTCCACTGTCTCCTCCAACTGAGGTCCACACCCAAGGACCCCGGATGGGACAAGGCCCCCAGCAGCCTTGAAGGGGGTCAGAGCCATTCTCCCCTGGGCTTCGCTGGCTGTCTGTGGGTCTTGGACTCAACTCTCCATCAGCCCTGGTCTGCAAGATGGCTGTTGATTAAGTGGAAAAACATTTATGTAAATTGAGTTGGCTTCAATCTCTCTTTTCAGTGTTTTGCAGGCTCCTGTGGACAAAAATGACATTTTGTGAAATCAAGGAAAGAGCAAATGTTGGACACATTTTGTTCTAAATTAGTTGGGAAGGAATCTTGTGAAGTGAAACAAATTTAGGGACACATCAGTCTGTTACTAGTGATAACATTTTAGGCTTGATGAGAAAAAACAATAAAATAAAGGAGCAGCTCAGAAGATTTTCAGCCTCAAAGGCTGTGTCTTTGTGTGGAACGTGCCGAGTGCTCTGCGCCTGGCCCAGGCGTCTCAGGCTCAGCTGCTGGAAGTGCCCTTTTCAGACAGAATCCTATGATTTGAGCACACAGCTTTGATTTCTTGAAAGCTCAGAGTTGCACGTGCTATTTTGTTAAATTGTCCTTAAAAGATTAAGAAGCTGAGAAATCGGCAAACTTGAACCATCAACAGGTTCTGAGCTAGATCTTTTCCCAATTGTAAACCTGTTGTTATTTTCCCCAAATGCCTCTCAGGTTCCTGAACAGCAAAGGCCTTCCTCACCGCCCGCCCCCCTGCCAACCCCGTTGGTGACGAGTGTTTCTCTCCAACATTCTGCTCCTTGCCTTCCGTTCAAGGACCAGTTTTTCATCTCCCACCACATGGCTGAGGGTCACCTCAGCTTCAGAGACCCACTCTCTCCGATGGTCTCCTCTCAGCGGTTGACACTGTACTTCAAAATAAACCACTTGGCAGGTCAGTCGGTCTGCGGCTCTTTGCAGCACTGCTGTGGTCATGCACGTCAGCCCCACAGGCCACACTTACAATAGCTTCCCTCTTTTGTCAAAATGAGCACTCTAACTCTTGGTCATTAATCTCTCCCCATCTCTCCCGGGCACAAATCCTCAACAGACCAAATTCTCTTCTTTAAGATTTGCTCTCAACTTTCTCTGGCATCAATGGAGTTCTGTATAAGGGACTGAATATACCATTTTTCTTCCATGTCTGTTTTGTGTCAAAATGATAACCCTACTTTTGAAGGGAGAAAGTTAAAAGGGTTCCCTAGATTTAATTAAGGGAAGGTCTGCCGAGATATTGTACATGCGTCTGTTCATGGAATCATGTGCTGGAAAAGTGTCCAAGGATCGTCTGGCCCCATCTCTTAACCTCACACAGGTTGGATTTTCTATCTTCCGGGAGATAGAACCAAGGCCCAGAGAGATGACGTGGGATAAGTAAATGCCTTCAGTGTTGTGCCCAAGGTGGCTTGGCTGGTGATGGCAGAGCACGGACTGAAACCAAGTCTCATTGCTTTATGCACCGTCCAGCTCTTTGTCACCTTGTAAAGAAAGGTCTGAGTGAGCCCACACAAGTTCAGCTTCCAAGCACAGCCTGGAGCCAGACATTTTTTTTTTTTTTGCAAATATAAACCAATTGTATGGTCCACCACTATGCTCCCCCCCCAAAAAAATCTAGTAACTATAGATGTGTAGGGAAGGAACAAATGAAGAGCAAACAGGAGACTTAATTAACATTTAAATTTGCATGTTTTCATGATATTAGGATGACAACTACTTCAAAGCACATATGTCTGGTCCTCCTCAGAGATGTTTGTGTCCCCAAAGTCTGCTCTGCTTGATTTTGACAAAATAGTGAGTTCTTCAAGAAAAAGGAAGACTCCTCATTTGTTCGCTGGGCTGAGCTCCACCAACGCGACCACAAAAATGTTGTCCAGCCCTTGGTCCACAAGGAGATCCCTTAGATGGTTGTTCAAGGTGGTCATGGACTGAAGAAGAGGCAAAGGAAATGCAATGAATGCACACCTGTTGTCCCTTTCTCTAGCAGCATCTCCTGCATCTTTACCTGTTACCACATCCTCCTCTCCTGCACAACTCTGGCCAGTCCTGGATGGAGAACTTTGAATCACCCCATTCTGTACCGTTTCTGGCCTGGATGGATAGTCAGAGAGGTGGGGGGCTCCCCAGGTGGAGCCGACCCACCTGAGTGAAGAAGTCTGGCCACAGCTCCAGAACACACCACACCCAACTTATGGAAAGGAAGCTTTCAAGAGAAGTTAAGTCTTCCCATAAGTTGGGTTGGTATTGTGGGCAAAATCAGAAATCTTTCCATGACTTCAGGCAATGTGCTCATCGCAGTAGTTAGAGGAGTGAGTTCTGAAGTCAGGATGCTGGGTTTAAACCCCAAGTCAGTTACATGTGACCCTGGAGAGAGTGCCTAACCTTCCTCTGCCCCAGTTCCCACATCTGGAAGTGGGGGGTCAGGATTATACCAGCTTCTGCTGCATGGAATCGGGCCTGGAGGGAGGGTTGGACGACTCAAGCATGCAGTCACCTGTATCCAAAGCCTCTCAGTTACGAGGCCATCCATCCTGTCAATGCAGGTTTCCTGTGCAGTGGCTTCCTGGGGTAGTGCCTGGCTTTTGGGTTTCCCTCTGTACATCCATTGCCTGGTGCACAAGGATGTTCAGTGTGGTTGCATGAATAATACAGGGCCCATCCCCAACACTCCAGGCACTCTGCCTGCACAGCAGATACAAAGATGGAGCTAAGCCTGCCTTGCCCTTGAGGCTCTCACACTCCAGCACAGGCATGGCAACCTGGAAGCACCTGGGTGGCTACAAGGATGTCCTCAACCCCACAGAACCTCACAGCAGAAAAGTGGAAAGCAGACTCCCATTCTCTCCAACACCAGACTCCCTCATCTGAGTTGACACAGGCAGGAAATTGACTTTCCATCTTTGTGGAAGATCATCCCTTCCTCTGCAGGAGGAAGAAAAAGTCTGGGGGCTGCCCTGAGCATGGCAGCTGCTCAATCTTCTTAATTTGATGGATGAATGTTGCTTCAATGTGCAAAGCTTTGATGGAGGAGGAGGAGGAGGAGATGACAGACCAGAACCAAGGGCCTCAGTGCCCTTAGTTTGGGGAAATCTGGAACCTTCTGACGGGTTCCTCTACTAGGGAACCGAGAGCCGCCCCTGTCCTGGTCCTGTCTTACTGAACATCTTCCGACACTGGTCCTTCCCTGGATGACAGCACCATGTTTTTGTCATCTTTTACGTTCAGGACTGCAGACCAGTGGCCTCAACGACTGCTGTTGACCTGAACATGGAACTTCTCAAGTCCATCCACCATCCAGCACTGGGGTTGGGGCAGATGGTTGCGTTTGCCTCAAAATAAAACAACCACAAATTAGTTCATTGGAAAATTCCATGGGAAATATCTTTACAATAACACTTCAATTCAGTTGAAGAATTTACATTGGCTCAGAGCCTATTGATTTGATTTGTGAAGGCACACAGATTACTTGTTTAAGAGTATATTAAACAAATAAAAAGCAAAAAAATGATGACTCTTTTAGGCAGAATATATTCCTAGAGAGACCTGAAAATTATGAGCTATATCAATTCTTCCTCCAAAAAGCATCTAGCGTCAGACGCCAGATAAATACGATTCTGTGGTTTGCTCCTTGCTGGCTTTGGATGTGCTTTTGGCCTTCGCATTTCTTGTTTAGAGGATATGGACTGAAAAAAAAATGCACAACCTGGAAGTTGAGAATTATGTTTCATTCAGCACACACTTGCTGAGAACTTGAGCCCAGGACACAGCCTCTCAGATATCTCCAAGGGACTGTTCTAAGAGTCAGATGACCAAGGCAAGGAAATGGAATAGGACCAAGGTGCCAGGTGAAGATTTCATCTCAAGAACAATGAAGCTTCCTTAGTCTTAAAAAGTCTGGTAGACTCTAAATACAAAAACCGGAGAGACCTTCAAGATGGCGGAGGAGTAAGACGTGGAGATCACCCTCCTCCCCACAAATACATCAGGAATACATCGACATGTGGAACAACTCCTACAGAACACCTACTGAACGCTGGCAGAAGACCTCAGACTTCCCAAAAGGCAAGAAACTCCGCATGTACCTGGGTAGGGCAAAAGAAAAAGAAAAAAACAGAGACAAAAGGATAGGGACGGGACCTGCACCAGTGGGAGGGAGCTGTGAAGGAGGAAAAGTTTCCACACACTAGGAAGCCCCTTCACTGGTGGAGACAGGGGATGGGCAGAGGGGAAGCTTCAGAGACACAGAGGAGAGCACAGCAACGGGAGTGCAGAGGGCAAAGTGGAGAGATTCCTGCACAAAGGATCGGTGCCGACCAGCACTCACCAGCCTGAAAGGCTTGTCTGCTCACCTGCCGGGGTGGGCGGGAGCTGGGAGCTGAGGCTCGGGCTTCAGAGGTCGGACCCCAGGGAGAGGACTGGGGTTGGCTGTGTGAACACAGCCTGAAGGGGGCCAGAGCGCCACAGCTAGCCAGGAGGGAGACTGGGAAAAAGTCTGGACCTGCCGAAGAGGCAAGAGACTTATTTCCAAGTGTGCGAGGAGAGGGTAGCAGAGCACCGCCTAAATGAGCTCCAGAGATGGGTGTGAGCCGCAGCTATCAGTGCGGACACGAGAGATGGGTATGAGATGCTAGGGCTGCTACTGCAGCCACCAAGAAGCCTGTGTGCAAACACAGGTCACTGTCCACACCTCCCCTCCCAGGAGCCTGTGCAGCCCGCCATTGCCAGGGTCCTGTGATCCAGGGACAACTTCCCTGGGAGAACACACGGCGCACCTCAGGCTGTTGCAATGTCATATTGGCCTCTGCCGCCTCAGGCTTGCCCCGCACTCCGTACTCCTCCCTCCCCACGGTCTGAGTGAGCCAGAGCCCCCTAATCAGCTGCTGCTTTAACCCCGTCCTGTCTGGGCAGGGAACAGACACCCTAAGGCGACCTACATGCAGAGGCGGGTCCAAATCCAAACCTGAACACCGGGAGCTCTGCAAACAAAGAAGAGAAAGGGAAATCTCTCCCAGAAGCCTCAGGGGCAGCGGATTAAATCTCCACAATCAACTTGATGTGCACTGCATCTCAGGAATACCTGAATAGACAATGAATCATCCCAAAATTGAGGCAGTGGACTTTGGGAGCAACTGTAGACTTGGGGTTTGCTTTCTGGATCTAATTTGTTTCTGGTTTTATGTTTATCTTAGTTTACTATTTAGAGTTTACTATGATTGATACATTTGCTTATTGATTTGGTGGCTCTCTTCCTTTTTGTTATATATATATATATAGATAGATAGATAGATAGATATTTTTTACCTTTTTCTCTTTTTGTGAGTCTGTATGTGTATGCTTCTTTGTGTGATTTTGTCTGTATAGCTTTGCTTCTACCATTTCTTCTAGGGTTCTGTCTGTCCGTTTTTGTTTTTTTTTTTTTTTCTGTATAGATTTTAGCGCTTGTTACGATTGGTGGATTTGTTTTTTTGTTTGGTTGCTCTCTTCTTTCTTTTCTTTTTATTACTTTTTAATTTTTTGATAATTTTTTATTTTAATAATTTTATTTTATTTTTTCTTTCTTTCTTTCTTTCTTTCATTCTTTCTTTCTTTCTCCCTTTTCTTCTGAGCTGTGTGGGTGACAGGGTCTTGGTGCTCTGGCCAGGTATCAGGCCTGAGCCTCTGAGGTGGGAGAGCTGAGTTCAGGACATTGGTTCACCAGAGCTCTCCTGGCACCACACAATATCAAATGGCGAAAGCTCTCCCAGAGATCTCCATCTCAATGCCAAGATCCAGCTCCACTCAATGACCAGCAAGCTCCAGTGCTGGACACCATATGCCAAACAACTAGCAAGACAGGAACAAAACCCCACCCATTAACAGAGAGGTTGCCTAAAATCATAATTAGGTCACAGACACCCCAAAACACACCACCAGAGGTAGTCCTGCCCACCAGAAAGACAAGAACCAGCCTCATCCACCAGAACACAGGCACCAGTCCCCTCCACCAGGAAGCCTACATAACCCACTGAACCAACCTTACCCACTGGGGCAAGACACCAGAAACAACGGGAACTATGAAACTGAGCCTGCAAAAAGGAGACCCCAAACACAGTAGTGAAACAAAATGAGAAGACAGAGAAGAGTGAAGCAGATGAAGGGGCAAGGTAAAAGCCCACCAGACCAAACAAATGAAGAGGAAATAGACAGTCTATCTGAAAAAGAATTCAGAGTAATGATAGTAAAGATGATCCAAAATCTTGGAAATAGAATGGAAAAATACAAGAAACATTTAACAAGGACCTAGAAGAACAAAAGAGCAAACAAACAATGATGAACAACACAATAAATGAAATTAAAAATTCTCTAGAGGGAATCAATAGCAGAATAACTGAGGCAGAAAAACGGATAAGTGACCTGGAAGATAAAATAGTGGAAATAACTACCACAGAGCAGAATAAAGAAAAAAGAATGAAAAGAATTAAGGACAGTCTCAGAGACCTCTGGGACAACATTAAACACACCAACATTCAAATTATAGAGGTCCCAGAAGAAGAAGAGAAATAAAAGAGACTGAGAAAATATTTGAAGAGATTATAGTTGAAAACTTCCCTAATATGGGAAAGGAAATAGTCAATCAAGTCCAGGAAGTGCAGAGAGTCCCATACAGGATAAATCCAAGGAGAAACACACTAAGACATGTATTAATCAAACCATCAAAAATTAAATACAAAGAAAAAATATTAAAAGCAGCAAGGAAAAAATAACATACAAGGAAATTCCCATAAGGTTAACAGTTGACCTTTCAGCAGAAACTCTGCAAGCCAGAAGGGAGTGGCAGGACATATTTAAAGTGATGAAAGAGAAAAACCTACAACAAAGATTGCTCTACCCAGCAAGGATCTCATTCAGATTTTATGGAGAAATTAAAACCTTTAGATACAAGCAAAAGCTAAGAGAATTCAGCACCACAAAACCAGCTTTACAACAAATGCTAAAGGAACTTCTCTAGGCAGGAAACACAAGAGAAGGAAAAGACCTACAATAACAAATCCAAAACAATTAAGAAAATGGTAATAGGAACATACATATTGATCATTACCTTAAATGTAAATGGATTAAATGCTCCCACCAAAAGACACAGACTGGCTGAATGGATATGAAAACAAGACCCGTGTATATGCTGTCTACAAGAGATCCACTTCAGACCTAGGGACACATACAGACTGAAAGTGAGGGGATGGAAAAAGATATTCCATGCAAGTGGAAATCAAAAGAAAGCTGGAGTAGCAATTCTCATATCAGGCAAAATTGACTTTAAAATAAAGACTATTGCAAGAGACAAAGAAGGACACTACATAATGATCAAGAAATCAATCCAAGAAGAAGCTATAACAATTGTAAATATTTAGGCACCCAACGTAGGAGCACCTCAATATATAAGGCAAATGCCAACAGCCATAAAAGGGGAAATCAACAGTAACACATTCATAGTAGGGGACTTTAACACCCCACTTTCACCAATGGACAGGTGATCCAAAATGAAAATATATAAGGAAGCACAAACTTTAAATGATACATTAAACAAGATGGACTTAATTTATATTTATAGGACTTCCCATCCAAAACGAGCAGAGTACACTTTCTTCTTAAGTGCTCATGGAACATTCTCCAGGATAGATCATATCTTGGGTCACAAATCAGGCCTTGGTAAATTTAAGAAAATTGAAATCATATCAAGTATCTTTTCTGACCACAACACTATGAGACTAGATATCAATTACAGGAAAAACTCTGTAAAAAATACAAACACATGGAGGCTAAACAATACACTACTAAATTACCAAGAGATCAGTGAAGAAATCAAAGAGAAAATTAAAAAAATACCTAGAAACAAATGACAATGAAAATACGATGACCCAAAACCTATGGGATGCAGCAAAAGCAGTTCAAAGAGGGAAGTTTATAGCAATACAATCCTACCTCAAGAAACAGGAAAGATCTCAAATAAACAACCTAAACTTACACCTAAAGCAATTAGAGAAAGAAGAACAAAAAAACTTTCAACAAAATTCAACATCCGTTTATGATAAAAAAAAAACTCTCCAGAAAGTAGGCATAGAGGGAACTTACTCAACATAATAAAGGCCATATATGACAAACCCACAGCAAACATCATTCTCAATGGTGAAAAACTGAAACTATTTCCTCTAAGATCAGGAACAAGACAAGGTTGTCCACTCACCACTATTATTCAACATAGTTTTTGAAGTTTTAGCCACAGCAGTCAGAGAAGAAAAAGAAAAAAAGGAATCCAAATTGGAAAAGATGAAGTAAAGCTGTCACTGTTTGCCGATGACATGATACTATACATAGAAATCCTAAAGATGCTACCAGAAAACTACTAGAGCTAATCAATGAATTTGGTAAAGTAGCAGGATACAAAATTAATGCACAGACATCTCTTGCATTCCTATATACTAATGATAAAATATCTGAAAGAGAAATTAAGAAAACACTCCCATTTACTACTGCAACAGAAAGAATAAAATACCTAGGAATAAACCTACCTAAGGAGACAAAAGACCTGTATGCAGAAAACTAAGACACTGCTGAAAAAATTAAAGATGATACAAACAGATGGAGAGATATACCATGTTCTTGGATTGGAAGACTCAACATTGTGAAAATGACGATATTACCCAAAGCAATCTTCAGATTCTATGCAATCCCTATCAAACTACCAATGGCATTTTTCACAGAACTAGAACAAAAAATTTATCAATCTGTATGGACACACAAAAGACCCCGAATAGCCAAAGCAATCTTGAGAAAGAAAAACAGAGCTGGAGGAATCAGGCTCCTGGACTTCAGACTATAGTACAAAGCTACAGTAACCAAGACAGTATGGCACTGGCACAAAAACAGAAATATAGATCAGTGGAGCAGGATAGAAAGCCCAGAAAAACCCACTCACAATTGGTCACCTTATTTTTGATAAAGGGGGCAAGAATATACAGTGGAGAAAACACAGCCTCTTCAATAAGTGGTGCTGGGAAAACTGGACAGCTCCATGTAAAAGAATGAAATTAGAACATTCCCTAACACCATACACACACACACAAAAATAAACTCAAAATGGATTAAAGACCCAATGGTAAGGCCAGACACTATAAAACTCTTAGAGGAAAACATAGGCAGAACATTCTATGACATAAATCACAGAAAGACCCTTTTGATGCACCTCCTAGAGAAATGGAAATAAAAACAAAAATAAACAAATGGGACCTAATGAAACTTAAAAGCTTTTGCACAGCAATGGAAACCATAAACAAGACAAAAAGACAACCCTCAGGATGGGAGAAAATATTTGCCAACAAAGCAACTGAAAAAGGATTAATCTCCAAAATTTACAAGCAACTCATGCTGCTCAATATCAAAAAAGCAAACAACCCAATCCAAAAATGGGCAGAAGACCTAAATAGACATTTCTCCAAAGAAGAGATACAGATTGCCAACAAACACATGATAGGATGCTCAACATCACTAATTATTAGAGAAATGCAAATCAAAACTGCAATGAGATATCACCTCACACCAGCCAGAATGGCCATCATCAAATAATCTACAAACAATATATGCTGGAGAGGGTGTGGAGAAAAGGGAACCCCCTTGCACTGTTGGTAGGAATGTCAATTGATACAGCCACTATGGAGATTCCTTAAAAAACTAAAAATAGAACTACCATACAACCCAGCAATCCCACTGCTGGGCATACCCTGAGAAAACCATAATTCAAAAAGAGGCATGTACCACAATGTTCATTGAAGCTCTATTTACAATAGCCAGGACATGGAAGCAACCTAAGTATCCATCAACAGATGAATGGATAAAGAAGATGTGGCACATATATACAATGGAATATTACTCAGCCATAAAAGGAAACGAAATGAGTTATTTGTAGTGAGGTGGATGGACCTAGAGTCTGTCATACAGAGTGAAGTAAGTCAGAAAGAGAAAAACAAATACTGTATTATAATACATATATATGGAATATTAAAAAAAAATGGTTCTGGAGAACCTAGGGGCAGGAAAGGAATAAAGATGCAGACATAGAGAATGGACTTGAGGACACGGGGAGGGGAAAGGGTAAGCTGGGATGAAGCTGATAAGCTGAGAGAGTGGCATGGACATATATGCACTACCAAAGGTAAAATAGATAGCTAGTGGGAAGCAGCCGCATAGCACAGGGAGATCAGCTGGGTGCTTTGTGACCACCTAGAGGGGTGGGATAGGGAGGGTGGGAGGGAGACGCAGAGGGAGGAGATATGGGGATACACGTATATGTACAGCTGATTCACTTTGTTATAAAACAGAAACTAACACACCATTGTAAAGCAATTATACTCCAGCAAAGATGTTTAAAAAATAAATAGATACAAAAAAAAATTCTTCCTCCACATATGAAATGTGACTTTTTCCTTCATTATGTGCCTGACAACCAAGGGTTCAATTTAAACTTCAATGAGGTCATGCAGACAGAGAGCTTGGCCCATCATCCTAGGCAGTAGTGACATTATTGTATCAGTACCACTATCTTTAGTGGTAACAAAACTCTTTTCCTTTCACAATTGTGCTTTTAAAGCTGAGTTAAGACACAAAATGAAGGTATTTAAGATCAATGGGACACTGATTTCCAGGGACAATGAGATTCCCCCCACAGCAGGATCTGGGCTGGCCAAGAGCAGCCTGGGACCACTGGAAAACAGCATACAAGTTTCTATCAAGGGGGCAGTGGTGGTGATAGAAGTAACAATATATAAATCAGGAGTCAGCAAAGTACAGCCTGCAGGCAAATCCCGCCCTCTCTCTGTTTCTGTAAATAAAGTTTTATTGAAACACAATCACACCATTCATTGACCTATTGTCTGCGGCTTCTTTCACACTGCAGTGGCAGAGTTGAATAGCTGCAACAGAGATCATATCTCAGGAAGCTGAAAATGCTTACTCTCTGGCCCTTTACAGAACAAATGCATGGCCCTGGTACTAAATAAAGAAAGAATGAACATGTATAGAGTTATGCATGTTATAATTATACATGCAGGAATTATACTGAGTGCTCTGCAAACCTTTGCTCAACTAACCCTTAATGTAGGATTACTAGTGTCTACAACTTCCAAGAGAAGAAGCTGAGGTTCTACAGAAGGTGGTGACCCGTTCAAGTTTCCAAAGGTGAGTTACCATCAGATAGGACTGGACCCAGGTCACGTGCATCTAACACCCTCTGCGAGCGCCCTGGGTCCAGTTCCGTTGTGAGCGCTGAGAGCACGCACTGCTCCCTCTTGGAGGGTCCTCCCTCATCTCAGTTGCATCTGCAGGGTGGAAACCTCTTCTGCTACTTCCAACTCACCTCCATCGAGCCACCCTTCAGAATTAAATTCAATTCCCAAGCATCGAGGTCAATAATTTCGTGGAGGAAATAAACTCTTAGGGTTGCCAGGATATAAAAGCAGAGCCAAAAGTATCATTCCTGATGCCCTGAAAAATCTATGTCCATAGAGTAAGGATTGTATCTTTGGTCTCCACTGATTCACGCTCAGGGAGGTCTAAAAATGCCTCATAACATGGCAAAGATGCTGGGTCATGAGCTGGACTCGAGCTAAGCCTTTCTCTTTGAAGGATGTAGGTGTTTCTAGAAGTTCAGTCTTCATCCCATTGCAGATGCTCTCAGAAGTTCAGTGACCTTAATTTGCTGGGGAGGAAATGGGAGGGGAGAGGTACTGCGGGCTCAGAGCTCTCCCATGGCATTGCCTACCTTTGCCTACTGAAAGAAAATGTGGGACTTAAAAACAAACAACAAAAATTGTAGATATGTATTCTGTATGGCAAACTTATTGTTTAAAAGAAAAAACAAGTAGGCTGGGACAGAGCTGCTGCATCAGAACAAATAGAAATGATTTCAAACTACACGAAGAAAGAAAATATTGGTACGGAGTCACATTGTAAGCAGCTAATGTAGTTTCCCTGCCCTTCCCTCCCTCCCTCTTTGCTCTGTCCGTCCAACTCCTTCCTTTTTCAGGCTATAAGGAAGTTGAGTAATAAAATGTCTGTGATACATATAGAGAGTGGAGGCAGTCTATTTGCATGAGAGAAGCTTTGTCCCCCCGACCCCGACCCCATAATCCAGGCACAATGAAAACCAACGTGGCACACGTGGTAGGCTTGGACCTCGAGTCCATGGCTTTTCGTCACCATCACCACCTTCCTAGCTTTGCCCGGCTCAGACTATCTCAAATGAGCACTCTTTCTGTTAACACAGAGTGTGGGATGCTAACTGAGGGCCGAAGTAGCAAAGGAGCTGGTTGGGAAAGAAGAGTGTTTTCGCTGATAATCTACCACGTGTTTAATCCGTGTACAGAGCATCCCCGTGTTGACCATGGAGAAGGCGCCCAATGGTGCAGACACACAGATGCCCATTCTCCAAACAGAAGGCAGGGACCCTGGGCTGTCACCTTGGCAGCAAGGACTGGGAGGCTGGCAAGCAAGCAGAGCTCCAACACCCCATCCCCCCAAACTGAGGCACAGCTGGGCACCTCACCTGCTCTACACTGACCTGCCCACTGGCCCCAGGGGGTGGGGCGGGGGGAGGGGCCCTCCTTGGAGAGCTTTTCCCGTCTCCTGAGCTGCTTCTCTGATCTGCTTCCTGACCTGGTGTCCATAGATCTTGGGTGGCTACTGGGAGCGTGCAGGTTGCTGGCGGGGAGCCCTGCCCGTCCAGCTCTGGAAAAGTCTATCCCTCCTGAAGCCTGCCCACATGAGGCCTGTCCTGGTGAAGACTGTGATTTGATTTGACGTTTTGTTTTTCACTAAAAGAAAAGGTCTCACCACTGCAGGCACTGCTTTCCTGGAGCCGAGGGCAGCTGTGCAGACCCGAGTGCAGGGGCGCAGACCTCAGGGTAAAGCACAGGTATTCTCCTGACCCGGGCGAGGAGATCACTACGCCCAGCACCCGCTTGGCTGGCTTCTGTCAAGTTCCTCACGGAGCCAGGGCAGAACCAGTCAGGCCCAGGCATCAGGGCAGAATTGCAGCCCCAGGGAGAGCCAACTACAAAGTCATCATCTCCTCCATCCACAGACCCCGAGCCCAGGCAACTTGCTTCACTCCAGTTTAGAGAGGGAATCTCGGGAAATCCAACTTCCGCAAACTTCTGAACAATGAAGCTGCCCTCCCACCACTCCCCGGGAGGGCGTCACAGTGGCTGGGCCGTCCAGGTCCCACAGCAGGGGCTGTGTGTGCTCAGCCTTGCCCCTGCCCCCGGCGCCCCGTGGGTTCCTGGGGCCCCTGGAACTTGTGAAAGCTGCTCGATGCAAATTCACCAGATTCACTCCAGCCCGTTATGAATGTGGGACCCCACTGATCAGGCAACATTATTTCTATTATCCTACTGGGCTTCCACACTAGGGGTAGAGGCACTTGCCTTGATTTGAAACTTGCAGACACCAGGAGAATTTGCTGATTGCTAATGAGAAGAGCTGAGGTTTCGTTGATACCATCTGGGACCTTCTTGCTGTGGGCTGAGATTAGGTTGAGGAACTGACATAACACGCCTTATTAAGGAGGCAGCGACTTTGTTATGGGCGCCGTGTAACTTTTCATGTCTGCCAGGAGCTTAGCCCGAAACACCTTTTTCCAGAATATGAAACATAATATCTCCATGCTCACTGCATTATTTAAAAAGGGGCAATGTGGTTCATAACTTTACATTTATTGCATACTTTTAAGCCACTTGACCCATATAAATATTGCTCTAGAGTTGCCCTCAGTTATTAAATTCTTATTGCTTATAAAAGGGGCAACAGGAAGTATATAAGTAGCAGTGGAAGGTGTGGGCAGGGCAGGGGGCAGGGGTGGTGTGCCAGTGGGGGTCAGGGAGCACACTGGTTTCCATTCTGCTTTCAAGCCTGGGATTGGATTGGATTTCTTTCCCTTTCTCGTTGTGGGCAGAGCCTGTTTGACTTTAACTCAAAGAATTATGTATTGACATGGCAAGCGACATTTTGCCTTTCTACTGATGAAAATGGAACCCCACTCTTAAAAGAAATAGGTTGAAAGAATTTTTTATTTCCTCGACACAGCTGAGACCAGATAAAAACAGGGCATCAATGTTTATCAGGGTTCAAAGTTGAGTCTCCTGACTGTGAAAGGGACCAAAGTGTGTCTTCATTGTCAGCCTTGTATTCTTGTTAATGCTGCTTTCCCCTGGTCTCCTGTGCCTCCTAGGATGCTCGCCGGTTCCTGTTACCTCACGCTCACCTGCCCGGTACCCGCACGCACAGAGGCTCTCTCCTGGTGCACACCTTTTGGAAATGACAGAGTAACCACAAGCACTTGAAGACACCTCAAAGCAGTTCAACAGAGAAGGTGTCCTAGAAGCAAGTTCCCTTGAACTTCAGTGTGGGGCCCCCTCCAGGGAGCTCCCCACCCCGCTGTGTGCAGGACACAGGGCAGAGGGAGTCCGTGTGATCAACTCCAGCACAGAGCGGAGGTTGCAAGGACTGGGAGTCCCAGGCTGTTATGAAAACATGTTTGCGGGTATTTTTCTTGTTTTTTTGCACATAATAGGAGTTCCTCCCGCCAAGGTCCACAGCAGCACCTGGGTCGGGGAGGAGTATGCATGGCATCCCTGCCCCTTGCATATGTGGGGCATCTCTGGCCACACATTAACATGGGCGATTTTACTTCCCCTTGCTTAGGGCAAAGCCTCTACACCTAGAGGTTACTTGCTGTCAACCAAGGACCTTTTTCCTCCTGTCACTGCTTTCAGAGATGAAGGGAAAGATTTCCCTTAGCCTACAGCATTTAGCGTGCAAACCCTCCACCATCACCTCGTGAAGCCACAGAAATCACGAGGCCAGCCTGCGACCTTCCAGCTCAGTGACAGGACAGGAATCCCTTGAGCAGAGGACGCCTCCTCTGATATTTGGAAAAGTGTCATGTTTTCTTTACAGAGAAAACTGTCAGGTTGTTGTTGGCATAAAATACAACCCTTCCTGGATTGTGATTTGCTTGTTTGCTACAAAATGTCACCTGGGCACATGACGTGTTTTGTTTTGCTCACAGCTGCTCTGTACTTAAGATATTCAAATGGTGTGAGGAGAAAGGCCAGCTCTGTGCTCAGGTCAGTCCTCTTCGCCATTACAGACCCTCCACTTCCTACAGCAGTGAGGTCTGCAGGGGAGAGGACTCAGCCCACGGAGCCACTCCCTTGTTGAGGTGGGATGATTCTGCAAATACATGTCTACCTATTCATGTGCTCTTTAAAAAACCTCTAGAACAAAGATAGGTAATCACTGAGCACTGCTGGTCATACTCTTTTAAAAGAAATAGAGAATAAAATGTGAATAACTTAAAAATACCACCACCAACCACCCGTAGGGTTGGCCAAGCCCGGCTGTGATTCCTGAAAGGGGACAGATTGCTCAGGTCAGCTGGTCACCCGGGCACATCACCCTACAACACATCAGTATAATCTTGGCCGTTAACCTTAATCTCCCATCCTGGATAATACTTATTTGTAAATTCCTTTCTTTTTTTTTTTTCCATTCCTGGGTATTTTTCTTAGAAGCCCACGGCAGGATTTATACTTAATAAATAATGAGTGATTTAGGTGACATGAGAAAAAAGCTTGAGGAAATATAGTATGCATGTTATTTTTTTTCGTTTTGCTCCTTTGAAGACCTAAAATAAGAAAAATATGTCCTTATCAAGTCTTAGGTCTTGACAGACGGAGGTGCAGAGATTTAAATAATGTCTTTTTTTCTGTTGTGCATTTAACACAAGAAAGAAATGCAAAGGAAAAAAAAGCCAGCTAAAAAAGGGATACTGCAAAATTCAGTTGAATATCTAAAAGTGGTGTTGTCGATAAACAGAATTCCCTTCGAGGAGTTTCTCCGCAGCCCTAGAAGGCACTAAACTGTTCGGTTAAAGAAGCAAGTAAACTCCTCTCCTCGGGATGACAAATGCAAGAAACATCAAGCCCCAGTGACTCTCTGGTTTCCCAGTACTTTTGCAGTAGAGGTTGGAGTCAAGTGAAAACTAGAAATCAAACAATAGCACAACCACAGGGAGGCTTTGTCCCTCAGCCGTATCATCTGGGAGTGTTTCAGGCCACAGTGAAAAATACAATCTCATCTTGAGCTGACAACCTGGTTATTTAGCTCTTAGAATGCAGATTTAAGGATGGCGGCGAAAGCAGAGCACCAGACAGCACTGGCGGCAAAGGTGTTTTGTTTATTTTTAATGGTTTGTATGATTTGAAAAATCTGTTGTGCAAACCAAGAAGATTCCTTAATTGCCACCAAGCACACCCCTGTCTGCTGGGAATGCAGCTGGAAAGCTCTGTGACTCTGCGGTTAGGGCAGAATTCGAGAATTTCTTCCACTCTTTGTGCCAAATGCACTCCGAGAGTGAAAAATACAGACCCTGCTCTCATGCCTTTCCCAGGAAGAGGACATTAATTTCTTGCATTTATACACACACACATTGCAGCTCTGGACACTGGCCCTTCAAGATCCTGCCTCTGGAGTTTGAAAGCTGGCCCTTTCTGCCAGATTTCCATCAAATACAAATCAGAAAGTACAAGGAAATATGACCTTAGTTTATTAGGACTTGCATTCAGTTTTTTTGTTCTTGATTTTTTTTTTTTTTTTAGTTTTGCCTTTCTTTTCCTCCATTGTTGCCCCAATAAAACTGCTTTATGCTACAGCTGCACAGTTTGGCCGGAGGTTGGCTGTACCCTTGGAAGACAAAACCCCTGACAAACAGTACGGAAAACAGTACCTATGACCTTCAGCTGCACTGCAGCAACATTGCCTGGCTCAATGTCATTAGGACCGTTCAGTTTGCGACTTCTTACTTCCAGTCATAAGAGAACAGTCGGGTAACTTCTTCCTGGCATCTGCTCATGGCCTTCCGGGTACTTTAAGAGGTTCTCTTTATTGCGATCGCCTGGAGGGTATGGAGTACAAAATCCACTGCAGACACCTGACATAGGGCAAGGCATTTGCCACCCGACACAGATATTATTTCAAGAATGGATTCCATATTTAATCTCTTTTCTGAAGTCAGAAGTGATTTTAACAGGAAAGCTAAAAAAAAAAAAAAAAAAAAGAAACTGTATGCACAGATTCCTCTTAAAATGTAGAGCGTTTTCTGTATTTCATTTGGAATGGAACTGTGGACAGCCATTGGCAGCTTCATATAAAAAGATTCATGTTTTGTCCTCTTGGACGGTATCTTTGGTCAGTGGTGCTCAGAGCACAAGAACAGCTGCTGAGGGTCCTGCCCAGAAGATGTTTTTCGTAAGGACAAATATACACATTAACCCAATTAGGTGTTTTCACTTAAAAATAGGAGCAATCCTTCCCTTTTGCATTAGAGCCACCTGAATATTTGTAATCCGGAGCAAGGGCAGTGTTTCATAGTTGTTTATATTATGCTCGGTTGGCTGTTCTGCTCACGTAACTCACTTCATACTTGAAAAAAAAGAATTGCAGGAAAAAATTAACATCTTTTTTTTTCCCTTGAACGTTTTAAGGCAAACCCCTACCTTCTAATGGTAGAACTATTTTCTTCCTTATAGTAATATATAGTACTGAAATTCCAAAGGTTTCTGGTGCATTTCAGCTGTCACCTCAAGTCAAAACCATAGAGTTCAGCTATAAAAGAATATAATAAATTTAACCTGACCTAACTGGGGATTTTTAAGCAGCCTTTTTTTTTAATTGTCTATCTGTGAGCTCCCTATGCCCGCATATAAACGGTCTTTTTTTTTGGCTCGTTCTTTCTTGAGTTCAAACTTGTGTACCTTTGTGACATTAGCTCTGCTTACATGAAAGTGCTTTCAAAGATTTTAAGGGGAGATGCCATTTTGGAAGAAAATGCAATTCTAAAAGAAACTTTGAAAGGACTATTTTAACCTAGCCTCCAATCTCCTGAATTTTCGGTGGCATCCTGTCCTGGGCAACTATTGTAGGAGCCCGCCACGGGGCATCTCCCTCTCCAAGAAAAGTCTACGGAATGCGCCCGGGGGAACACCAGACACCCTGGCCCCCAGCCCAGCCTGCTCGCTATTTAGCGCTCACGGGGTTGATATTTCATACACCGAAGTAAACTTCCGCGCTCCAGTTCATATGTAATCACTGTTTTGTTTTTGCAGCCTTTGTAGATTGAGTCTTTGTTAGGCGAGCACGTCTTGTTTCCCCAGCACCCGAGGAAATCCTCGGCATCAGAGTGCCCCCCAAAGGCGGCCCGGGAAATGAGCAGAGGCGCGCTGACCTTTAGCGAGACAGCTAAGGTTATGCACATAACATTTGCTTGTTTACTTTGCAAAATAAGCAACGAGTTGGAAACTCCGAGCATCGCCGGCGCCTCCGCGCACTTAAAAAACAACTGCAACCGAGGCAGCCGGTCTTCCTTGCTCCAGCGCGGAAGCCCGGCTCTGCTTTGCTCTGTATCTATCGTGATGCAACTTTAATAACGTTAGCCAAGGCTGCTCACAAAATCACAGCTGTAGCTGGAGGCAAAGGGGGGGGGGGGAGAGGAAAAAAAAAAAAACGCCAAAACGAGGTGCTGCTTCCCAGCCTCACCTAGGAGCCCGGTGGCGCGGGGCGGTCGGAGAGGCAGGGGCCACCGGATCGATGTCCGCAGCGGGCTGATGGCCACTGGTCGTTTTGATGGATATGACTGTAAAAAAAAGGTCCAGATTGGTTCACCGTGGACCTCAAACCGTGTCAGCTAAAACCAAAGAGACAAAAAAGTGACAGCTGTGGAGAGTGCGCTGCAGGCCGGCAACGGCGCCCGTGATTTATTGTTCCATCTGCCTCGCCGCTGTGAGGACAAGTTCCCCCTGATTTGGTTAAAATGAAAAGGACCTCAGAGAGCGCAACGTGGGTTTTGAAAATGTGCAGAAACTTTTTTTTTTTATTCCCTGATTTATGTCCCTTTCCCCCTCCAGAAAGTCTGCACCACCCCCTGGTCGGGCAGCTCAGCTGCCAGGAGGGTTCGCGCGCCCCCGACCCCCAGGGCGCAGGAATTTGGGGTCGGGGCCCAGCGCCCCGATCGATCCCGGCCCGGTGTGCTGCGCCGGGGTCGCAGGGGCCGCCAGGGACTCGCGGGGTGGGGGGCGGGAGGAACCCGGAAAGACTGGGCGGGGGCCGTGGAGCACCCCGTCCTGGCTGCGCCCTCGCCAAACCATCATTCCCTGGAAATTCAGCCTGCCTGTCCTCGGATTCTAATAAAAGTTTTATGCCGGTCAGCACATTTTCAGCCAATTTCCCATGAAGAGGCCAGTTGGTTTCGATGGTGCATGGAAAGTTCTGCTCCCGTCCCCCTGCCTTGGCCAGGGCCTCTGGAGCCCTGACCCAGTGGCTAGCACTTCCTGGCTGGAGGTTTCAGGCCTCACAGGTCCAACCTGGTGTCAGAAGCTGGCCTGTCTTCTGTCTCAGGATGTTGGTTTTACCTCTCAAGTGTTTCCTGAATTTGTGAAAATTCTGTTTCTAGCCGCTTGTCCATGGTGACTTCCTGCTCCAAAAAATATTTACCTTTTTTTTTTTTCTTTTTCTTTTTTGAGGGAGAGAAAGAAAAGAGGATGGAGGTGGGGCAGGGGACTGAGAAAGTGGCAGAAAGAGGGAGAAAGAAAGAGAGAGGAGGATTGACAGCTACCGTGGAGCAGGGGCTGCCCCCAGGGGGCCAGTTCTACTTTGGGAACATGTTTCTGTCAGGCAGGGGTCAACGTCTTTTACCTCTTTTTTCCATTATTCAAAATAAGTATTGATGTTATGTTTTAGCTATTTAAAAGCCAGCTGTCTTGCTCATTTCAGATGCTTTTCCTGGTATGATTGTATGTGGTAATAGCTGGTCTGCGTATCGTCTTTCACAAAATCTAGGCTTTCAGAGCCTCGGTCTTCAAATGATATCAATCAAAATTTATGCAATTCAAAATCCATATGTATAGAGTCTCAGTTCACCTCATTTCATGACAATAGTAAACCACATGTTGTATCCATGTCTAAAACACTTTTCTCGTTCTTGACTGTGTTAACCCTAGAGGCACCCTGTTCTGTACGGCTAGCCCGTCGGAGCGGCATAAAACACTGATTAATGCCTGGCAACGACGACGGAAACCTTGAATAATAAAATGGTGAACAAGGTGAATGCAAACTCATAAAACACGGGGAGTGTCAATAATATTTGAAGATGTTTGTTAACATAAACAACCCAGGAAGACCTAAGGGGCGGTGGAAGCCAGTTAATCCTCACGTACAGGATCGTCTCTTATGAACTGTTCTTAAGGGCGATCTTCCTTCAAAATACATGTGGTGACCTGTGGAAAATAAGCCGTTTGGTCCTGCCAGGTCCTTTCCTGAGTTCCGGGGAGGAGACCTCTGCCCCTCATCCCAGCCTGGGCAGCTCTGAACTTGGGCCTGTTGCTTCTGCACTTGCGTGTGGAGCAGAGGGTGGGGAAGAAAGAGTAGGAACACCATGAAACTAGTCCATCGTTATACTACCTTAATCCTAGGTGGGGAAAATTAAAGTGGGAGTTTTGAGAGTTCATTTGCATTCGCTTTGACACCTGGTCAACATAATACTTGAGGTTTTTTTTTTTTTTTTTTGAAGAACTAGCTGATAAGTAGGTGGTTCAAAGAGATGTCATTAATTCACTGTACCTGGGTGGAACATTTTATAGGCGTGCTGGATTCCTGCGCAGACTACATGGATGTATGTGTTCTTTAAATGACACGATCCTTCATCTGATCTATTTTCATCAAAGGCAAAATTGGTAACTGTGACACAATAGCATTTGCCTCTGACAGGATGCATTATTTACTTCAGGTTTAATACACATTACAAATAAGACTTGCTTTCATGGAAGAGCATTAAAACATTTGGCAAGGGGAGAGCGGAACATCGTCCTTCATTTGTTTTGGCAATTCTGAGAAATAGAGGTCATTACCCACACTCCTCCATGCCAGAGACATAACAAGGAACAAATATTTTAAGAAAATCGAGATATAATTAAAAATACCGCCATGTCTTCGGAACCGAGGAGGCAGGAGGTGGTGAATGTAACTGACGCTGCGGTGTGATCCGGGGGCCCACGGAGTGGATTTCACAAGGAACGGAAAATTAGAGATGAAGACTGAAAGCATTTCTTTTGGAAATCCTTTCAAACACACAACATCATGTCAATTATTCAGCATCAAACTAAATCGGTTTCATTTTCCCCCCCTGAAAACAAGCCTTCTTGAAGCACCTACACGTCTATTCACATCTCCGTCCCGTGATATCAGATGTTTATATGAAAATCAATACTGAAAAATTAAGCCCGCCCTTGGTTTGACTGACTGCAGTCGGTTTCTCAAACCATGCGCTGCAAGAGCCGGGAAGGCTGCAAATGTGCCTTCCTTCTCTGCCCTCCAAACGAGTCAAGCCGGAGCAGGAAAGCTGTTGACAAATTAATACTTTAAGAAAATAAACTCTGGTCATGTTCAACCCAGAGCAACTTTATCCTGATTAATTTGTGTTGGAGGTTCTCCAGCCCCCACTGACAAAGCCCCGCAGTTTGTACAAATGTAATTTCCTAATATTTACATGAGGAAAGCCTCAGCAGTTAAGCTCTGCCTCCAGTGTGACTTTTGTGGTTTGTAAAAAGACAATAAAAATACAGAGAGGTAATTGTAAGCACATTTGAAAAAGAAAGGGGAAAGAAAAGAAAGGATTTTTTCCCTCCTCCTCCCGTAGCCCTACAAAAATGGGCTGTGTGTACAAATGCTTAGAAAGGGAAGCCGGCGTTCAGCCAGCGCAGTTTTAAGTAACACAACACCTAGTCCTAATCGTCTGCCTATGGCTAATGAGCTCCTACAGAACCCCCACCATCTTTCTTAACATGGATCTCTTGCATCCTGACATCATTCATCTTCGTCCATCTACATGGATGGTCTTGTCATTTTATGCCTTTATTTATATCGAACGTTAGACACTTGCATGACTGATTCAACAAAGAGGAAAAAAGAAAAATGCGGTGGTAATGTGTTGCTTTGTTCTGAGAATATTAAAAAACTAACCTTTCGTTTTAATGAGATTTTCCCCATCCGTTTACACAATTTTCCAGATGCAAAATGAGCTCTGGGCTGTAAACTATTTTATCACATTGTCTTACACAATAAAGATTAGATGTTGTCTCTCTCTCAACTGCACTGCAATTATTTTTTAGTGTTTGCAAATCATAATATCATTTAAAAACCATATTTTATACCTTATCTAAAATACTTTTAGAGCAGTAGGATGAAAAAAATAACATCTATTTAACTACTCTTTTTAAGCGGCTGTTATGTGCTCTCGGATAATTTCCCAGGAAAAGGCAGAGCTAAAAAGCTTAGCTTTCCTTGAAAACATATCTCTCTCAAGCAACATCTTTGCAAAAATCCCCAGAATTTAATTCCCCTGACTGGAAAGCCCAGAGTGCCTGAATGTAAAAATAGTAGCCCTGTCATTTCACATTCATTAAGTGTGAAACTCAGAAATTAATAATGTAAAAATATGCTTTTTAATTAGTCTTACATTCTGCCCAATGTACTTAAATGGGATCAGCGGCTCCCTAATGATTTTTTTCTTAATAAAGTGTTAGCCTGTGATGCACCGAGGTTGACAGGTATGATAAACTGGAAAGTTCTTTTGGAGGCGGATGAATGATACCAAAATAGTACTCGCCCATTTAAATGTAATTAACATCAGGGAGCAATATTACAGGAAGAGAAGCCTACACGATTTTTATTTCGGGTTTCTTTTTTTCATTTCTTATTTTATGAGTAGTTTGATGATTGCAGCAGTGATTTTATAATTTAATTACCTTTGCTGAAAGCTAAGCTTTCACTAATAGCAGGTCAACAGGACCACGAAGCAGTCTTCAAAAATGTTAAAAAGAAAGTCAATCCCTTTCGATGGGCTCTCCAAGTGTCATCTATGGGCATTACTTATTTATTTATTTATATGTGTACGTGCACATATATATGTGTTTGTACCCACATATATCTATATACAGAGAGATATACGGACATACAGATGTAGGCATAAGGTATGTCTGCTCGGGAAATATTTCTCTTGCGGTGATAAGGACCATTGGGAAGAAAATGCAGTTGTTTGTCCTCTGAAGAGAATTGATGACAGAAATTCTTAAACACCTCAGTTTGGGAAAAGGCAAGAGAAGATACCCCCCAAAATGTGGATTTGATCAACAGATAAATATTAAAAGTCACTGCGGAATAAGAGAGTCAGTCGATCGTCACCTGATTATCCTCTGGTGTGCAGCGTCCAAAACACAGCAGCGACTTTGCGTGGTGCTACTATTTTAAGTCACCAGTAATAAATGAGAAATAGATTTCTGAACATATCATCATGCTGGCCGTCAGCGTTGTTTACTCAGAGACTTCCGCTCAGATCCCCGAGTTTCCAAGCTCCAAATCATGGTCCCTTTCAACTCGGTAAACAAGAAAAGAGTGACACGGCATGCAAGATATGACAAAATCCAAAAAGCCTTGGGTGTACCCTCTTAGAAAGAGGGTGGCCAAGACCAGGTTTCACGCCTATTTTGGGAGGACTCCTGGGTGCCCATGGGAGTCTGGGACCTTATGCGATAAGTGCCTGATGGACATTCATGGGTGACCATAGACCCGACACAGCGACTGAAAATCCGGGTAATACTCATGACGTGAAGCCTGTCTGCCTGTGGAGCTGAGATAGCCCCAGCAGTTCCTTTTTTAAATTAACCTCCAGAACAAAACGATGAAACCTGGCATGCTGATAACCTCTGTTGAGCCCCGATAGCATCTATATTTTCATTTCTTCCAGAAACAAAATGGAGTATGAAGAATGCCAGGTCAGACCTTTGGCCAACTTTTATACAAACTCTATGAGAAAGACCTATTTTCTAATAAGGCAGGTGCAGTCCGGTTACTCTGAGTTTGCATTGAATTTTACTCATTGATACATTCCTTCCCATCCACTGATCTTCACACCAGCTTTCAATACCTAGTGGAAACCCTTAAAGAGAAGACTTGTTGGGGAGATGGAATCCTTGATGATGGGATGTGATTTCTGTACTTTACACAACTTTATTATCAATCATTTCTCTATTGTATTTTTAGAAGGAATAAGGGGGTGTTTGTATAAAGTGCACAATTTTCATACTTCTTTAACATTCAGGGGAAGAAATTTTCAACCTGAAGCTCCACGAGGGCGGGTTAGGTGTTTTCGTGCTCACTTTGGGATTCCCAGCACCTGGCATTGTGCCAGTCCACGGCACGTGGAGAGCAAATGCTGGGGGAGTGAAGGATGCCAGGGATGCAGCCTCCTCTGTGTGCGGGGAGCCTCAGTGTCACCTCAGATCCAGTCCACACCTTGATTGGTGTTGTCTCCTTGGAGCTTTTCTAACATAAAATGGAAATGCATTTTTCTGCACAAAGTACTAAAGTGTCCCTGCCAAGATAAAACTGCAGAATTAGAAGATGAATAAGTCCCAGAGATCTAACGCACAGCGCAGTGATTACAGTCGACAGCACTGTAATATATACCTCAAAGTTGTGAAGATAGATCTTAAATTGTCTCATCACCCTGGCACACACACACACACAGACAAATATAATTATGTGAGGTGATAAAAGGGTTGCCAACGGTAAGGTGCTAATCGTATTGATTGAAATACACAAATGTATGAAATCAACACATTGTACACCTTATGTAATGTATATGTCAATCACATCTCAATAAAAAAGAAAATTGCAAAAAGCCAAGTGTTTGAGGTATCATGGGATTAGAACTGTTTTTTTTTTTTTTTAAATCATTTTATTTTTTGGCCACACTGCACAGCAGGCAGGATTTTAGTTCCTCCACCAGGGATCAAACCCACGCCCCCTGCAGTGGAAGCACAGAGTGTTAACCACTGGACCCCCAGGGAAGCCCCTAGAACTGGTCTTTATAGCCCTTAACCACTCAGGTGTCATTGGTTCGTAAACCAGCCAGTGGAAATTCAGTCTTCATTTCTGACACTGTCTGCTGGGTGTTTCCTCATCAAGATGTTTATGAGGATTGGCAATAAATTTACCTAAAAATATGAATTGTAACTAATACCACAGATTTCTTTTGCTGTAAACAAATTTTTTTTCTCTTGCTATGTTAGAGATTTTTGTCCTTGCTGTTGATTCATTCTACCTTGTTGGAGAAACCTCGAAATGTTAATTAGCTTTTTGACCAGTGATACTTTTAATTAAGTTCATTGTTTCATAAAAAATTATGCCAAAATGAATTCATGCATTTATTTATATGCTCTTGAATCAGTCGCATAGAAAAAAATCATTAAAATTATTTTAATAATCTGGGACTTTTCTAGAATCTCACTGCACTTCAGTTTGTTTGGAAATTATTAGGAATGTCATATTATTTTAAGGCTTCTTAACAGCATCTCATACAAAAATAAAACCAATTAAAACTAAGTGAAGGGACTTCCCTGGTGGCATAGTAGTTAAGAATCCACCTGCCAATGCAGGGGACATGGGTTGGAGCCCTGATCCAAGAAGATTCCACATGCCATGGAGCAAATAAGCCCGTGAGCCACAACTACTGAGACCCGCTCACCTTAGAGCCCATGCTCTGCAACAAGAGAAGCCACCGCAATGAGAAGCCCGTGCACTGCAACGAAGAGTAGCCCCCGCTCGCCACAACTAGAGAAAGCCCGCGTGCAGTAAGGAAGACCCAACACAGCCAAAAATAAATTAAAAAAAAAAAAGAAAAAACTAAGTGAAAACCACCTGTGAACAAACCAGGGTAATATTTAAGAGCAGATCATCAATACATGTTGACGGCCAGCCAAATAGATTATATTTATTGAGCAGTTTTGTACGATATCATTTGCAGGTTAAAAAAACTGAAGTCTAGAGAGTTCAGTGACTTACCCAAGGCAAATCCTCATCTAGAGGATGCTCAGAAGAGGCAAAATCAAGAGGCTGTCAGAGCACAAGGGACCTGCTAAGTAGCCTCACAAAGGATGCTGGAGGTGGCCCAGGTACTAGGGCCTTCACCTGGAAGAATGCTGATAGCACACGTTTGGTACTGACTATCTGGGTCCCCCAATACAGAAACCATTGAGTGTCACGATCTGAGAAATATACGTAGCTGCCCCCTTTGCATCAAGTGTATTTAGACACCCTCACACATGAGGACTGTGTAATTTAGACAATGGAAGTCATGTCAAGTTCACCCCAGCTTGTTCTTATTAACTTAATTGCAAATTTAATTAAGGCACAAATCTAAAACATAGTGGCTATTACTAAAAATGGTGTGCACATTTATTATATATAATATATACAATATTTATATATAAGTTATACTGTATTATATATAAAATTATTAATTAGCTCTAGTGAGTTTAGTTCATTTCGTCTCCCTATTTCCCACTTTCTTTCCTCCTCCCTCTCTTCCTTTTTTCCTCCCTTCCTTCCTTCTTTCTCTCTTTCTTTCCACCTTTCCTTCCTTTCTAATTCTCAAAGCCAGCTGTGAGGTAGATCTAGCTTTCCTTCTATCTGACTTCATTCTTCTCGGAAAACACAGTTTGGAAAATACAGGACCAGACAACTGTTTTCTGGAAACTTTAGTGTCAAGTTTGTGGTCAGCCAGGGTCATGCAGGGCCAGACAGTCCACGCATCACGGAGGCTGCTGAGTCGTCCATCTCCCCCCATGAGAGGCCCAAGAGGCCATGGGTCCCCTGCTCGCAGACCCACTAGGACAACAGCTCCAGGCAGACAGGACCTGCCCATCACCAGCCTGGCCTTGCCTTCAAGGCCGCTCCAGTTATCAAAGTGTGACAGTCCCAAAGTGTACCCCCTTCTTTTTGTGGATCCACCAAGGAGTCCGATTTGCTTAAGTGTGAAATGAAATCAGAGGCATTAATGGAGACTGAAAGACAAATCATTGAACACAGTGGATGAAGCTATAACACACGCCACTAAAATCAAAAGACCTGCGTCTCAGGGACAGCAGAGTCCCAACTCTGGGGTAGGGGAGCAGGGGACAACATCCTGGGGATGTGTTCCCTTCCCGGAAGGAGCGGTGACAGCTCCCATAACAGGCTCTCTTAATGGCCAATCCATGCACTGGCATTTGTGCAGGAGCCGGAGGGACTGCTTGTTTACCGACCGGATGAAAGAACATGCTGCAGGGTTAGGAACACAGGACCGAAAGAGACCTGGGAAATCTGATGGACACGAGGAAAATACAAACCACCGCAAATGGTCCAGGCACATGAATTCTAAGTATCCAATTACCCCAAAGTTTTTCTGCCATCTCAAGAGAACTGCAGAGACACAGGATAAAGACACAGCCCGGCTGCCTTGGGTCTTTATCCAGAGTTGCTCTTGGCTCCGGCCAGAGGTTGTCCCCAGCAGACCCACCATCAAAACCTACCCCTGCACTCTCCCGGTCCGCCTCACCCTAGACAAGATGAGGGAGAAGTGTTCCGTGGCCCCAAACTTAGAAACAAACCTGAATTTCAAATGGAATGTCGGTCTGGATATGCAAGGTGGCATTTAGTTAAGAAAGCAAATTCATTGTTAGGTTTCATAACTGTGCAAACAGTGCAGGAAGGATTGGGAGTTATACAGTTGGTTCATTTAGGGCGTATCTAGGAAGCCTGAATAAATATACACTTTTATCTGTGTGTGAAGTTTAAGTGTATCATTCTTTAACAATCAGTTGACACAGATGAAATGAAATAATTCCTCCCAGAGCTGTGTTTTGGCGATGAGCATTTCTAGTCCTGGACCCCCTCTCCAAAAGAGACCTCCACTCCAAGCCTAGAGTATGGCTTTAAGAATCCTTCCTAAGACATGAGACTCAGGGCAGGCAGAGTTTCAGCTAAGGTTTTTTTCTGAACTGGCATTAGTCCTTACAATAGTGGTGCATATTGGACAAGAAAAGAGCGAATTGAGTGCTGGGTTTTCTCTTCATGACAGAGACCCAATGTTTATGTATATATTGAAGGATATATCAACTGCCATCCAGCTCAGGAATTGCTATTACGCTCCAATTGATTTTAAAAAGCGGGGGTCACAGCTCTGCAGTATGAACACAGAATGACCAAGTTCTATGATGTCCAAGGAAGGTCATCTGCTTGGTAAAGTGCAACTCAGTGGTGAGAACAGCACAAGATGGGTTGGTAACATGAGGGCCAGAGGAAGGCTGTCCAAAGGATGTCGACCTAAACCTCAGTCTATTAAAATATTGCCAGAGGAAGAGACACTTGGCAATTCAGGCTGAATCATCTTGACTCAGGTGTTGGCCAAACTGGGGCACTGCTTTCTTTGATCAGAGGCCTGACGGGCCGGGCAATTCATGACGCTCTTGGAAGAACTCCTACACGACAACAGCAGGTGGTGATGAAAGGGTGCCAGGGAATGGAGCTCTGAGGCATTCTGGGGTTCCCCTTGGGAGCTCCCCACCCAGGAAGAGGGTCCAAATACTCAACTGAGAGCCTGATTCCCTCTGGGAGGGCCACTGAGGCAAGCCTGCCAAAGCCTACCTTTGCATGGGGGAGGCAAGCATCGTTTTCTATCCAAATGAACTCTAAGATTAACCTAGAATCAGGACATCTTCGTGGGCTCAGGATTCATTCTGATGTCATAGCCTCTAGGAAAAAGAATTGTCTGCCCCTGGATCCATCGCCTGAAACCAAGAAGGGCTCTAATTCTCGTTGAGTGATACCAAATATTTGGCAGGCTTGGGTGACATCGAAGTTTCTCCTTCTTAAAAGCAGTTCTCTCATCCTATTTGCCATCATAGTTGCATATTTTTGAATAGTCATCAAAACACATAGTCACTGATTTCTCTAGGTCTGAATTTCTGCGGAATAAATCCAAAATGCTACTGGAATAAAGGAAGAAAAAATGTCAGGCTTTTCATAATCCTTAACAATTCCACTGATGAACAGCAGATGGGGCTACAAAAGTCACCCGATTAAAGACATGGGGGAAAAAAGAACCTTTTAACCTAAAAAACAATTCACTCAGAACCATGTCAAAATATACAAAGGGCTCTTCTTTGTGATTTAAAATGTCAGTGAGTCTGTGTCACACTGGAACTTTTGCAGAGCGGCCCAGATAGCCTCATGCGTTACAATTAACTTACTTTTTTAACGTCGTAGATTTTGAACTCTTCCTCCCGGCTTCCCTTCATCCTGTTACAATGCAATTTGCTAGAAGACAAAACAATTATCTATAATTCATTTAATCACAGCAACGCCAGCACCCCCCAATATCTCAGAACCGGGGTAAAACATGTATTTGTATGTTCATGCATACCGCAGGCGGGCACGCATTCACACATGCAAATTCTTTAAATACTCATTTTTCATTAGATTTCGTAGCCTGTGCCACCACCGGAGGAAGAAATTCATGTGTCAAGCTGCAGGCCATTCACAAACGTGAAATGTGAAAACAAAGGCAAAGATACAAAGGCTAGAGTGGAACCGGTCAAGTGCCCTGTTGGAAAATAGCACCAACCAAACCAGGAAATCAAGTTCTCCCACTTGACTCAGCAAGTCAAGCAAAAGGAGCCTCGGATTTCCTCGTGGAAACCGGAGAGAAGCGTCCTGGGCTGTGACAGCAGCGGGGGCCCTGCTGCCCGAGGCTCACCTGGTTTCAAGACGTTCTCTCCGCCGCCAGCCAAGTCCATCTGGGGAGAGAGATGAGCAAAGAGCAGATGGACAGATGCCACTTCTGGACTAATTCTGTCCACAAGTATGTCATTCGATCGAAAGCGGCCAGATAGGGCTGTGCACTGGGGTCCACTCTTCACCAAGAGAAAGACTGAAAGGGCCACTTCCCCTGGCCAGGAGGAGCCGGCTGCCAAGTGAAAGCTGCAATTTTATGCTTGTGATATAGATTGGAGCAATTAACAAGTATAAGTTGTTTCAAAATCAGCTTAAATCTGCATTTTATGTGTGCAAGTTTCCAGCTGTAATGGGATTATGATGTCAGCAGAGGGAGGGGGGCACAGCTGCAGCAGGCTTCAGAGGTAGCAGGCAGCTGTTAAAATAGAGAACTAATTGTGATTAATTCTTACGATGTGTTTGAAGATTTCACGAAGAGTTCAAGACCCAGCCCTTCCCACGGGGGATGAAGTGAAGGAGGAGTATTCCTGGAAAAAGAGGCTCCGCGGAGAGCTCTCTGTGCTCCCTGCCTGTCCGGGACTGTCACATTCTCCCACCCACTCATTTCATTGTTCGGTTTTTAATTCGATTGAGTGTTTTTACCAGCTCAGGTGCTCCGCGTGTCTGCTAGGTCACACTTAAATAAGTTGTATAGAGTAATTTTTTTGCTCTGTCTCCCACTGTGGCCAAGCTGGGCGTTCATCACATCCCCTCTTTGGGAAGCGTTGGCATCACTTCTGGAATGTAAGGCACCCTCCCAGGAGATGATAGCCCAGGCTGGGCTGGCCCAGCAGCCTGGAGCATTTCACCATTTCCTGGTAGGTAGCAGCTCTGTGCGTGGAAGCCAACATCTCTAATAGGCCCTTAGGAAACTCTTTCAGAAAAATGGTTTTAACTTTTATCTCCAACTATGAGTATATCTGGGGTCAGGTATCAGGATGGTTAGATGCTCATTCATTTCTGACATTTTACGTAACTTGGATTTCTATAAAAGGTGGCCTGCCTTCCCTGTGTTGAATACAAAATTATATGCCATATTCTCAAGGGGGGAAACAAAACAAAAACAAATAGGATGCTACAAAAAAAGAAAATTATATAAAACATAGCTAAAATAATATTGAAAGTAACAAGATAATTTTACCATAAAAACAATGAAAATAAGAAAAAAAAATCTTCCAGACTTTCTGCAAAGTATCTCTCGCAAAGCATTAGTCTTAAAGATATAAACTGAAGTTTAGGAGTAAGTAGCCCAGAAGTGAGAACAGTTGGTACTTCTGCACCTGGCGATTAACTAGCTGGAAGGTACTGGAAAAGTCAGTGTCTTTGTTTGTGAAGTGTCTTTATCGGTTCTATCATGGAGGGTACTTCCAGCCTTATGAAGAATGATCTTGTAATGGTCTTAACAAGATACCTGACTCAGAAACCACCGAGATGGTGCCAGGCAGCTCTCCAACATCTACAGCAGAACTTGATACCCAGGTCGAAGCTTCTCAGATCCCAGTTCCTGCACGAGATGAAAGAATCTTTTTTCAGTGTGTACGTTGACCTACTAAATGGGGAAAGAGAAAGAAACACAACACAGGCAGTGACTCAAACTGCAGAGACAATGAACAGAGGCTCCGAAGTTATTCGAACGTAGCTGGAAATCATGAACATTGGATGGAGCGTGTCGTCAGGCTCTGCAGATGGCATCTGTTCTCTGACGGCATCTAGCGTTTGTCTATTTTTCTGCTCTCACGTTTTCTACATGAGATGCATTCCTCTACACAGGTCAGAACGCAGACGGGCTGAAATGTAAATGAGGCAGAAGGATGACTGCATCGCTGTCAGCGTGGCCTTCTGGCATTGACATCAGTCCGAGGGCTTCAGGGATGGAAACAAAGAGCCCTTGTATCCCTGCTTCCTACCTTGGGAAGATCGTGTTGCTCAACGCCTCACTCTTCCTTTGCTTCATTTTTTAAAAGCTGAAAAGAGAAGAATTAAAGAGTGGAAACCAGAAAGAAAAGTTTGAAGCCCCCTAACAATACTTTGCAGGAGTGAGAGGGCCCAGAGGATTTAATTCCGGGGCTGCTGAGGCTGCGGGTCCCTGATCCATCAATGCCCCCATAACCCAGGTTGGGGTGTGGAGCCATTCCCCCCAGTTTCCGTGTGAAGATGTTTTGAGCTCACCTAATTTTCCTCACAGCACTCGCGTGATCACTTGATTGTTACAAAGGGCAGACAGGTATTTGATTTAGGCTCTTTTATTTTATTAATTTATTTATTTATTTTGGCGGTACGCGGGCCTCTCACCGCTGTGGCCTCTCCCGTTGCGGAGCACAGGCTCCGGACGCGCAGGCTCAGCGGCCATGGCTCACGGGCCCAGCCGCTCCGCGGCATGTGGGATCTTCCCGGACCGGGGCACGAACCCGTGTCCCCTGCATCGGCAGGCGGACTCTCAACCACTGCGCCACCAGGGAAGCCCAATGCACTTTTTTTTTTTTTTTTTTTAAATGGAGCCAGAGCAAGGGAGCAATGGTCCTTCCCCCACTTCCTCCTCCACCCTTCCCTCCTCTGGGTACAACGATGGGACCAGTCGTGGCCAGTGCACATCCCAGAGCAGTGAGTCTGCAGCACCTTGAAGGTTACAACTTGGAAACGTTCATCAGAGGGAAAAAACGCAAACTGAGATACACTTAACCTTCAGCTTCAGTTGCTCGGACTTTGGTCTTCGAGGGCAGTGGTAACTTTGGTGAGTGGGCACTGAGGTAGGCTTCCCGTGTCCCTTTTAAGGACAAGTTCCCACCCGATGAGGGGCAGCTGGGTGCCAGAGCCCTGGTTCTGGCCCGAGAGCTCACCCAGCCTGCAGCGCGCGTGGGGGCGTTCCCCAGGGCTGCGCAAGCTGGAGCACCCGAGGTTTCCATTCAGCCCAGTGTCAGGGCCCAGCAGAGAAGCGGGTCACAGCTGCTGTGCTCTGAAACTCTAACAGCCAGAGGTAGGGGGTCCTGGAGGGGTGCCAGGAACTGCCTGAGAGGTCAGGGGGAGGGGGGGGGCGTGAGGAAGGAGGCTGTAATGGGATGGCAGGATGCCCGGGATTCATGGGGCATAACGATGGGGAGGCGGGGGCGGGGGGGGGGCGCGGGGGGCCAGTGAAGGATTGTGGAGAGGCAGCAACGAGGCTGGAGAAACACGGAGGAAACCGAGATGCGCCCCAGACAGTGGCCCAGAAAGACAGGTCAGATGGAATGGATTCCCCATTGAAATACGCTTTCCAATCTGGCTTTAAAGTGTCTACAAAAATCTAGCAACACACGTTAAATAATAAATTGCAAAATGCTGGCTGGCTCCTGAGGAAATGCATCTTTCTCTGCAAAACGGCAAGTATGTCTCTCATTTTCACACTTGGTCTGTGAAGACCTATACATTAAGGCATGACTGACTACATTGACCAAAAATGGAGATTCTTAACACAAATTCTATGGAATGTGTTTTAACAAAATCTGTTCAAATTTCTGGTTTACATAAAGATATCCAAATGTATTTCTAAAACCAATTATTTCTGATCTTTTCCAATGTTTTATTCCAATTTCCACTCCCCTGCTTCACTGAAAAGAGACTTTTCTCATAACAGAAATACAGCAGCACTTTACTGTTGGCCTTATTTAGAACATGCCTGAATTCTTTCTGCTTGTTGGACAAAAAAAGAGACTAAAATCCAAGAGGCCAAGGAGCAAAGGACGATCACGGAAGGGACCTCAGTGGGTGTCCAGAGACCAGAGAATAAAAGAGCAGAACCAGGGCAGAGGGGGCACCAGGAAGGGCTCAGAGGGAGGGGAAAGTGATGTGCAGAGCACAGGTGAAGAGAAGCAGGAGGTAGACAGGTTAGAACCGGAGGAGAGCAGACAGAATGTCAGCCAGGCCCACCTCAGAAAAACAGCAGGGGACCCACCCAGAGGCCACCACCGATCTTTTCATTCGTGCTCCTGTTCCGGCTTACTATCTTCTACCAAAACACCTGCTTCACCTACTTCTCCTAGTTACTCTGTTTGGTCTGTCTCACTCCTCTAGAAGGGAAGCCTCATGAGGGCAGGAACCATGTCTCTCTGTTCACTGATGGATCCCTAGTGACGAGAGCGGTGTTTGATAAATGGGAGACGCTCCTTAAATATAACCATGAAATGCTCAAGTAACAGACGCAAGAAGTAAAACACGAGGTCCTCCTAACCCTGGAAAACGCTGCACTGCTTTTGTTTCACGAGAAAAACAGAACGCTTAAACTTGAGAGAGCTCAGAAATGCTTAAAGCCACCCGGAAACATCCAAAGATGACTCAAGATAACTTAGGAAATTTGAGCTGGTCGACTTTATTGCAAGTTACCAGCAAGAACCTTTTGGTACTGAGGGAATTAGCAAACAAATTCCACAAACGCCTGGCAGTTATTCTTAGCGAGGTAGTGGGAAATGAGGGCCTAGAGGAAGAATGGCAAGAATGGATGTGAGAGTGAGTTTTTAACTTGAAAAGAAGATTGATCCTGATTTTTACCACCTGGGAGCTAACCTAAATCCCTAGGAAAATAAGGCTCCCTCAAGCCAAGGGAAAATTAAAGAGACATAGCAATCCATACTCATGAATAGTCCCGTAAAGCATGGAGAAGGGTTCCCTTTGATCCCGCTTTCTTGGCCGGTTGTACACTCACTGGTCTCGTAAAGGAACACAGTAGATATATTTACATTGTTTATGAACATGCCTTGATTGCAGTTAAACAATTGATGGAAGTTAATCCCGCTGGGTTTGTATAAAAAATGGTTGTTCAGAGCCTGAAAACATATCTGAGTGATGACAAATTGGATTTACTGAATTGGAGAGAGCGCCTGTAGGGATGGGAACAGCTGAAAAATACACGGGCAGTTGGGATATTGAAGCAGGTACATGATTTAAAGCAGCTTTGGAAGTAGTTTGTTAAAAGTGAGTTGCCAGGAGAATTCCCCACCCCTCGCTGGCAGCGGCACCGCCCCACGTCCGTACAGTCAGAGCCCGGCAGGTGTGGTACCACCTCCAGATCTTCCCCCATCTCTGCTCCTCACTGTCATTCCTGGTCCCACACCTGGGGATCGTGTGCTACTAAGTTGCTAATGGTTGTGTCTTTGGCTCTGCCACCAGGTGCCCCGAGGGCCACCGTGCCCAGGCAGGCAGGATCCTGAGAGGTCCACAGAGTACCGACCGCTCTTTTTAGCTACAGGAAGGGGGGGCGCTTCAGAGAGAGGAGCGCTCTTAGCATTCAGGTGGTGGCCCAACCGCCTCAATTTACAGGTGAGAATAAAGCCCCTGCAGGCCCTGACTCATGACTGATGGAGACAAAACCAAAACCTGGTTTCCCTGACCACCTGCCGCTGCCCTGGCCACTCTGCATGCCCCCTTCCTTCAAAGAGACCGGGGCCATTCTGACCCAATCCAGTTCTCTCACCGGTATCAGAAGAACACCTTCTCATCCATCACTTATTTTTAGTTCACCTTGGAAAGTTTCCAGTTGCCAAAGGCATAGAGGTGACCTGTTATTTTCTTCCACGGTGAAAGAACATTCCAAGAAAAGAAAAAAAGAGCAGAAAAGAAAGCATTCCACCGACCCGTAGGTGATCTCTAAGAACATCTTTTCATACATTTCCATTATCTAATAGTTGAAATGTTTATATGTATATTTTTTCCTTTTTTTAAACTTTCTGACCCCATGACAGGACTAGAATGGCCTGAAGATGCACGGGCTAGATGATGCTACTCCGGGTTGGTTGCCATCTGGTTGACCAGTTGGAACCAAAGACAGCATGGTGGATTTGAGACCCCCTGTGTATCCAGGTTGGGTGAGTACCCCACCTACTTGAGCATTTTTTTCTACTTATTACCAAGGTATTTGACAAGTTGAGTAAGGCTGAGCATAGGAGATCATTAAAATCATAACGCTAACAATAATAGTAATGACAGCACGAATGAACATCCTCATCAGGTGTTAAGTTTTCATAGGGCTCTTCTTCTCAGTGGCGCAAAGACTCCTTGTTGGATCTTACTGCATCTTTCTTATCAGAGGAAGTGGGACCACCGTTCCACCCTGGCCACTGGTCCGTCAGATCAAGGAGCAAGAATTTAACAGCAGTGCTCAGAGTTCTGGGTCCTGGGAGGACCCTCAGGAGGCAGGTAAATTGTTACATGCCTTCAAAAAGCCTTGATTTTAGTCAAGGAGATGGGCAGCACCCTGGCCATGATTGGAGGGTCATTAAGTGTCGCCTCCAGCACTGTTCCTCCCCACCTCAGCTCCCAAGTCTACCTGGCCTTCAAAATTTAGCTCAGGAAGTCAACTCCTCTATAATAATCACTAATGTTTTTATTTGTTCCTTCCTTTGTGTCAAGTATCATGCCCTGTGCTTTACGTTCATTATCGTATTTTATCCTCTCATTTACTCTATGATGCTTTTATTTTTATCCTTTACTTATAAGGAAACAGAGGTACGGGAAAGATTGGGAACTCGCCCAGTGCCCCACAGCTAGGACAGTCCTTGACACATTGTAGATCTCGGTAGGTATTTGGTGAATGCTGAATGGAAAGGACTGAGATTTGAACCTAGAGCTCCCTAGTATGGCTGACACAGCAGGGACCCGTGTGAAGGGAAAGGGTGAATCTGAAAGGGTGGAGACAGCATGGCAGGTCTCGGTGACTAGAGGCCTCTTTGTCTAGAGGGGATAAGTGAGGGACAAGAGTCTCAGGGCTTCCAGGCTCTGTGGAAGGCAAATCGCATGGTTGGAATCCCAGTGGTTTGTCAAGCCCTGAGCCTCTTCTTGGAGGGCTTTACAACCATGCAGATGAATCAGCCTTTATCTTTCCGGTTTCCTTCCTGAGCTCTGTTTGCCTTGGTTTGTCTCTCCTTCCACTTTCAAAACTAGTTGTCTTACTGATTGTAAGCCACCACCGTTCAGTGAGTCTCCTACTCATCAACTGTAACGCAGGAAACTTCTGGAACCCTAAGACTTGCACCTGGGGGCAAGCTCCCGCACACCCCGGATTTGGTGGACTTTGTGTGAAAAATGCTTGTCCTGGGGTCTCCCACTTCCCATCAAAGGCCTCTTTGGTCTCTCCAGTGACTGGGAGCCATGTTTAACTGGGCTGGGCTTTGCTGCAGCTGGGGGTGGGGGGCGGGGGAGACCTGGATCTTGGCGTTATCCACAGGGGGGACCCTGTGCTCTGGCCCAGTTTCCTTGGAGAGGGGCTGATGGGGGCAGAGCCTAGGATGGCTACCTCTCCCAGCTCAGGGCCCATAAATTAAGGGAGTCCTGGGGTGAGCAGAAGATAGTTATTTCTTTTTCATATTCTGACAGCTCCCTTACTTCCAGCCCCAGTCCCCAAGCAGTGGCCCTTGCTGATCCCCACGTGGCAGTGACAGGGACGTCTTTGCACACATGGAGAGAAGCAGCACCAGGCTTAGGAATCATCAAGCACAACACAAAAATGGCCCGGTTCTGAGCTCTCTTACTGAGGCAAGGGGGCCCCCAGGCAGTCACCCCAAGGCTGCTTCAAGACTTTTTTATAAATTCTTGGTCTGTAAATAACAAAGTCAAACATAAAACTCAAACAGGAGACCAGAATTGCAAGCAGCTATATATTTTTTTTATTGAAATATAGTTGATTTACAATGTTGTGTTAATTTCTGCTGTACAGCAAAGTGATTCAGTTATATATATATATGCATACATTCTTTTTACATACATATATATACACATACATACATATATATACATACATTCTTCTTACATACATATATATACATACATACATATATATATATACACACACTCTTTTTCATATTCTTTTCCATTATGGTTTATCACAGGTTACTGAATATAGTTCCCTGTGCTCTACAGTAGGACCTTGTTGTTTATCCATTCTATATATAATGGTTTGCATCTGCAAACCCCAAACTCCCAATCCATCCCTCCCCGACCCACCCTCCCTCTTGGCAACCGCAAGTCTGTTCTCTATGTCTGTGAGTCTGTTTCTGTTTCGTAGATAAGTTCTTTTGTGTCATATTTTAGATTTCACATGTAAGTAATATCATATGGTGTTTGTCTTTCTCTTTCTGACTTACTTCACTTAGTGTGATAATCTCTGGGTTCATCCACGTTGTTGCAAATGACATTATTTCATTCTTTTTTATGGCTGAGTAGTACTCCATTGTGTATATATACCCCATCTTCTTTATCCATTCCTCTGTCAATTGACATTTAGGTTGTTTCCATGCCTTGGCTATTGTGAATAGTGCTGCTATGAACATAGGGGTGCGTGTATCTCTTTGAATTATAGTTTTTTTTTTTACATCTTTATTGGAGTATAATTGCTTTACAATGGTGTGTTAGTTTCTGCTTTATAACAAAGTGAATCAGTTATACATATACATATGTTCCCATATCTCTTCCCTCTTGCGTCTCCCTCCCTCCCACCCTCCCTATCCCACCCCTCTAGGTGGTCACAAAGCACCGAGCTGATCTCCCTGTGCTATGCAGCTGCTTCCCACTTGCTATCTATTTTACATTTGGTAGTGTATATATGTCCATGCCACTCTCTCACTTCGTCCCAGCTTACCCTTCCCCCTCCCCATGTCCTCAAGTCCATTCAGCTATATTTTTGACTTCATGCGAGAAAGAGAATACACACTGACTGTGCTGAGGGTTTTGTGACAAATCCCACTTTGGCCGTATGACACTGGCAGGAAGGCATCTCGAGCCAGCTGTGGGAATCTCACTCTGTGTCTGCAGGTGATGTCCTGGTGTGGGGAGGAGAATCTCTCGAAGGAGAAAGACAGACGAGGTGTGTCTGAGCGCTGGGATCAGGGAAGAAACCCAGAAGCAGAGACGGACAAAGGGACCCAGTGCTCTATCTGGAGATGGCTTTTGGATGAAAAAACAAAAACTATGTTCTTGGGAGCGATGGAAGACAGTTAAAGTAATCATTTAAAATTATTTAAAATGGAAGTGTCACCTCTACAGGGGCAGGGTGTGGGGGTGGGATGAATAGGGAGATTCGGACTGACATATATACACTGACATGTATAAAATAGATAACTAATAAGAAACTGCTGTATAAAATAAATAATAAAATAAAATTTTTAAAAAACAACAACAAAAAAATGAAAGTGTCACGTCTAGTCTGCAGAAATAGAAAGGAACCCAGGTTGGAGAGTTGGCCCACTTTTCTTCAACCAGTACAACGAGTCACCATTCTCAGTTAGTGGCAAGAGGAGGAAACACGGAGGCAACCCTGCACTTCCCTGAGTGTCCTCAGGTGGCGGAGAGGTCACATCGGAGCAGGTGGCGAAGGGGAGAAGGAGGTGCTGTGGGCTTGGCCTCATCCTCGTTCTTCACTCATTCACCCTCCCCTTCATTTATTCCTTTATGGGTGCATTCACTCGGTTACTCACTTATCCTACCTTTTCTCGAACTCACCTCTTGGAGCACCCAGTTTTCCCCTCTCCCACCCCCATATCCCCCTGCATGCAAACCATAATAGACAACATTCCCACTAGGCTGCAGCCCCTCGTGGGCTGTAAGCTGCCTCGTGAAGCAGGTGTCCACTCTGGTGTGAAGCCCGTGCTGACACAGTGCCCGGCACCCTGCGGAGCTCATGGAAGGATGGGGAGCAGGATGCCTTGTAATGCCTGGGGGCTGCATTCCTTTTTGTGAATATCACAACGGCACAGGCACTGCTGTGACTGTTATGGCACAAGGATGCCGTTGATAAGAGCTACACAGGGGGACCGATGAAGCCCAACGGTTTCTGTGAAGACCAAGTGAGGGTGGCTGCCGGGGATAATGGGAAAAAGCTCCTTGGAGATGGTCTCCATCCACCGCTTTCTCATCGAGGAGATATTTGTGGAGCGCCAGCGCCTGGTGAGTACCGGCGGTTAGGAAGCTGCCCAAGGCAGAGGCAGCCCTACCGCATGAAGTTCACTGAAAGGCTGGCCAGCAACAGGAGGTTATAGCCCAGGGTCTAGGGACAGTGATGGGGAAGAAAGCAGGATGTGGGGCGTGTGGGTGAGGGCCACCCTAGCACGACTGCATAAGTCCAGAGGCAGGAGAGGGGCTTTGAGGGTGAAGATGCACTATATAAAACTGCACGAGCCTGGCGGAATGCCTGCCTCATAACTCACGCTTGTGGTCATAAGCGGAGGTCCTCAGCAAGGGTTACCCATCCTTCCTTCTCTCGGGAGAACTCCCCTCCGTCTTCAAACTGGGTGCGGCCACATAACTTGCTTTGGCCAGTGAAGTGGGGATGGAAGGCTTCCCTTTCACTCCTAATGAAGCTTTAAAAGCCAGATGTGAGCTGCCATTTCCCTTCCCTGAAGCTCTGGAAATGTTGGAAGCAGAAGCTGTGTAAAGCCCCAGCTATCGTGTGCCTCCGGTAACTTCAGTGAGTGGAGACGCGCCCCCCCCCACCGCCCCCCGCCGCAACACCAACCTGAGCTGGACCTATAGGAGAGCAGGAGAAAATCTTTTCCTGCATGAAGACACTGAGACTTGGGGCTTGCTACAGCGGTATAATCCAGTGTATTCTGACCAGTACTGTGTTTACTAATATTTGTTCCTTTTCTGATTAAGTCTCATTACCTGCACATTTCCTTGCTGCATTTTTTCCTTAGAAATTGGTATAATCACTCTGACATGAATAAAATGTTTATGCTTGTTTTCCTAATGAAAAAAAAAAAACCCTGCATGGAAGGTTTTGGCAGACAAGAGTGGACCGCAAGTGTCGGTGAGTAGAGCAACGAGGGTACAACAGGGACACGAGTAAAGGTAGGTGGAACAGGCCACAGTGCACAGAGCCTGGGTTTTGAACTTAATTCTGACGTGGGGAAGCCACAGCACGTGTCCACGCAGGTAAGTCACACATACGGAGCCCACCTCAATGATGGAATGAAGGCAGGAAGACAAGATTCTTGTACCACGGCCTTTGAAAGAAAGAACTGCCCTGTTGGATGATGTCACAGCCAAGGCGGCCCCAGAAGGAAGCTGCCCCTCCCCCATGAAATGCCTCGATTCTAGGGATCAGACCCCAACCACAGGTGGGCGGTGATCAGCCTTGGCCACACCTGGCTCCCAAATTCAGGAAATTTTCCCTTTTCTGAACCTCAGTTTCTCCATCTTCAAATTAAAAGGACAAAGTGTTCTGCAAGGTCCTTCTCAGCCCCCATGCTGTGACGGAGGTAATTTCTCCACAGGAAGCAGAGAGAGAAAGTAGAGGTTGCAGGGTCTGTGTGTGGTTTTAACAGAATGTGTGTCACCTGAGCAGTGGGCCCATCCATGTGGAAGGCCAGCCCTGCAGGGGAAGACATGGCGGTGGGACATCCCCCTCTGCAGGGTCTGGTGGGGCATTGCTACCAGCTGCCGAGGAGCCCCTGGCATGGGGCGGGGAGGGGGAGGAAGGGCGGGGCGCCGTTGCTGCAGTTGCAGAAATGCCTCTGGGTTGGTGACACTGATGCTGCTGAGAGCCTGCAGGGCAAAAATCAGTTTACAGTGGAAAAGAGTCCAGAGAAGCCTGGCGCCCACAGTAGTTCAGCCAGACAGGGAATGAATCATTGGCCGATGCTCAGAGACGGCTCAGGTGTCTTAGGCAACTGGCCCTCCTGGGATGGGGGCACCGCACCCTTGGGTTGTCTTTGAGCTGTGACTTTGAAGCATCACTATATGGCAGTGGTCCTTTCTATTTGCTGTGATGGGGCTTAAAGTTTCTCTGGGTAGCTGGGAAGAGGAGAGCCTCACACCCTGGCTTCCTGAATCCACATTATTTGGCTGGATGGAGGCCAAAGGGGACAGGGGTAGTGGGGGAAGAGGTGACCGGGCAGGTGAACGTGCTCTGAGGGTCGGCCCTCTGGGTGGCTGAGAAACGAAAATCAAATGAAAGAAGGCCAAGCACAGGGGAGAGGGATTGTGTTCAAGCCCAAGAAATTTCAAGAAAGAGCAGTTGTGTCTGTAATCTAGCGACCAGGGACCCCGGTGTTGGCACATATAAACAGCACGCTGCTCAGTGCGTTTGGTCACGTTCCTGCGACTGGTGCCCGTCCTTCACTTCCGTCTCCCACGGCAGAGAAAAAAGCCCACTACTGTCACTCCTGCCCTCTTCTTAGAATGTTTTTCTTGGTCAAATAACCATTCAAGAAATAACGAATTTTCATTCAACCCTTAAATGAAGCCTCCGTGAAAGCGATCGTGCAGAGAAATTCCTTGAAAATAAAGCATGAAGTTTGATGGTGTGGATTCCACGTCTTTCTTTCCTTTCCTGTAAAGGTCAGTATTCTGGATTCTGCCTGCACAGACTTCAAATGCCAGACAAAAACCCACCCTCCCAGCCCAGCATCTCTGGAGTAGCTCCTGACGCGCCGACGGGCTGTGCCTTCTTGAGTCACATCTGTATCTTAAACCGATGGGAGCTGCACAGCAGGACACTCTGGCACCCGGTTAATCTGAGCCGGCATCTCCCAGGCGGAGGCAACCCAGGCCCTCATGTTGGGAGTAGACAACACAGGAAGCCTCCTGGAGAAAGTGGAGACACAGATTCCGAAGACAGACCCTGAAAGGTTTGAACAGAGGCCAGCCAACCCCTCACCCAAGACGGATCCCCCAGCTCGCCCACGCTCTGGCCCTCTGGTTTGCATCATTTTCAAATATCAAAAGCGGCCACGAGCTTACATGGAGCAGGGAGAAAGCCTTCTGCCTCGCCGACACTCCCCAGATGGCTGCAGCCACTACAGTTCTCCCCGTTGTGACTTTTCACCGAAACGAAATCATCTTGTCTAGGGCTGCCTCTGTCTGCGTTTTGTTAGGGTTCAAATGCTCCTTGAGAGGGAAGTGCGAAGCAGCTAAAAGCATTCCTTTGGAGATGCTATCGAATCAGCCAGGGAGTTCCAGAGACCCGGGGGCAGAAGAGGGCCTTGTGTGTGTGTGTGTGTGTGTGTGTGTGTGTGTGTGTGTGTCTGTCTGTGTGTGTACACACCCGTGTGGGGTCCTGTTTTGCTCCCCTTCTAGTGCAGGGCTGTCAGGTAGCAGTGCAATTTCTTAGTTTGGTGATGTGGTTTTTACGAACGGCAGTCCTGAATGTGTGACCGTGTTGCATTTTTCATTATGATGCTGTTAAAAGGACTTAATGGGTGACACCCTCCTGATTCACAGAGCATTTTTATAATATTTATTTTAAAAGGCCAAAGTTTATTTTATAGTTGGTAATAAAAAGGAACACAAAAATGCAGCCATTGGCACAATGGCCCTAACACGTTCGTTTCGTCCACAAACTGTGTATTATTCTAGCTCGATAAGGGATGGGGAAAACGAAATTGAAGTCCTCTACAGCATTTGAGCGTCTTACTCAATAACGACAGATGCTCTGAGCGGTGGTATTTTGGAAAGAGCTCTGTCTGCCGCTCGTTATGAAATGGCAAGACATTTGGCATCCTCTCGCCTCACACCATTTGAAAACCGTGGGGTCACATAATGGCCAATGAGAGGTGGGGAAATGTAGCTCCTATCTGCACGGCACAAGTCATTGTATTCCAGGGATGCAAAACAGCAGAGCTGCCTTTCAAAAGAAAAGTCTGTGAAACTTGCCAGACTCTCTGTAGCCGTAGAGGAAACACACACACACACACACACACACACACACACACACACACACACGGAGCGCCACTACACATTGGTGAAAAACAGACTTCATAAAGCAGTTTTAATAAAGAAATGCTATTTCCCATCCAGTGCTGTGTCATGACTCGAATGTTATTAGAAGTGGGTAGCTATACATCCCCAAGCAGAGTAAGGCTGGACCAGCCCTGGAGGAAATGCCTTCTCCCCAGCACAGCCGACGCGCAGACCCTCGACGGGGAAGCAGGACAGAGGGGAAGTAGCAAGAGGGGACCCACAAGGCACAGCCATGTTTGCATCAAAAGCCACCGAGGATTTGGGCATCCCCATAGCCCAAGGAGTTCTCATCTCCCATCCGGACCCTTAGGAAGGGACACATGCAGTCGGACTGCTGACCCCAGCTGGTACTTTCCTTCTTTAAGATTTGGCATCCTTCTGCAAGGTCAGTGCTTAGAGGAGACATACCTAAGCCTCTCTCCCATGCCTTGTCCTTCCTTCCCTATGGGAAGGATCACATGTGAGCTGGATGGAAATGTCCAAACCCCACAAAAGCAATGTTTTTTTTACTGTCCCCTTGCAGACGACAGTCCCAAATCCCGTGTGGGACCTCTCGGCCAGCTGAAGCTCTCTCACTCAGTTGTGTGGTGGAGAGCCCACTGCCGAAGTTAACATGGATTCTGTCCATTTCTTAAGGAAAAACAGAGAGATGTGATTATTTAGGTTATCCAAGCTCAAAATTGCTTGAACTCCAGCTGCTTATGCATTGGAGGCAACAGATTAGAACAAGACTCACAGGGCCCTTCGGGCTGCTCTGCCTCTGCTCCTTCCCCCCTTCTTGCATCTGGAAGGGGGCCGTGTGGAACCGCTCAGCAGCACGGCTTCAAGGCTCTGGGGGGCTTCAAGGCTTTGGGTTCTCCTGGGGCGCCTGTGACACACTGAGCAGAGTAGAAAGACGTCAGAACCCAAATCCCGAAGGAAAGGATCTCAGCTTTGGAAAAAGGAAGTGAACTATCTGCTAAAAATCACAGAAAAAGGCTACTCGGAGACCGAGTGGCTTTGGATTGATTTGACCCATGGAAGGGCCTTGGCCCAGTGGGATCTTACAAGTGTGGTGAGTGACCCTCACGGTGACGGCGAGAATCCAAGACGTCAGGGCCATTGGGACCGAGGCTCAAGCAGGTCCGGCAAGGCCCGGTCAACTGGTCCAGAGCTCGAGGCAACACGCGTAAGAATCTCAACAATTTCACAGTTTTGGCCCCTGAATGATGGAAAAATACAAGTACCGTCAGATCCCTCACTGCTGTTTTGTTCTCAGAATTCACGTCAAAGAGAAAACTCACATACGTCTGAGTAAGTTTCTTCTCGCTCTATAACCACCCTCCTGGAATGAACACACCTCCTAGAATGAACACTCAGCATCCACCTTCCTTGGGTGAACACAGGGTCCACACCCAGTAGTTGCAGGGGACCCCCTCCTCCCATCGACACAAACGTGCAGCGCAAACTCAGGAGTCTAAGCAACGATGAGTGATACCTGCCCGGCCAGGTAAGTCTAGTCCTGGAGAACACTTCCTTCTCTCCAGAGCACGAACATTTATCTGTCACTCAACATAAAATTGCGCTTGTGTTTGATTCAGGGAATCCGGGGAAAGGGAGTGAACAGCCCAAACTTGGGGCGCTGGCCACATGTTTTTTCCGAGTGTCATTGAACATAAACCCTCCTGGCGGTGAGCTGATTGGTTGGGTTTTATTCCAGCCCAGAGTGATTTTTTTTTAAATGACTAATTTATAAAATCTTTGAAAATAAGAGTTTCTAATGGAAGTGCTTACACGACCATCACTCTGGCGTGGCAAATGGCACCGTGGCCGTTAAGGAGGTGCTGTTGTGGGTTTATGCTAATCTGCCTTCAGTGTGACAGACTGTCACCTGCGCAGGGGGTACCGTTCAGCGCTATATTAGCCCATATGGCACAAGCTAAATTGTAGCGGAGCTATGGGCTAATTAAGGATGAGTTAATAAAGCCAGGCAGAGTGAGGCCGGCCAGCCCGCCCAGCCCTTGGGGGACCTCCCCCGCCCAAAGTGATCTACCCTGTTTGAGCTTTTCCGTGCTCCACCATTTGGTCTCTGAGAACAAATTCATAGCTCCATTTCAGATATACGTTTCATGCTCCCCACACCCCACCATGTTGTTTTTGTTTTTGTTTTCTGGCCGTGCCACGCAGCATGTGGGATCTTAGCTGCCCGACCAGGGATTGAACCCGTGCCGCCTGTGTTGGAAGCGCGGAGTACTGACCCCTGGACTGCCAGGCAAGTCCCCTCCCTACAATTTTGATGTTAGACTTAAAAACAACTTCAGTGACCCCTGACACTTTCTCAAAGAGCTGATTTTCTTATGAACTGTTTAGATTTCAGGCCAAAAGGAGTAAATGAAGCTGGAGGCAGGTGCACAGATGCATGAGTTCCCAGGTTATAGGGGGTTTGTTTTTGATAAAGAAAAATAGATCTATTTTACCCATTAAGGCTCCAGGTAAATGCCCTAAGCAGACACACTTTGGAGCCATTAATTCTGGTTTCGAAGGGGCAAGCACGAGCTAATCGCGATAATACGTCCATCAGGTTTTTAACCGGAAGAAGCGAACATTTAACTTAGGTGGAATTCATTATCGAGTTTGAAAACACTTCTTTGAAAACTTCGTCTGGTTTTCTGGCGCGCTCCCCTCTAGCTCTTCACCCAAGAACTGGCAGGCGGTGCCTCTCTAGGTAGGGATGGCCACAGGTCATCTGTCACTTCTCCCGGCCCCACCTCTGCGCTCCACTCCCCGCCGCTAGGGGAGCAGATTTCCTTTGAGCCGGGAGGTGGGCCCCGCAGGCCTGTCCTTGGAGACCCACGTTGATGCTGCTCTGTTAACCAACTGGCACGAGGAACACGAGACCCACTTGGCTCCTTCCTCCCAAATCAAGCCCAGGCTGCTCGTGCCACGCCAGCCTGGAGAGTCAGGTTTCTTGGGTGACACCCTCGGCTTCTCTCCATGTAATCGTTAGATGCCTCAATTAACCGGGACAGTGACTCGAAAAACATGACAATCTGCCACTTTACTAATTTTTGCAAATAACTGCACTTTACATCCCCTGGAAAAGTTCAAACCAGGAGATGCTAAGCCAGCAAGCCTCCCATGATATCTTGACACCTGAAACGAATGTTTTGAGTACCAGCCAATCCCTCTCGCTGTGCTATTTTTAATTGAACACATTTACTTTCATTCTCTTTCTCTATTCTCAGTGAGGTCATGGCATCTAGACTAAAAAACCATGAAGGCCAGGAAAAAAAAGAGAAAGAAACAGGCAAGCAAGCCAGTCTGATTTGCACACAAGGAAGGCGGCAGGTCCGAGCTCTCCCTGTCACTGAGCAGATGGTGTGCGGCCGGCTGGTTATCCTCCTTTTGCCTCTACTTTCCTGTCTCTAAAAAGGGGCAGAACCTACTTCCCAAGTTTTATGACGCTTAATCAAATGGTACCGTACAATGCTACTTCCACAGTTTCTGGGACATCATAAGAATTCATCAAAGAGTGGAAAACTAAACAGACGTATATACGCACAGTCACTTGACAAGTGACCTGGGAATGTCAAAACACCACAAACCTTGACTCTGCAGTATCTGCAGAGACAAAGGACCAGACAGAGCTGGACCGGAAATGGGGGGTGTTCTTGGAATAGCTGATGGCCTTGCCCTGCCGCCCCCAGGCTGGAGCAGCCAGGGGAAGAGGTATCCCATTCTGCTCAGAAGCCTGAATCAGAATGTTTCCTGGCCTAAAAAGGATGTCTGCCAACATGTGTTCTTGCCCATATGACTCAAGCTCTGATGTAGGGGTATAAATAACAAAGAATTTACTAAAGGCATTTGTCCTTCCTTAAGTGGATGTGGGGCTAGATACTCCGTCTAGGCGGGCCTGACACTTCTGCGTCTGATGCTGGAGCCAGAAGGCCCTGGGACCCGCCATCAAGGAGGGAGGATGGTCGTCACAGGGGGGTCAGGCCTTGCGGCCCCTGTGCAGCTGAGCTGGACCCCCAGGATGGACTGGAACCCGGGTGCTTCCCCGCCACCTCTCAGTCCCCAGCCTTGCAGCTGGGCATGACCTGCAGGGGAAGCAGGCGGATGCCCTCATCAGAGCCAGAACCAGCACGGGGCCCAGGATCGGACAAGCAGAGGAGAAGATCCAGAAGGAGCTCGGAGGGGCCTGGCCGCTGCCTAGGGGCACCCCACTCACCTCCGGCCGCTCCCCCACTGGCACCTCCTGGCCCCTCAGAGCCCCTGTGTGGCCGCACCAGCCAGAGCTCTGTTGAGAAGCGAACTCTATATCGACTGCTACACACCCAGCCCGGCACCGGCGGGGACAGAGTTGAATTTAATGACATTGGAATCTCTCAATTTACATAAAAGCAAATGTTATGAGAGTCCATCAAGCATGTCCGTGCTGAGCGTGGCCTCCAAGTCCAGCATGTCCTTGGCCCGTGTTCTTGACCTTCGGAACCACAGCGGGCTTGGTGCAGAGGGGCTTTGAGGGAGAGTGTGGCTCGGAGGGAAATGCATGCTGGACGTCTTTGCACCCCAGGGTGGACCGCAGTCAGGCAACCCCAAAGGAGGTCGAGAGACACCCGTTTCCTCTCAAGTCCTCCCTCGGGATGATGACATGGCACTGGCCTCACTTGAAGAATGAAAAGTGCCTCACTCTGGTTTCCTGCCAGGTAACCTATGATTCAGTCCAGGGATTACCAACCGTCCTGCTGCGGTGGCTGCCCCAGGTGAGGCACTGCTTCCTGGAGCCCAGCATCCCCCTGGTCCCATGTGTACCCATGGCCTGGTTCCCCATCAACGCAAGAGTTTTTCCTACTCCCTCTGGTGAAAGGCAGGCCCTTTTGGGGCAGGACAACTGCACCACCCTCGCCTCCGCCTCCTGCACCTGGCTCCCGCCCGACGCCTACACCTCCTCCGGACCCTCTCCTCTCGGTGCAGCAAACACTTCCCACACCCAGGTGGGTCCCAGGAGGCAGGCTGGGCACCTGCTGTGAGAGCCGGATTTGCATGGATGCTGCAGGTAAAGCTGGCTCTTTGCATCTCAGCGTCTGCAGTCAGGACATAAACCTCTCCTGACGTCAGAAGATGCATGGTTTTTCGGTAGCACAACTTTTGGTGGGGTCCTGCTGGCATCTAGTGGGTCGATGCCATGGATGCCGTTAAGTATCTCCCAGTGCCCAGCCCGCCCCACCACAGAGCCCCGCCCGGCCCCCAGTATCAATAGCTTTAAGGTTGAGAAGCCCTGGTTCATGGGGAGAGGTCGGTACCTCTACCTAATTCCAAGTCTTTACTTTTCCAGCCGAGGACCTGTCGTCTTCTCCCAGAGAGGCATCATGGGGCCTTGAGATGGAAGAGGAGTGAGCTTTGCAAGTCGTTCAGAAAAGAGCATGGAATGTTTTACTGGACCGGTCCCAAAAAACGCAACAAAAGGAAATAAAAAGATGATAACCACTCTCCCCTCCAGTAACCAGAGAAGTTGAATAAAACTCAGTCTCCCGTTTCACATATATCCACATGCCTTCCTACAAAGGGAGCAGTGGGCATGTCACTGCTCCACGCTTACCCCAGGGTGTGCGGGCTGGCAAGAGGACCAGTACTTTAAACACAGAGGCTGCCTGCACGGTCATCCTGAGCTCTGTAAAGATGTCCAAGGCATAGACACATGGAGGCTGAGAGAGCCCACGCAGGAAGAGAGCCGAAGGAGACCTGGCTTCAGAGGCTGCCGCTCACCCAGCAGGAGGCAGAGACCCGACTTCCTGGCTGGCGAGAGGGGTGGTGGCCTGCCAGGGTGGCCGTGGAATCTCTGAAACCACACCGACGGCTCCCCTACCAAACACCTGGCTGCCTCTGGCTCGCCACGTGGCCAGCCGCCAGTCACGGAAGATGTCAGCAGTGGTGGTGCCAGTACCTCCGCCAACGGGACCGAGTGGACAGGATCCAAGGAAAACCCCACGAGCCAGCCGGGAAGTCACGAGGACACCAATTAGTGTCCTGCCTGGTCTGGCTGCAGCAAACCTTCTAAAACATCATGGTTCATGCTCACGATGTCCTCCCTGCATAGGCGCATTTTCGGCCTTTCCCATTCACAATTTAGTTAGCCCTGGTGAAGTTGGAACTACGATCATCCCTGATTTACCCCTGAGAACACAGAGGTACCAAGAGGCGAGGTGGCCTGTCCCAGGCCACACAGCTAGTATGCGGCAATCTGGATTCAAACCCAGGGAACCTGACTTCAAAGTCCCCCCGCCATTAACTGTGACACCAGCCCAGACGCTCTACCGTCTGGCAAGAGGCAGCCGGGCACCTTGCTTTCCGAGGTTCTGTGTTCTCACAGGCAGGATGGCCTTCCTCCTCTCCACGGCACCTAGACTGTTGTCCCAAGGCAACATCTGGGCATCAGTCCCACCCATCTGAGGGCTTGGGTCCTCGCGGGGGGCGTGAGAGGATTTTGTCAGGTGCCCCCCCCCCCCGCCCCGTCTACACCTGGCATCTGAGATTCTCTGTTGTGGTCCTGAGCTTGGTTCTGCCCAAAGCTCCTTGGAGCAGGCGGACCCTTGACTGAAGCTGGTACATCTCCTTCTAAATGAGATTCCCTTGTGTTTATCTCCGCAGGGTGTCAACCAGGCAGCAAACATCCTGTAACTTCCTTCAGAGACCTTTGTTCATAGAGCTAAGTATTTCAGCTGGTTACTTCCGGCTAGGTATCCTTACCCCTTCCCCTTCTCTTCAAAGACATCTGAAGACTGGACCATTTAAGAGCACACTGTGTCTGCGATACAAAGTATCGATTGTCTGTTTTTAGCCCATTTTCTCACAGCCTCCTGTAGTGAGTTGAGAATGGAGTTGCACTAGTAAATGCACCCTTTTCTCAACTTCAACCACCAAAACACTTCTGCGTTACAAGACTTACAGGATGTTCTTATCTTTATTTTATTTCTTTCTGCCGATGCTTCCAGTCAGGAGCAGAGTACCTGCATCAGTTTGTTTGTTGATGCTTTTATACAGTGGGCAGAGGTGCCCAGGCGACAGACCGTGGGAGTTTAGTGCTCCGAACATACAGGGTGGACTCTTACCTGTTAAAAACTAGTGATCCGGAACCAGAGGAAATGTACTTGCTTTTCCCTATTAGGAAAGCAGTCCTTGCGGCCTGATGGCTAGCAATCGACAGAGGACAAATTTGTGGTTGGGTTTGGAAAATTCTCACAAACATCTTTTAGTGTCCTGAGCCGAGGCAGGGAATTTCCCCGAGGGCTCATCAGTGACGACAGATTGATTTATATTTGCAATTGTAAAGGTGAAAAGGAGGTTAGGCATCCCCATCCGGGTCCAGCGCCAGGAGCCTCCGGGATGGTGTGAGCATGTATGCGGCAGGGAGTGTGTCACAGGCGACAGCGGGGCTGGGGATGAAGATCGTGGCTGTTTTCTCCAAGCATTTGGAAGTTTACAAATATCCGGATGTTGTGAGTCATAAAACGAGCTGACTGCCCCAAAGCCAGACTGCGGTGGCTGCAGAAGTCGGGGTCCTGGGGCCCCAGCCAGAGTCTTAGGTGCCTGAGACAAACGCGTCTGCCTGGGATACCTGGGTAACGCCGGCTAATCTAATCTGACCGTGAATGTTATCATACCAGAAACATTACAGTTGGTGTTTTGCAAAGAAAAATAATGTTTTAAAATCTACTGGCTTCCCTAAGGTGTGTGTCCATCAAACCCCGTCAACTGTTTCACAACCTACTAATTAGATTAAGGCAATTTAATGACTCAGGCATATAAAATGCCTTACCTCGCCCGTCCCCCGCCCCCCTCCACTAATGCACACACAGACAGAGAATTAGGCGGGATAATTTCAAGGCCAGACCCATATAAGCTGGGAGATTCAAATCAAGGTTTAATTAACCTGCTTAGCACGAGAATCTCCGAACAGCGGGAGATTTTACACACTGTTACGTGTGATCTGTAATAACCAGGCACACCCGGCTTCCCCACAACCATGATGTGTTCTGGGATGTCTGCCTTGGCCTGCGTACTTGGTCCGAAGTCTGGAACCTGTCGATTCCAGGAGAAAAATGCCTGGAGATATACTCCCAGACCCTTCGGCGGTATGCACACACAGAAGAGGCTAGGAAAGGAGGGATGCGTTCAGTCAAGCCACCTGTGATGTTGTCAGTGGTGGGTTGGATTCGTCAAACAATTGACTGGTAAATACATGAGTTATTGATTGGATGCTCAGACCGTTTCTCACATAACAGCCTGTGGTGTTTTGAGGGCAAAGCCTGCAACCTGTACCCTTTATTCAGTTTTAACCAGTTGAGCCCTCATGGGGTAAGCCAGATCATTTGCTTGTATCCCTGGGTTAAAATCTGGTTGGGCTCAGTCACTGGTGTCTCTGTGTTACCACCTTTCTGGAGCAGAGGGCCATGTTGGAGGGGTAACTTTTACTACAAATTGCTATGCTGATCCCTTCTTATCTCAGCCTAATTCCATGTATAAGCGAGTACCAAGAGTTTGGGACCAACTGGTAGTCAAGATGTTTTCTCTTTTGCAGCCAACATCTCACTTTCCTCAGCTACGTGGTCGGTCTTCAGATGCTATGTCTTATAAGGAAATCATGGAAAGATTGGCATGCCATCTAAACCATGGCTTTGTGTGGGAGTGGGTTGACTAGGATGAAAAGAATCCCTCATACAGTCAGACGAATGACAAGTGGAAGCAGGAAGTGCCCCTCCATTGAGTGGATCAAAGCCTCCTTCCAAGAATCATTGAAGAGCTCATGGTGAGAATCTCCACCTCTGTAGCTGTTCCCTCCCGCATCTGTGTCCGACCATGAATTCCTCTCTCCTCCCTCCATTCTGCAAATCTAACATGGTTAGAGAACTTACTGGGCAAATTCTCCCTACTAGAGATACCAAATCCTGCAGTGGGGTTTTCTGTAGGAGAGGGGGTGGCCATGGACCGTTACCGAGACTGGGTTCAGAAATGCCAAAGTTTCCTGGACCTGCCTGGAGAAAACCACACAAGTTAGCTGCGCTGCTGACACTCTAACCTCTTGGGAGAGGAAGCAACTCTGTTAGTCTTAAGTCAGCCAACAAACCCTTGGCTCTTCCTTTTGACCCTAAAGATGCAGTGAGACACATAGATGGCAATCTCCTTGGGATGAATCATTCCAGGTTTATAATATGAATATCTCTATAAAGAATATACCACTACTTATCTCTGTTCACTGAGCAGAAAAAAATCCAAACAATTGAAATCACATAGTGTATAATGGCTCCTATATGAACTATATTTTTCCGAAGACAAATAAACCTAGTTGATGAGGTAAAGTCTCCTTTACAGAAGAATTCTGGCTGATGAAATGGAAAGGATGATAGAATTAATAATCACCGTTTTGCAAACCCCAAGGAAATAGCTTATTCAGGAAATGATGATCCGTCCATGAAACCTTTGAATGAAAGGTTGATGAGGAACTTTGCAACGTGGGTGTCATGCAGCCCTATGAACTCACCAATCGATTTCAGTTATCATTAAAAGTGGACAACCAGACAGTATGGGCCTCATGATGTGCTACTCGGTGCAGTACTTGAAGGATCTTTGTCCACAACAATGAACCAAAACAGTAATCAAGTCTTTAGAAGTAGCTTCCAGTTCACAGGAAATACGGGGCAGTCTAAGGTGCTAAACGACACAGCAAGGAAACAACGGAGATATTCACTCTGAAGGACAGCTGAGCTGCCTTCCCCAGCACATCATAGGCCCAAATGAAACAAAAGGGGGGTCCTTTAAAGTTAGAGACAAAACATAAAGTGTGGACCTTGTTGGAATCTGGATTCATGTAAATGCTTTCATCAGACCCTAGAGTACTGAGGACATTTGACTGGGGGTTGGGTATTGGATGATTCCAAGTGCGTATTCCTCTTTGTTTTATGATGATGGCATTGTACTGATATAAGAAAGTGTTTACGTTTTATAGAGCTTCACAACGAGATATGTAGAAGCAAAATGAGATTGTGTCTGGAATTTGCTTTTAAATATTTCAGGCAAAAAACAAATCCAAGGAAGGCAGGATCCTGATAACTATTGAGTCTTGCTGATGGGTAGTTGGGAGTTCATTATATTGATACAATTTTCTCCATTTGCAGGTATGTAATAGGGAAGAACCTTTTGTATTCTATTACAAGCTCATCACTAAAGGGATGTTGCCTATAAGCTTAAAATATACATCTCTGGGAACCCTACCTACCAGGTAATGAGCTTTAAGCTAAAATACCTTTGTTTAGCTCACAGAAAACATCCTGACCAGGCCCGCCTGTGAATGGCTGCAGGAAGGGAGAAATTAACACATCCCCTCCAGAAGCTGACTGGAACCCCAGGAAATGTTTGGCTTTTTACCCCCCCCCCCCACCCCGGCTTTTAGTATAAAAAAAGCTTGACTTCTAACTCAGGGAAGATGGTTCTTTGGGACACAAGTCCACCATCTTCTCAGTCTCCTGACTTCCAAATAAAGTCACTATTCCTTGCCCCAAAAACTTGTCTCTTGATTTACTGGCCAGTTGTGTGATGAGCAGTACAAGCTAGGACCTGGTAACAGGTATGTTTGAAATTTTTTTCCATAAAAAAATGATGCTGTTGTGATGGATGGATGAATGAATGGCTGTACCAGTGTTGGGTTACACCCTACATTTCATGTGCCCACCTTGCCCATCAGGGTTATTGCCTATATTTACCAAAATATTGTATCAAGTCACACACAAACAACCCCATTGCCAAGGCACACCGTACTGGTCATGGTGCAGGTGAGAGCTTCATCCTTCTCAGAGAGTTCAAACAGTACCGATGCTGCAGTGCTGGAGGACTCAGCACGGCATCATGCACCCAAGTTCCTTTGGGTGCTCAGCCTTTGTTAGTCTGGGAAAAAAGAAACACATTAAAGGTTACCATTTAATCAGTTTCAATTTGCCTTACGAATATCCACTGGCGAACCATGGTACTCAGGGTGTATTCAATTATACGTTTAACTTATACAAAGCATACTGGGAACTTCCTCTTTTGTATCCTTTTAGTCTCGACAGTGAGCTTTGAGAAATACTTGCAAGGAGAAACTTGTCAAAATGGTGAATGTTTTGATGACTCTAGAACAATGTTTTTCAAGTCTATGAACTACTAGTGGGCTATGAAATCAATTTAAAGGGTCATGACAAGCATTAAAAAAAAAAGGAGAGAATAGAATAGATGAGAATCAAAATGCATTTCATATAAGCATTGTCTTCCCAAATTTTAGCTTCAACTACATAAGCATGAGTGCTGGATTATGATGGAAAATGTATTTCTTACTCTGGGTTGGCCTTAAAATGTTTGAGAAGCACGGTACTAGAAATAGCATGATTTTGTGGAAATTCCTTTCACACAGTTTTTACTCTTTCAACTTCATATGGACAAAGCATGCTTATTCATTATTAAACATTATTTCCAAAGACTGTGTAAGTAAGGTTTGGATAAGTTAACAGAACGTCTATAACACAACGGTGGATTTCTTTGAGATTATGGTCACCTGTTCTGATGTGGACATCTGGAGTGAATTACTATTCTTGTCAGATGTAATTGAGAGGAACAAGAAAATTTAGTGCCATACAGAGCGAGAAAGTAGAGTTTAAAATATTTGGCATTTCTCAGCTAACACTAGGCAACCCATAGTCATTACAACAGTGCAAGAAAACATATGTCCAAACGATGGCCTCAAACCCTCCCTGGAGAGGTGTGCTCAAGAGAGAAATGGCCAAGCTCAGAATGAACAAGAGAGCATGTTTCTTTGATCGGCTCTTGTATGGGACATCATCAGGCACTTTTCTGACCCCTGAGCTTTCTGCCATCCTACCTGGTTTCCTGTTGCCTTTCCTCAGCAGGACCTCCTCACCTGACTGGCCTGAGAGAGTCTCCTCACTGGTGTTGGCACTTCTCACTCACTGCTCATCTAGACTAAGACTTGCTGCTTCTTCCAAGAACAAATCCACGAGGCGGAAGCATTCCAGCTACTGGGCAGGAATTCCCAGGAGGGCAACGGCCCCCGTGCACCCTCAGGAAAGGAGCCCGAGAGTGCAGACGGCCACAGTTGCCCCTCCCACTGTGGACGAAGCAGGAGGTGGCCTGGGCACAGCTGCCTGGAGACGAGCCACCACCTCCCTGTTGGAAGCTGCCCTACTTTGGACACTTCTCAGCCCTTGCTTTTCATACAATCTGTCAGTCACCAGGGGGATCTTGAGTCCCCATGGAATCCTGCCCTGTCTTCTGACTGCTTGCATAGCATCTCACTTTTCAAAGCTTATTCTCTGCCCAGGCACTGGGTTGAATAGTGTCCCCTAAACATGCATCCACCGGGAACCTGCCAACGTGACCGTATTTGGAAATAGAGTCTTTGCTGATGTGATCAAGTTAAGATGAGGTCATCCTAGAATAGGGTGGGCCCTGATCCAGTATGACTGGAGTCCCTGTAAGGAGAGGGTGGTGTGGACACAGAGACACATACAGGAATGATACCACATGAAGACGGAGGCAGAGCCTGAAATAATACATCTGAAAATGAAGGGATGCCCAGGGCTGCTAGCAGTCACCAGACACTAGCGCAAGGCAAGGGAAGACCCTCCCCTAGAGCCATCAGAGAGAGCACGGCCCCGCCGACACTTCGTTTTCAGACTTTTGGCCTCTGGGAAGGTGAGAGAATAACTCCTATTGCTTTAAGCCATGCTGTTTGTGGTAATTTGTTATGGCAGCCTTAGAAAACTAATACAACCTGCAGAATTCCAGATTTAGCAAGATAGGGTGAGTAACATACCCTAATAAGTGCAAAATTAGCACTTGTACAAAAGAAGCCCTGCTGCCCATTTGCTGTGAGTCAGGGTGTACAGTGAGGGAAACATACAAATATGCCTTGGGCAGGTGGGCCTGATCACGTGGAAAGTGGCCAAGCATGGGTGGGCCACCAAATGCTTTTCTTAATCCACCTGCTATAGTCACAGGGAATGACATTTCTCCCAAGATGATGATTTGTTGGCTGGCTGTCTTGGGTCTGGGTATTGCATTTCCTGTGTGTGTGTGTGTGTGTGTGTGTGTGTGTGTGTGTGTGTGTGCACGCGCGCACACACATGCACCTTTGTCCTCTTAGGTGTTTGAAGGGAGACCATGTACTATTTTTTAAGAAATAAATTGTATGAAGGAAATGAATAAACAGCATAGACTAAAGGTGGAGGTGATGGTTAGACCAGACCTGGTTGTACATCTCCCAGGCTGCGGTCTGTGTGCTATATTTTGGGGAGCTCGCATGTACCCAACAGTTTCTCCACCATCAGCCAAACCCACCATGATGGATGCACTTGGCAGAGACGTCGTAACCACTGAAACCCTTTGAGGACTAGATGGCAGGGGTCAGAGGGGTGGAATGGTGAGCAGCTGACACTTACTTGGATGCCCAAGCTCCTCTAATCCTCACGGCCAGGAAGACCAGGGAGGACCAAGCCCAGGTGTTCTGCACCTGGGGAATGTTCCAGCTCTCTCCAGCTAGCCCAAACATAGTGGGTACACAAGAAGAGGCAGTAAGGGAATCCCATGGACATCCAAGGACAGGCAGAGGCTGACAGGCTGAAGCCCACCCACCAGGCTCCTGGGTCTCTGGGGATTGCTAAGTCCCCGCAGCAGGAGTTGCAGCTCCTTGTTTTGGTCTCCATTGCTAACCTCGTGCACAGACAATGAGAGAAAAAGGCCAGTGACCTAGCCCCGTGGAGGACAGCTAAGTGATGATTTCCCAGGAACAATCCCTTTATCTCAATTCATCTTGTTGAACCAGAGGACTCGGATGGGCAGGAAACCTGGATATCTCTGGGTCAAGTGTCTATCCCAAGAAAAGCCGCGATGAGCAGTGTGACGGGCCCCCACGGCATGGTCACAGCTGCTTGGAGGGGCGAGGGTGACAGGCAGGGTCTGCTGCAGAAGGTCACAAGTGCAGGCAGTCCCACCCATAGGTCTACGGCTAATGCAGATTTGGGGTTAGCAAAAGCCCACACCTCAGCTTACTTCTCCTGTAAACCGCACTTCCCCGAGCCAGCAGGCACACATACATGCACACCCATGTGTGCAGATACGCACACCACACACGGCAACACACACACACAGTCTACTCAAGCGCTCAGGCACATACGCCCCATCTACGCTCAGACCCAGGACAAACTCAGACGCATGGGTCCACACTGCATACACACGCACTCCCCCCCCCCCACACACACACCTGTTGCTGTAGACCTTCATTTCACACACAGGCACACACACTCAAATCTCCAGTTCTGCACGCAGCTCTCTCAGGAGATAGAAACGTATATGCACCGCGGCACACAGCCATCTGTCTGCTCTTGTATGAAGAAACAAACTGCACAGACATCCAGAGAGGACGTGCACACGCACACACGCAGGCGCACACACGGGCAGGTCGAAACTGCAGGAGATTTCATTAGTTCGTGTATCTTTCGCCTCTCCCCACAGGGGGCTCTGCCTGGAAGACAGTTGGCTGAGAAGGCAGCTTCTGGGCCTTGTGGGCACAGGGAGCCCCGATGTCACTATTGATTTCTGCCTTTCTCACAGCATCAGGACGGGCTCATCAGAGAGGGAGTCTGTGCGCTCTGGGGGCGGTCCTGCACGCGGGAAGCCCGGAGCTGACGGTGGGGGAGAGAGCAGAGGCTGCTCCGGACAAGGGGCTGCTGGAGCAGACATCCCTCCAGCCAGAATCCAGCCCCAAAGGTGGGGGCAGGAGGGGACTGCGCACGGCCAGGGGTGGGCGGAGGCCTCTGGGCATGAGCCTGATATCCGAGGCAGCATCCTGCCGTGGTCACGGGCTGGTCTCCAGCCTCCCGCTGCCTGGTTTGAATCCCGACCCACTTTCCCACTCAGGGCAGCAGTGTGTCCTTCCTCAGGCTGCCCACACTTCCCTCCAAAAAGGGGGCAGCAGTAGGGTTGCAGGAGAGTGACTGGAGCTCATGCATGCACAGCCCAGGAGGCCAGAGGAAAGACAGGGAAGGCAGCTGAGGCTGCCCTCCAGCAGGCCCGACCCTTTCCAAATCACCTCCCACCCCCTGCTCCCTGCTTCAAATCTAAACCGCTGCTTGCCCTTCCAAATGGAAGTTTTTAAAGTGAAAATCAATGCGCTCTAACAGAAAGCACAAATGTTCAATTACAAGATAAATGGAGCATTGAAGAACACATTACGTAACACGACTGGTTAATTGCGCAGGCGTTAAATATCTAGAAACGCCAGTGGACCTTCAGCTATGCAATGAGCACGGCTGCCTCAGACAGAAGCAAACCCGTGAGACGACTCAGGGAATCTGGAAAAGCAAATGCCTGCCACTTATCCCTCCGGTTTGCAGGAAGGGAAATGAATCCCCACGCTCCAGTACGGAAGCATCCCCCAGCACTGCGCTCCGATCACCGCTTATCCGGGTATCTGCTGCCCCATCACAGGCAGGGCCACGCGGCCCCATCAGTTATAGGGAAGGTCTGGATGCCCTCACCCCAACCCCTCAGGGGATGCATGCCTGCGGAGCAGGTGGGAAGTTGGGGGCCTCAGACTGGCAAGGTCCTGGTGGAAAGGCGGGGCTGCCTGGAGCCAAGACCCCGTCTCACTCAGCCTTGCACGCCAGACCCCGCCCGCCTCGCGCCACAGCAGAGGCCACGGTCTTCTTCCTCCTCAGCTTTCAGTCGAACCTCCGGGCATCTTACAACCTTGATTTAGTGCCTGCAGCGTGTGAAGCCAGTTCACAAAGAGTCTGGGGAACCAAGGCCAAGGCTGGCTGCATCTTAGCCGCTCCAGCCCCCTGGCTCAGGGGCCTCACAAGAGGAGAAGCACCGCTGCGACATCCCAGGCCGCTCCCATACTGGAGGAAGTTTCTCGTTCTCGGGTTGCCCGAGGGATATTGCACAGTGGATCCCCAGGGCACTGGGACCAGAGTCCGGCTGCCTATCATGTTGGTTGTTGCAAGACTGTACCCTTGGGGCTCCTCCGTATGTGCTCACGGCATCCTCTCTCCTCATATGTCGCCGGACCAGGTAGCGAGGCTCGGGGTGCACGTCACTCACACAGGACCTCGCCTGGTCGGGAGAGAGAGGGGGGACCACCTTGGCAGGAAGCAGGAGGATGCAGGGGTCGGTTGCCCTGATTTGGGAGCCAGCCTGCATGCATTCACACCCCAGCAATCTGAGTTTGCTAGCCGAGTGACCCCTCCAAGCCTCAGTTCAGTGACTCTTTGATGGAGGTCAATGGAAGGAGTCAACAAGGTCAAGTGTGAGCTCTCTACCCACTAAGGGGACGAGATGACCTCCACAAACGTTCCCCATTGTTGTTATTATTGCCGGCATGTTCATCTACTCTGGCCTGGAGCCCCAGTGGAAACAAGAAAGTTGGGGCCCTGCCCTGGGGAGCGCTGGGGCCAGTGTCTCGTATCTTGTCACCACATACATGATGGAGACGAGACCCTGGAGAACATAGCTCAGACCCCAGGACCCCACCTCTTCTGGAATAAAGCAGGGGCGCCCACTGCCATTGAGCCGACCCTTGTCCAGAGAGGGCTTCAGTTCCCTTCCTGGGGGCTCCCTCCCGCACCTGCCCTCCTGCCAGCCAGCCTGGGGCCTTCAGGTCTGCCGCACACGCCTTCTGGCAAAGCGGGGGTGGCAGTGCAGAGCAGTACTTCTGGTAATGCAGCTCCCACGTGCCAGGTCCACGAGAGCCCAGCTGGGGATCTGAAAACTTCCTGGAAAGAAACGAACGACTGGGTTTCATCAACAAGCATAGATACCCATTTGAAAGCAATGATTCCCACTTTACACCTTACTGTAATTTTCCAATTAATTGTGACTTAAATATGTTAATGAGGCTAAAACTACGTTGAGCATCAGCTTAAAGACTTTCTAAATAATGAAGCAGGAACTCCTGGTGCACACACAGGAGAAACTCTCCACTGAACGCAGCAGGAAGGAGACGGACTCGCAGTCCCAAGATGGGACCAGCTCAGCTGGGCAGCCAGGCCCAGAACAATAGCATGGTCAGGCCTGGGGTTCCTGCAGACCCCAGGTGCCGGGCCTCAGGAGCTAGGCTGGGCCCTCCCTTTGGTTCCTCTGGCAGTTCCCTGTGTTTAGGGGCTCTGGGGAGACTGCTGACTCCAAAATTTCCCCCGAGTAGCCTGCTGTGGCCATCTAGTCTCTCTCCTAGTCTCCTCTCTCTCTCTCTAGTCTCTCTCCATCCATGTTTCATCGCTTCTTAATTTTGCCTCTAGAAGTCCTGACCCAGGACGCGAAGCACCCAGCCGGGTCCTTGGGGATGTGGTGGAGGGTACCGCTCCCTCCCTGCATGGCCCAGGACAGGCAAAGCTGCTGGTGAGCTGGTGGGCACAGCCGATCCACACTGGCCCGCGCTGCCTGGGGCTTGAGCTCCTTCTCCCCACTCCAGGTGAAAAGAGCCACAGGGGCCTGGGATGGAGAGGCAGAGGGAGCTCTAGGTGGGAGCAATGCACCCACAGCCCTGTCCCCCGTCTCCCAGCCCGGGACGTCCTCTGTAACAGCCGCCCATCCCTGGAGCCTCATCTGAGCTGTGGCTCTGCCCCTCCCCCGGACTACATCCAGCTCAGCACCCTCCTCCAGACCTCTCCTGCGTCCCTATTACCCAGGGCTGATCAAGAGGCTGACCTCAGGGGCTGTTGTAAAGATTAAATGGGATCAAAGGCATGAAAGCAAACACAAGCGGTAAAGCCCCGTGCGCCAAGAGGTGGACGGCGCTAACCCAAGGTCGACAGGAAGGAGCAGGTGGATCTCCCAGCACGTCCCACCCCCAGTCTTCATGGGCGACAGAAAGCTCGTACCTGGCTGGCAGGTGGGCGGGAAAGCCCTGGCATCAGAGCCACCAAAACCCTCCAGTGCTAGCTGTAGGACGAGATGCCTACACACACTTTGACACCACCGCCTGGCATGGCTTTTGGTATGATACAAGGTTGTTCTCCAAGCCAAATTTACTTTTTATTCGTTCATTCCTTTAATGTATATCTATGGGGCACCTATAATATACCTGAACATGTTCTAAGCGATGGGAATACAAGAATGGACAAAAAAGACACAGTCCTACCCCAGAGGAGTCTGTGTTTTAACGGAGGTTACTATGGACTGAATTGTATCCCCGCCAAATCCGTATGTTGAAGGCCTAACTCCACATGTGACTCTACTGGAAAGGGGGCCTTTAAGGAAGTGATTACGGCTGCATGAGGTCATATGGGTGGAGCCTATAGAAACGGTGTCCTTATAAAAAAAGAAGCAACACAGGAATCTCTCTCCACCACGTGACGACCTGACCAGAAAGCAGCCCATGTATAAGCCAGGAGAAGAGCCCTTTCCCAGAAACTGAATCTTGCTGCAACCTTGGTCTTGGACTTAAGCGCGCAGAACCGTGAGAAAATTAATTTCTGTTGTTTAAACCACCCAGTCTGGGGTATTTTGCTACGGCAGCCTGAGCAAACCATGACGGGGAAGCGGGGAGACCGACAAAAACTAAATAAACAAATATATGTCAGGTCATGTTAAGTGCTACAAAAAAATGAATAAATTTCAGTCAAGGAGACAGGAGGCCCAGCTCACTGCAGAAGGACACGTGGAACAGACAGGCCGAGAGGAGTGGAGAGACCTGCATTTGGGTGTCCAGATGCAGCCGGGCATGGCCTCACCTCCAGGAGCACCAGCTCTGCCCTGCCCAGCGCTGACCATTCTGTAACGATTCTTTCACGTCATCAGGCATTAACGCTTCACTTATCTGAATTTTACCTTCCTGTTTTCAACTGGAGAGTTACTTTAGACTTTGCCAGTCGCTGTCGATTTACGAAGGCAACTATGATAAGTGTGCAGACCAACAGGGAAGATTTACTCACTGACACGGCGCTTGGCAGTCTTTGAGGGCCCTAATTACGTCAGGGGCGCAGGAAGAGCTCTGTCTGTCAATACAAACAGAGGAAGCGTTTAGACGAGAGGCAGCAGAGAGGGAGCCAGCGTGGCTCGGGGCAAAGATGACAGAAGCACAAGAGCATCTCTGCAGCAGGCACAGGCCGGGAGTTTCCAGAAGTAAAGAATCACAGAGGTAGAACTCTCAGGCCCGAGCCCACACTCAGGAAGAGGCTTCCATCAACCTAAAACGCGTCCGGGACCTGCTTCCATGGCTGGAAACTCGCAGGGCTGATGAGACCGCCGTGAAGTCAGGAGTCCTGAACCTTCGAACTTCAGATCCAAACCCGACTTTTTCAACCTGCCCCAGCGTTCCCGCTCTGGCTTCGCTTCACGTAGCAGAGGAGGAGGGAGGTGCCTCCCAGACGAGCGGCGGCCTGCTCAGGGCTGCCTCCTCCGTGACCTCCAGCACGAGGGAGCGATTCCATGCTGGCCCTTCAGGCGGTGAAACCCTTACTTCTCCTCCAGCCTGTGGCCCCTTCACACACAGGCTGGTCCCCGGTAGCTGGGAAAACAGCTGGCCCTTGGCTTGCAGAAGAGGCAAATCTCTGCTCTCTCCAGCGGGTGGCGCTGCAGCGGGTTTGGGTTCCAGGCTGGCTGTGAAGCTGGGCCCTTCCTTCTTGTTCAGAGAACGTCATCGCCCCAGCCACAGAGGGACGAGCACCGAAGCCCGTTCATGGGGCTCCACCCTCAGTGACCTAAGCACCTCCCAAGTCCTCACCTACAGTTCCATCACCCTGGGAGTTAGGATTTCATGTAGGAATTTAGGGGGACACAACATTCAGACCACGGCAGACTCGCTCCCAGGAATCCACAGGGACTCTCCCTGCGCCGGTTCCAATGTTGCAGCCGCTCATCCTACTTTCCAAACTTCTGGAATATGGCCTTCCCTTCCCTCTGCACCTCTGTGATCTTCCCTTCTAGCCCCGAAGCTGTTTGCCTTCTTAGTCAGGCTCTTACCTCCTGGCTCCCCAGCCTCCAGGCCTTTGTTCAGGCTGCCGTCCTTGCTGGAAGGCTACCCAGGTATCTCCACCCTGCAGGCATAAGTTGAAACCCCTGCCTGATGCACCTTGGACTCTGCCGTGGTAACGAGTGGAGCTTGGCACGCAGTGGAGCCCAATGACGACTGATTCACTGATCCCCTCATTGCGTTGTCAGTTACTCAGCAAAGACAGTCTCTGCTTCAACCCCTCTGCCTGACAGTCCCAAATTCTTTGTGTCACTTGATCCAGACAACGGAAAAAGAGGTGTCACACACCAAACCCCATCCCTTTCAGTCAGTGGCTTGGCAAGCCATCTAGGAACAAAGTGAGAGCTGATAGAATCCTCCTGATGTGTGACTGTTCGCCTGATGGGACCAGAGAACCCCACTACAGAGAGGTGGATTATGTGGGTCCCTGAAGACACGTCTCCCCAACTTATCAGCTGACTTAATGTCCCGGAGACACAAACCAAGGCCACAAAACAGGTGGAAAGCAGTGGCTTCTCCTGACGTCACAGGCAATGCCCTGTCTCGGGGCAACGTCAAGACCTACTTTGCCAGAGAAGGTTGATTTTTCACTCATCCAAATACCTGCTTTCCATGTGTGAATCCCTCATTGCCCGTGTCCTGTCCGCCTTCTGGTGTGACACCGTCTTCCTCCAGCTACCATTTTAGTCCACGTGTGGTGTCTGCAGTGTGTGGAAGAATTAATCAGATGCCTGACCTCCTTTTGGTTCTTTGCGATGGCCCCACCCCCTCACCTCAGAACCTGCCAGTCCCTCTGCCACTTTCTTTGCGTGGCCAACTCCCACTGTCCCTTAAAGGCCCCCTCCTCACGGGCCTCCCTCACCCAGCCCTGCAGCCTGGGTTCTGTTCTCTCATCACCTCGCGTGGTGTGCCCCTCTTCACACGACTTACGACGCAGGTCCTTGTCTGCTCAGTGGCTTCCTCAGCTGATGTTAAGCTCCGTAAGGGCAGAACCCTCTCTCTCCGGCCTGTGACATGGTGTCAGCTCGGAGAAAACACTAGTATTTCTTCAACCAGTGATTAAATGTTCAAATTAACACCATTAATTCCATGCGCAGATGCCAACAGCTGCCGCTTAATCATCTGTCTGAAGGCCTTTCCTTCGATATTTTCCAAGAGGGAAACCTGAAGAGGCTCTCAGGGAGGTGACAGCCACATGCACGGCAAGCCATGTTAAAGAGGCCCCAACTTATAAAAACAACCAATTCTGGTGTTATCTTTCTTCCTTTTTCTCCACAGAACAAAAGTCGTGTGGCGAGAGGTCCCATGGTCTCCTCTATAAACATGTCTGGATGTTTCCCACTTAGGTCAACATTGACAGTCATTGGAAGTGGCACATGGAAACACAAAAAGCACGAGACATTAACAGATCCGGCCACTAAGGGCCCTGCACCCTTTACAGAAAAGCCCTGAAATAAACATAACAGGCCTAAATTGTGTAAATGTCAGGGCTTTCGAAGTCACTTGCCGCCGTGCCCTTGACGGGCTTGTCCCCAGCATCCTGCCTCCGAGTCCACAGAGGACACGGGCCAGGCTTCCTGGCACTCACCCTGCCTCACTCCCGTCGAAGCCAGAGGGACCGGGCCGGCGATCCCACGCTGCCTTTGTGTGAACAGCACCTGCTAAAAGGCTGTCCTCGCACACTTGTTGGCTCTGGGTCCCACCAGCAGCTACATCCACTGTGCCAGTGCACATCTTGGGTGTTTTTCCCCAGGAAGGTGCTCTATCACGTTGCAGCCCCTCTGGGTGCGTGAGCATCACACCGGCCGGCCGTTGAACTTTCTATCGTTCTGAAGCTCTTCTGTAGCTCTGTCTAGGTGTGACCCTCCCAGCACACCTGTCGGAGGTTGAATAGGTAAGGACACTGGGACGAAGAGCAGTTGCCCGATTGACCAGGTGTCCTGACCTGGGACTGCCCTCCAGACGACCTGCACCACCCCACTCCCACTGGCGCGGGGTCAGTCCCCCGTCCCCCCAGTGAAGGTCCCAAGCCACTGGGACCACTCTTGAAGCCCCTGAGTCTCGCTGGAGCGTCATGTCTCAAAGACCCAGCTCATGGCTGAGAGAGGCTGGCGCAGGGAGCCCCGGGGCTCCGGGCTTGAGCTCCCTGGTCACCTGGCTGCTGGGTGAGGGGCCTTACTTCCAGGCACAGCTCTGGGAGGCTGGACACACTGAGCGAGGTTCGGCCCAGCAGGACGGGTGAATGGCCCCTTTTAGGACAAAGAACTTCTAATTCTAACCATCGTCCTCAAGCCGAGAGTGACTTTGCTGGCAGAAGCCTGGGCACCTCCACTGTGAAAATTACCAAAGAGGAGGAAAGGTGCCTTTAAAGTTCAAGTTGAGTCACCTGAACAGCAACAATGTCAGGTGAAATAATAGTCACGGGGCTTCCGTGCTTTGAGGACCATATGCAATGTTTTGGCTTGGGGTGAAGGCAATGGACACGTCCTCCCCAGAGTCTTCGGAACAAGCGTCTCTCTCTCTCTCCCCTTTGCCATCCCCAGCTCTTTGGCATCTCCCAGCCTTCCTGCTGTCTGCCTCTCCACCAGAAGCCTGGCCTTGATTTTTCCAGGTCCCAGCCTGGGGAGCTGGAAAGGGTTCAGCCAGGGTGGCAGGACCATCATGAGGTTGGGTGTCACCTGAATTTCTCAGGCCTTGGAGAGGGGGTTCAGTCACTCCATGAGTCACCAAGACAAAGCTGAGGAGCCCCAGGAGACATAGTGCCATCAGAATCTGTACTGGCTTGACCAGTGTCCCCCCCAGATTCATGTATATGTGACCTTATTTGGATATAGGGTCTTTGCAGATGTAATCGAGTTCAGATAAGGTCACACCTTAAGGTCACACCTGAAGGTTAAGGTGGGTCCTAAATCCAATGACCAGTGTCCTTATAAGAAGAGGGAGGGCTTCCCTGGTGGCGTGGTGGGTAAGAGTCCGCCTGCCGATGCAGGGGACACGGGTTCGTGCCCTGGTCCGGGAAGATCCCACATGCCGCGGAGTGGCTGGGCCCGTGAGTCATGGCCGCTGAGCCTGTGCATCCGGAGCCTGTGCTCCGCAACAGGAGAGGCCACAACGGTGAGAGACCCACGTACTGCAAAAAAAAAAAAAAAGAAAAAGAAAAGGGAAAATTGGACTCAGAGACACAAACACAGAAGGAGCCTACAATCCGAGGGCAGAGACAGAGATGGGAGTCATACACCTACCAGCCAAGGACAGCAAGGCGCGCCTGGGGCCACCAGGACCTGGAGGGGGCAAGGAAGGGTGCCCCGAGCCTCCCAAGTCACATCACAGCCCTCCCAATGCCTTAATTTCAGACTTCTGGCCTCTAGAATCGTCAGAGAATAAACTTCCGTTGTTTTAGCCATGCAGTTTGTGATAGTTTTGCTACGGCAGCTGCAGGAAAGTGACATGGGGTGCTTGGCACTCCGCCTCCTCTAGGACCAAGAAAGGGGACATTGTCCAGGAACACAGAGTGGACGGTCACGTGCGTGCACGTGTGTGTGTGTGGGGGGTGCACATGCAGGTCACCCGTGGCATCACACAGAGGACCCCGTGGCCGGGAAGCCAGTTGCCCATCTCTTTCCTCCACGTCAACCCCCCATCCTGTCCTTGATCTGACAGGCCAGCAGACAAGGCTGCAGAGACAGGTACGGTCCTTCAGAGCAGCTCCACCCACTTGCACCAGGCACCTGGCTCACCACCTGCCCTCCAGGTGGACCCTCAGAGGCTCCGTGCCCTGCAGCTGCCTGAGGCTGGCACACAGTGCTTGTGGGGGATCCAGGGACCTGCACAGGGTTCAGGGGCCAGACGTCGCTCACAGTTACTTCGCAGAGGTGGTCCGGGCGGCCCGAGTTAGCATAATGGTCTGTGTCCAGAAGGGGAGAGGAAAGGGGAGAAGACCAGCCACTGCCCTCCTACCCAGCCTGCCCTCCAGGCAGCCTGACGCCGTCCGTCATAAGGGGCTGACCACTATTCCAAGGGGACCAGGGGCTCCAGAAATCAGGAGAGAGATGGATGTCAGGAGGCAAGTTCCCTTTCAGAGAGAACTCTGGGAGGTCACCACCTCCGCTTGTTGAGATTTCTTGCCATGTGTGTGGAGGCTGGAAGGGTCTGAGGCTGTCCTCAGGTGCTGGCTCACCTGGAAGATGCCAGAAGGGCCCACTTGTCTTTAGAGTGTGACCACAGGCTGCCTTGTTGGACGCAGAAGGTGTCTTAAGTTTGCTTAATCGCCCAGCCTGAGAGCCGACCATTTGGTGGGGCCTCCCTGTGCCAATCTCCAGGGGGGAGGCCGTCTGTCCCCAAGGAGCTCGGGCCTTGACAGAGGAGTCTACGACCTGGAATATGGGCATAAATATGGAGCAGAGGAGGATTTCCTTGGGGGAGGCCACCCTGCCCGCCCCCACCTCCTGAGAGTACCAGCATCCCCCCCACCAGCTCCCGTGTGGTCCTGAGCAGGCTCTGCAGAAACCCCTCCCATCACAGGGCATCAGGGAAGTTGGGAGCACGAGGGACACAGGGGCAGGGACAAGGTCTGTGATGAGAGATGATGTCAGTATACTCTAGACAGTATCCCTGCTCGTCACCCCCTTTCCATCCCAGGCATCACGCTGGTCCCAGTCAACTCCCTAGAGGGCTGGCTTGAGCTCAGTGCCCTGCCATGGGCCAGTCACCCCTGGGCCCTCGGGGGCACTCATGGAGGGCAGGACCGAGCCCCACCCGGGCCCCTTCCACCAGGACCCTGAGCGTCAGCCCAGCCCAGGCTCGTGGTCTCAGGGCGGGACCCCCCAGCTGTGCTCAGAGACAGACTCTGCTTCAGGCTTCGTAAACATATGATACGTTTTAAAATCTGGTATTATGGACCGTATATCTTTGTCCCCCGCCCAAAATTCATGTGTTGAAATCAAAGCCCTAATGTAATGGTAAGTGGAGGCAAGACCTCTGGAAGGTGATGAAGCCATGGAGAGGAGCCATCAGGATGGGATTAGTGGCCTTATGAGAACAGCCGGAGAGCTGCTTCCTCCCCCTGTGCTCAGCAGGTGGGTACGCAGCCCAAAGACGGCGTCTCCAGCCAGGAAGGGGCCCTCACCCGGATCTGGGCTTTCCAACCTCCCCAGCTGTGAGAAATACATGTTGTTGCAGCCCCCGGTCTGTGGTATTTGTGACTGCAGCCCGAGTGGACCATGACAGCTGGCCCAGCTGCTGGAGCAGAGAGCATGGGATTTGGACCCAGGAATCACCGAGGCCAAAGGTAGGCTCCTGCTGAGAGGACACAAGACTGAGCCTTCCTGCTGGGAGGTCAGGACAACTCTCCTCCCTCCCCTGAGCCTCAGGGTCCCCACCTGGACGTGGTAACAGCCACCTGGGAGCTGTCGGGGACAGACAGCGCTCTGTTACAGGAAAGTGCCCCGGAAATATCCCCACCGTTCCCCCTGCCAGACCTGCCTCTGGGACGCACGGGATTTGGACGTTCAGCTTCTTCCTGGGCCTGCGGGTCCTGCACCTGCGCTTTGCCCTGCACTGCAACTTTGGACAGGCCTCCTGTGACGGATTCTTCATCCAGTGAACCCCACGTCCTTCCTTTGTTTCCCAAGACTGCTGGCACCATGTTTGCTTAAACAGAGATTTAATAAAAAGCAGTAGAAAGTTGGCTTCCACCTGGCGGCTCTTCCACTCTCTCTTAAATCCAGAACAAATTCGACTCCCTAGCGTATCTTCCACAGTGGAGGCAGCTTGGGAAACCCTCACTTCCCTCTTGGGCCACAGACCCATTCTGGGGGCCTGTGCCCTGCCCTCCACATTCATATGTTGAAGCCCTAACCCTCAAGGTGTTGGTATTTGAAGGTGGGACCTTTGGGAGGTGATTAGGGTTAGATGAGGTCATGAGGGTGGGGCCATGATATGATGGGATTGGTGCCCTCGTAAGAGACACTAGCACTCTTTCTCCACCACCACCCCCCACCCCAGGTAAGGATGTGGAGAAGTGTGGCCACTACAGGCCAAGAGAAGGGGCCTCAGGGTGACACCTGCTTTGGCAGCACCTTGACCTTGGACTTCCAGCCTCCAGAAGAGTGAGATATACAAGTCTGCCGGTGAAGCCCCCCAGTCCGTGGTACTTGGTTATGGTGCCTGAGCTCACTAAGGCCAGGCTGTTACCTGAACGCCTGCCACCCAACTACTCAATACAGGGCATCTCCCTCCCTGTCTGTGAGCCAGTCAGCCTGGTCCTGAGCACAGTCAGAAGCCGGGTCTGCTCCCGAGTTCTCTGGCAGTTGTGGCTTATTCAGGCCTGGGCAGCTCTGGTGGGCCGGCCCTCCCCAGGCACATGCAGGCATCCCTCCCCACCCTGGATTCACAGAAGGCGCCCCTGTGGGGTGACGGCACCAAGACCCCTGCTTCCCGCTGCAGGCCCTCGACACGGCCGGCCAGGCTGCCTCCCCCAGCTGCAGCCCCGTGGAGGTGAGCCGTGTGCCCCGGGGGAGGACCGAGTGCATCCAGGCGTGCGGCCACGCGCCCTGCCCCTGGCACGAGCTGCCGTGCCAGCTGCAGCCGTGACAACTGTCATCTGACATCCTGATGTGGACCAGAGCCGGGAGCCAGGCGGCCCGGGCAGCTCCTGCTGTCTCCCCACCACGCCCGGACCCCCGGGCCCGGCCTCCAGCCAAACAGGTGTACGGCAGCCTGTCGCAGCCCCTCGGAGGAGGCTGGGGGCTCGGAGAGGCCTCCAAGGGGAGAACAGATGAAAAGAACAAAGGAGGTTAGGCCTTGGGTTGACAAGCTCATTGATAACAGTTTAGGGGGAGCAGGCCTGCCTGGGGACAACAAATTGTTCCTAATGGCTTTTGCCGCCTGCAGGCCCCAGTCAGAGAGAACAAGCTGTCAGACTGGTCCAAGGGAGGCAACATGCCCCTAAGAAGAGGAGTCCCCTGCCCACTCCCTGCTGGTTCTCAGGGCCTGCCCTTGTGTGGCCTTTAAGTGATGGGTAGGGGTAATAAGGGACCCAGCCCTGGGCAAGCGGTCACAGTTATAACACACATTACCATGTCAGGTTCCAAGTGTCCGCCTTGCCTGGGTGTGCTGGGGGCATCCAATTAGGCCGTGCACCTGTGGGGCAGGTGGTACTTTTTAAAACCCCATTTTGCCTTCAGGGACTTGGATGCAGAAAGGTTCCGAGGTCACATAGACGGAGAAGACAGCAGAGCCCAGATCTGAACTCGGACATTCCAACTCTAATCTCTATGCCTTTTGTCGCTGTGCAGCTCTGTCCGCCTGGTGGGTGGGGGCGGTCCTGGGATACGTTTTCCCACCTCCACCCTCGGGGGAGTTCAGAAACGGGGCAGTGAGCCACAGAGAGGAATGGCATACCCCAAACCAAAAGTATTCTTTAAGGAAAATGATGCAGCATAGCCGAACAGGACTTGAAGTGACAAGTCCAAAGACAGAGCGATCTTCCCACCGGTCACTCTGACCCTCATCGTGTGAGCTGGGACAGTGTGGTCAGGCCATTCTTGCACACGTGCTCCAAGGAACGCCTGCCCAGACTCTTCTCCTTGATCCAGAAAAGGATATTCAGAACAAAGTCATGTCCACATAAAAGATGCCCATATCTCCCTGTTGGAAGCTCAGGTCAGCACCTTTCATCTTCTAGTGAGCAATGGCAATTAGACTCGTCTCCATGGTGAGCGGGAGGTACTTGTTTGTGGGCAGGTGTGGCAAGGCGTGGCTGGAGGACGCACATCCCGCAGCTCTGCCCCCCACCCGGCAAGCACTGGAAGTGGACGACCCTCGTTAGCTGGCCACGCCAAGGAAGAGCTGAACCGTCACTGACTTCCTTGTGAGGAGGGGCTGAAAGGATGTGTACCTGATTGCTCCAGTTCACCTGCTGTAAAATAAATAAATATACTGAGGATCTGTAATATAATTGCCAAGGGTAACTGTTTTTGTATCGTGTGAATTAAAATAAAAACGGAGGCTTCCTTATTTCTAACTTAACCACAGTGCATTGATTCATTCATCATTTGCCTCTCATGCCGCCAGCTTAGTAAATGCCCCATTCTGCACCTCTGCTGAGAGTGGACGAATAAATCCATTCACCTACTGCAGCAGCTTCCTGTGGCTGTGTTGGCTTAACACATCTGAAATGCATCCTCTCCCAGTGGAGGGCACAACTGTGAAATCGGTTTTACTGGACTCAAGTCAAAGTGTCGGCGGGGCCTTGCTTTCTGGGAGCTGGAGGCGAGCTCTGCTCCTTGGCCCTCCCGGCTTCTGGTGGCGGCCGGCGTTCCCTGGCTTGTGGCCGCACCCCTCCCGTCTCTGCCTCTGTCCTCACATGGCCTCCTCCTCTGTAACTGTCAAATCTCCCTCTGCCTCCCTCTTATAAGGACACTTGTGATGGCATTTCGGTCCCACCGGATAATCCAGAATGATCTCCCCTCCTGGAGATCGTTAATTTAGTCACATCTACAAACTTTGCTGTGTAAGGTAATGCACGGATCCCAGAAATTAAGAAGGTGTCTTTGGGAGCCATTATTCAGTCCACTACACCCACTACTGTAGGGTCAGTTTATTGTGCTACATATAACGGGATAAGATGCACCTGCCAGGTATAATGCTTTTGAGGATTACATTATGTGTGTTTTCCTGGTCCTTAAGGTTCAGGGAAGCTAGCAGGAGATGACTCTCTGAGTCCAGATACATTTACTGATACCTGAATCGGGACTGCCTCTGGGTGCTAGGATAATACATACCTTTATTTTCCTGTGTGTTCTTTTTCTGTTTTCCAAATGCCCACTCAGAGAGGGCATGTCTGCCTGTTCGCTGTGGTCTGGTCGCTGTGTATCCAGCACCCATGCCAGGGACTGGCCCAGAGCAGATGCCCTACATGTGTGCCGACGGAACGCATCTTTATGGTCAGGAAGGAATGAAGTGTTGTAAAAAGTAACCAGAACACGTGTGTGGCTTGCTGTGTGGCCCCGGCCTCCCTGCTGCACGCTGACCCACTTGTTCAGCCCCCTCGGCAGCATCTGGTGGGTTTGGGTTCTGTTGCTTCGTTCCGCACCACTTTTTCCTGTTCCCAGCCCCCTTTTAGGAAGGTGCTGCACTGAGTCAGGTCCAGAGCTCAGCCACTGTAGCTCAGGCACCCAGGGTACCCCTGGGATTTGTAGGAATAACGATAATCGCAGCAAAGCCACACCCTTAGCAGCAGCTGCTGTTTGTCACACGTGAGCTCACATCACCACGTTTCCAAAGCTCGCATCAGTTTTGTTTTGCTTTTTTTGCGGTACGCGGGCCTCTCACTGCCGTGGCCTCTCCTGTTGCAGAGCACAGGCTCCGGACGCGCAGGCTCAGCGGCCATGGCTCACGGGCCCAGCCGCTCCGCGGCATGTGGGATCCTCCCGGACCGGGGCACGAACCTGTGTCCCCTGCATCGGCAGGCGGACTCTCAACCACTGCGCCACCAGGGAAGCCCTCGCATCAGTTTTTTTTACGTCCCTTTTGCAGTGGAGGAAATTGAGGCTTGGAAAATTAAGTGACTGGCTCAAGGTCACACCACAGATAAGTGGCCCGGCTGGGATTTGCACCTGAGCCTGTGCAGTTTCGAAACCTGGATTTTTCAAGAAAACCAGGACAAGCGGAATAGCCTGAGAAGGCTGACCAAATTGGGCTGTGAAGCACATTTTCTTAGAGTGCTGTGTTCATTCTTTTTATCTATTGATATAACCATCAAACAAGGGAAAGGGGAAAATTATGGTTCTGCACTGCAGACTCTTTCCTTGGCTCTGCTGGATGTTGGCTTCTCCAGATGTTCAGCTGACAAACTTCCAGCCATGTCGGCAGCACCCGCCCCAGGGCAGGGCTGCCCATCCTCTTACTGTCCTCCTTCAAATGCTTCTGGGTTTACTTTAAGCTTCTTTATTTAACTGGATGCCAGGTCCTCGGTTCCAGCCATCCTCTGGGCTCTGAGAATCCCGGTCGGGGCAGAGACAGCACCAGCGTCTGCTCGCTGCACAGGCAGGGCGGTGGGAACCTCCTTCCCAGACCTCCCTCGGCCTCCGCTGCAGCGGCCCCATCCGCCGGGCCCACTCCTGGCTGGTCCCGTTCCAGACGCTGCCATTTGGCACCTCCGCCGATGCTCGCGAGGGCAGTGCGTGGAGTGGCGCCCTTGCAGGCTCCTGCCAAGCAGGACAGAGCATCTGCCCAGCCAGCCTGGCGTGGCCCCGACTCCTGGATGAAAGAGGACTGTTTCCCTCTCATGGTCTTTCACTCAAACCTTTTAATTCACCCCGAAAGTGAAGTGGGTTATTTATGAACCCCGCCGTCGCGTGGTGGCAAGGATGCCAATGCACAGATGATTGTCCTGGCATCATCGTTTGTCGGTGATGTTTGTTCAACAGCATTAAGCTGAAATATCGTTTGCTGGGGATCGCTGCCCGTCAGGCACTTAATTACATACGAAATTAGATTTCCTGTGGTTTCACTGAAAGCCCAGGGTGTTGGGATAATTACTAAGAGAAAAGATAAAAATGCAAGTTAATCCCCCAAACTGCCCCCCCCAATAGCAAAGGGTAGGAGCGTGAACTGAGCTCCCCGAAATGCCCATCGTTTCTAAAGTCAGGGCACTTGGCGGTTGGCCCTTCACCTTGGTTCTCCCAGGTGAGAAGGCTCCCGTGCCCCAAGGAGCTATGACTCTTCTCAAAAGCCAGCGTGGTGGCTTGCCAGGGCTGGGGGTGGGGTTGGTCTCAGAGAGGCCACTGCAGCTCCTAGCATATTTTTTAATGGGTAAAAGGAGATTAAGCAGAGACCTGGAACTTTGGAAGGACCTGGCTCTGAACCATGGTTCCCCTGGCTAAGTGACCCTGGGCGTGGCACTTACCACTCTGACTCCCAGGTGCCTCAGCTGGAAGATGGGTAACGTGACGCACCTCCTCACATCGCTGAGGCGTCCTGTGGACCAGCTCGGCCATGCGGGCTCAGTGTCTGGCACACAGCAGATGCACGGGAAATGGGAACTGTTGTGACGACTGTTTTTGCAGGATTTTCCCAGAGGGAAGGACTCCTGGGCACGCCTGCACCCTGGGGGCCCAGACGCTCGTGCTTCGATGGACAGCCCAGCACCCAGATCCCCTCCTGCTCTGTGCAGGGCTGCTGGGCTTTGGCTCCCGCCTCCTTCCGTGCAATGGGAGGGAGGTTGGGGCCTGGGAGGGTTTTCCAGCCTTGAGACTCCAGGTCAGGGCACCTCTGGTCCTGCCTGCAGCAGTCCCCCTTCCAGGAAAGCACCAAGCAGTCGATTCCCTGCCTCACTGGCAGGCGATGCCATGGCGAGGGAGGGAACATGCTTGATGTGAAACAGCGGGCAAGCCCTCCTGTCCTCAGACCTTGCTCCCTGTGTCTCTCCGTCACCTCCTAGGAGCTTCCCCAGACCGAGCGGGCACCTCCTGCACAGCGGCCGGGCCGCCCTGCCCTGTCCGGGCCCTGAGGGCCATGGGGGGGGGGATGAGGTCAGTGCTGGGCTGCTGCTGATTTTCGGGGCGCGGGGCCAGGTTCCCGAGGTGCATGCATCCCGCACTCCCGGCTGAGGCCAGATGAAGATGTACGCTGTTTAAGGGCCAATCTGGGTGAGCGAGAGAGCGCGAAAAACATGATACCTCTGGAAGGCTGGAGGCCAGATTCATTTAAACAGCTTCCACTGTCATCGGTGTCACCAGGCTGAAGCTTGTCTTGTTTACTGGATGAAGGTTTCACGCTGTGTCAACGTTCTGCCAGAACCCGGCATTAAAGTGAGCAGTTAGTACAAGTCAGTCATACACGTGGCAGACCCGTGAGCTGGGCAGAAGCCTCTCTCCCATCCCCGGTGCAGCTTTTAAGCACTTGGCACGCTGCTTGCTCAAACTGGAGAGGGGCTGAGCGCATCATTTGGGCCCGACTGCGGTGCACTTGAAATAATTACTTTAATCAGCAAAAGTTAATTACTTTAAATCATAAATTAATGGCAGAGCATTTGGCAAAGTCTGACGTGTGTGCTGAGGCTGTCACCCGAAAACCAGGTGAAGCTGCGACCCGGCCTCCGCATCGGGCGGGAGCCAGAGCCCCCCTACCGCACGTGCCACTCCTGCTCCATTAGGAAGAGCTCTTTGTAACCAGAGAAGAGCCACCTTAAACTGTCACCTGTAAAAAAAAGCGGCCGCAAACAAGCAGACGGCTGCTAAGCAGGTGCTGCTGGAGAAGCTGACCCTTGACAATAATAAGATCTTAAAATGACATCTGCCTTTACTTTATAGCACAATTGGAAAGATGGTTAAAAGTAATAAACCCGGCTGATATGTTTTATGAGTTGGTAGTTAGCAGTGTTTACTGCGGATGAAGATTTTGGAGAAGATACTGTCACCCCCCGAAACCCACCCCCAGCATCCGGAGAGCCGAGCCGCTGGGAGGACGGGGCTCCTGCGTGGAGGCAGGTGGCAGCCACGTCTAGCGTTTCTTGCTCTCGTCCTGCACTGGCTCCTCGAAGAAGCGCCGGGGTGATTTGGAAGGAAAAGAGGAGGCTCTTTCGAAGGAACTGGGGGCCTCTGTGACCACATCCTCCACCCGAGTCAGCCCGGAGTGACTGCACTTTGGGCGCCTGGGTGCCTTTCAGAGCCTTGGAGATGCTGCAGTGGGCTGTTAGGACACCTGCAGGCTTGCCCATGACGTCTGTAAGATTTACGCAAGGAGAGAAAGGGCCAGCTGGGGAACGGGGTCCCCGGGGTGGCGGTGGGACCCTCGTCCAACCTGAGAGCCACATGAGGAGCCGGTCAGATGAGCCCAGGACACACGGGGCCGGGGGCACAGATTCACACAGTGCCCTCGCCCTGCGGGAGCCCCCATGCACAGGGCTCCATCCAGGCACCGACAGCAGAGAGGAGAGCAAGCCAGACCCAGGCCTGACGGCACTGATGGCCCAGCAGCGGAAGCAGACAGCTTAACAATGACAAGAGAGGGCCGTCAGGCTGTGATAAGAGGAGAACAAGGTCTGCTCACGTGGGTGCATATTCGTGGGTCTGCCCTGACTTGGGAGGGCCGGCAGCAAACTCACTGGGAGGAAGTACAAGGAGCGCTCGCTTTGTAACCACAACGTCTATAGATTGTCAACAGCAGTTTGCTTTCAATATTCTCCAATCACTAGGGCTGGATTAAGAACCCCAGAGGCCTGGGCAGACTGCTCAGCAGACTCCTTCCCTCCACCTGCAGTTCAAATGCAGCTACAGGGAAGTACAGACCAAGCTCACCCACGCTGCCCCCGGGGGCCTTGTCTGTGTGTTTGCCTGAGGGTGAAAGCAAAGCCTTCCGAGCATGTGCAGAGCTTGCCATTGGGTGACCCAGGGCTCGGGGCACCGAAATCTCACCAGATTCTGGAGGACTACGGACCAAAGTCCCTACCCCTCACACCTGCACGTATAACCCTGCCTGGTTCCCGCCATTCCCTCTCCCCTGAGTGTCGCCTCCAGGGTGAGGCAGGCACTCAGACTTCTGCTCTACAGTGAAAAGTCCACCTGAAGGGGCTGGCATGTCTGGGCTGGAAGGTAATGGCTCCCAGGGAAACCCCAGCAGAAACTGAGGTGCTGACTGCAGACAAAGAGAAGCACAGTGTCTTGGTCCTGGGGCTGGGCCTCCATGGGCTCTTGGGTGGAATGACGGCAGGAAACCAGAGTTTTACTTCTAGCCCTTGTGTGATTCCAGACACGTGTGCTCTGGCTGGTCTCAGGCAGCCCTTCTGTCAAGGGGATTGGATGGGAGGGTCACAGAGGCTGTCTCACGGGCTTTGGCTATGAAGACAGGCTCTTCAACCCAGGGAGAAGCAGCCCCTCTTTATGTACCAAAGTGGGCCCAGGGCTGGTGACTCCATTTCCAGAGAACGCTCAGCGGAATCCTGTGGCTAACCTGGGGCCCCAGGCTCGCACCTTAGATGATGTCCGTCACTCATCCCAGGTCTGGGAAAGCCCGGTCCTCTCGCAATTCCCCAGGCAACCGTACCCATGATTGGAGATGGCATGCCACCACTGCATGGAACTTGGCTTTGGTGTCAAGGAGACTTGGCTTCAGGGCTGAGTTTAGCAGGTCTTGAGCTACGTGACCTGGGACTAGTTATTTAACCTGCAGCGTGAACGTCGGCATCTGCGGTTGGAGATGGCAGCACTAAAGCCACGGTTTCTCGCAACAGTTGCAAGAAACAAGCATAAGGAGGTTCCTAGGACAACCTCAGGAATGTGGCAAGTGATCACTAGCAGCTAACAAAATAATTGATGGTCAAGGCTCAGCTCAGCGCTGCCCTGATTGTTCCCACCCTCCCCTCAAGACTCGGCCTCCTCAGAACCCCGCTGTTCTAGACAGTACCATGGACCACTAGGTTGGCACATCCCAGGAAACGGCGCCCACACTCCTATTGCTTTGCCAGTCACTTGGCTCAGCTGGGCTGGACGTGTACTGACAGTGTAACCTGCTCCAGGCAGGTGACCAGAGAAGACAGGTCCCTAGACGCTTGAGCCACAGAGAAAGCCATTGCCCAGGGCCAATTTGGACACTGGGTCTGCCTTATAACAAACCCTCATCATGCTTGTTGGCCTTTGAAGAAAGAGCAGGGAGGCTGGCGTTGCCTCTCGGTGCCATTTGCAGTGTGTAAGACATAACGTCTCAGCAGGAGCCCGTGCCTTGAAAGTGTTGCCCACTGGAAATAAAGCCTTCTCCAGCTGAGAGCAAGGATTGAGTGCTGTCGGGGGCGAGCTCGGGGGACCATCTCCCTGCCTTGATCCCAGGGTGCTCAGAACCTGCAGAGGGACAGTCGCCCAGACATCTAAGAGTTACTAAATAAAAAATAATGTTGCAGAAAATGAGAAGCATTTCTCCAGTGTCATTAACGTCAGCGACGTGAGCACTTGAGGACCTGGGATATTGCAACTGCTCAGAATTCCATCCTGTTCCTATCCATCACCCGTATTTTGGCAGAACCATCGTTAACAAAGTTCATCTTCAAAATACTCTGGGTCGGATTTACTCTTTGATGCCACATGGGAAATTTCCACTTTCATCAAAGTTTGTCCACAGCTCATAGGTTCCCACTCACACGGCAGGTTTTCAATGAAATGTGGCGTGGAAGCAGAGCTCGTCTTCCTCGTGATTTTCTTAGGATCATGATAAACTCCAACTCTAACAGAACCTTCTGCAAAGATGAAAACGGGTTCTATCTGAGCTCTCAATACGGTTGTCACTCGCCATCCACGGAGCACTTGAAATGTGTCTGGTGTGACCGAGGAATTGGATTTTTAATTTCATTTAATTTTTATTAATTTACATTTAAAGAGCCGCATGTGGCTGCGGTATTGCACTAATACCACCATAATTCACATCAGGAATGGTGACCAGAGAGTCTTAAATTCTAAAGGGCATGTGGAGGGTCAGGGTTGCCAATGAAGTCCCAGTCTCCACCTAGCTTGGTGGTCACCATCATAGGTAACTTCCTACAAAGTCAGACATTACTGCTACTGTCCACTCACATGACTTCTTTTTGGTTGGCTCAAGAGCAGACAGCTGGTGACCAGGAAAACATCTTTAATTCCAACACGTGAGCGTGCCTTGTCCGTCATGTCAAGAAATGGCATTTCTCTTAGACAAACTCAGCAATGTGCATTCCACATCCTCAGACGTTTGACACCAAAACACAGGCCATTGAGTCTTCCTCAGAGGAAAAGCAGCAGACACCACAAAATTTCATTCCAAGTTAAATGCATGAAAACTCTTTTCATAATTTTCAACAAGATCAGAGGAAATTAAATGTGAATTTTGCATATAAAAAAGGCAACATTCGCAATCCCACAAAAACCTTTCCAAATGAATTCGTGCCTCCCAGCGGTGCCCAGTGTCCCAAGAGTTTAGGTCCATTTTCCCCCACTGAAAATCCCATAATAGCTTTGGATAGAAAAACATTGGGGGAGGCAAGGTGAGACCACCCCCCTGCCCAAATTTTCCTCCCTGCCATCGAAAACTGGGAGAACTCTGGAGCAGAAATGGAAGGAAAAGGGCTCATCCACCTTGTGCAGTAAATCTCAGAAAAGTCAGATGGAAAAAGCACCTGTGGCCCATTAGCCCAGTGGTTACAGAGCAAGGGGTGAGGGGGCTTTGTGGAGGGTGTGTTGGAAGAATCAACCAATTAACCTTCCTCTTTTTGGTGGCACTCTGATCTCTTAATCTTGGAGAGCCCTCTTATGACTGCGCCCTGAGGGCCTGGAGGGCAGGGAGAGCTGGGGAGCTACAGCTGCCTGGGCACAATCCTACCCGCTGCCGGGGAAGCCCAGCTCAAGGCCAGCTCGCAGCATATGGCTGACCTAGAGGAGGACCTCCCTGGGGAGGAAGGAAGCAGAACCCAGAGCCCCACAGTGGCTGCAGTTACAGACACAAGCTGCAAGGAAAAAGCCCAGAAACCGGTGCACCCAGAATAATCCCACACCAAGTACACATCCCGCCTTGCACCAAACTTTAATCTTTTCCCCCAGGCATCTACTCAAGGAGCATTATTTTATTTAATTTTTTTTTACTATTAATATTCCACCCTCGGCGTTCCCACCGAGCAACATCACGCAAAGAAAGAATGGACTTTCCAGGAGGACTCATTTGTCTTCAGCACCTGGGCTGTTTTAAATTAGAAAGCACCCAGCATGGGGAGCCAGTGCTATTTTAATCATTCCAATGTGTCCAGTGCTGGAGATGAACTCAAAAGGTGAATATTAAAAGTAGTTGTGGAATTCAGTCATTTCACGAATGAGCACGTAATAGCCAAAGGCAAAACCGGAAGGCAACTTCACTTCCAATCAGTGTTCCCATTTTATTGAAACCAGATTGGAATTCCTGGAAGGAAGCCTACAGATCACATCTTTAATACTCATTTTCATATACTCCAGTAAAACTGTCAGGCTGAATCAGTTGTGGAAGAAGGCTTCCTGTATAATTTACAGATGTATCTCCCATAGCCCATTATTTAGACCTGCAACAGAAATATGTTTTTGATCATGCTCAGAGCCTTCCTCTCACCTGCCCAGGTTGGCGTTGGCTTTAATTTGTCCATTAATACTGGCCTTTGCACGCTGCACTGACCCTCCACGCCGGGGACATTAATCCCCACACACACAGCACACACGGCTCACCAGCGACTCGGCTGCTCAGGGGAGACTGCTGAGAGTCTGGGACTAAGAAATGTGAACCTGGGCTGTCCGCTCCCCCTGCACCAGTCAGCAGGCTCTCATGGAATTCTGGGACAAAGTGGCCAGTTGCACAAAGGGGCCACGTGCCCTCAGCTCCCAGACAAGGGGAGGAACGCCTGAGTTCAAGTGCAGACAGATGATGCTGGAGCCCCACCTGCCCCCCTTCCTTAGAAACAGGTCAGAACAAGCTGCAGTTTGAACCCATCACTGCGATCTCCTCCCTCCTTTTAAAAAAAAATTCTCAGAAAGTCCAGGGTGTACCATGGGCTGGTCCGCCAGACTGCCTGCCAGGTCCCCCCTGTGAAAAGGCTTAGCGGAGTGAGGGGCAAGCCTGTTCCCAACTTCTGTGGTGTCTTCCTTTTCATCTTAGGTTCTGGCATTGTAAGAAATGCCAGGCTGGAGGAAGGGGGCTGGCAGGGGTTGTGACAGGAAGGCAGATTTCCAGGGTGAGCTCGCGGGCTGGCGTGACATCGCGGGGGCCATGTGACAACGGTGCCCCGGCCCTGTCTAAGCTCAGGCCACCTGCCCCATGGCCCTCCTTCCAGGGCTCTGAACTACTCATCAGGCAATTTGCTCAGCTGGAGGATTTTGGCTTCCAGAGAGCAGAGGCGTTCTCGTGGTTCCCAAACCATGGCTTTGGAAACACACTTTTTTTTAAAGGAGGGGAGATGCCAAATTAAATGAAAATGCATTGAAACAGTGCAGCCCGGGAGGTAATTGCTGGGACCTGCTCTCCCTCCTTCTGCGACAGCCCTGCCGAATGATGGGAGTGGGGGGTCCGAAGCCCATCCCGCGGCGTTCCAGTCCCAGCTCTGTGATACACAGCTGTGCCACCTCAGGCAAGGTCCTGCTCAAGTGTCTCAGTTTACTGATCTAGCAAATGGGAGTGAACGCGGAAACACCTTGCACGACTCTGGCGGGGATAACAAGAGACAGTGGTGTGCAGCGCTTGGTACCGCAGTGAATAAGCAGTTGTTGTCACTATTGCAGCTGTGTCCTTCTCAGAGAAGTGTCCGGACCTCTCACAGAACCTCGGCTGCCCACCCAGGGGGAGGCCTGTTGGGGCGGAAGAAGGGGGCTCCACGGCCAGACTGGTCCCGCAGCTCATCTCCAGGCTGGCTTCAGCCTGGGTGACAGCCAGTGAGAAGCCCCCAAGGCCGCTTTTGCTGGGGGTGAACCGGCTGCAATATTGTCCAATAGGAAACTCGGTGAAAAGTAGAGAGACCTGGGCCTAGGTCTTGACCCTCTGCCTCTGAAGCTCTAGCCTGTCATCTACAAGGTGGAACTTACCGTGACCCCTTCCCCACCCGTGTGCCATCGTGGACATGAGAACATGCAGGACCAGGCAGAGAGCAGAGTACGGGCTGGACACGCGCAAGGCAGAGGCAGGAAAGGAGGCCGGCTGTGGGCCCAGGGGCGCTTCTTCCCCTACCTCCTCTTTACAGATGCACGGCTGCATTTTCTTTCTTTTCTTTTGTTACTGTCTTTTATTTCTTTCTTATTCATTCATTCATTTATTTTTCTATATGAATTTTTTAACTTTTTATTTTATATTGGACTACAGTTGATGTACAATGTTATGTTAGTCTCAGGTGGACAGCAAAGTGATTCAGTTATACATATACATGTATCAATTCTTTTTCAAACGCTTTTCCCACTGAGGTTATTACAGAATATTGAGCAGAGTTCCCTGTGCTATACAGTAGGTCCTTGCTGGTTATCTACTTCAAGTATAGTAGTGTGTATATCTTACTACCACTTTAGGAGTCTTCACTACACACATGAATACTTATACACACACACACACACACACACACACACACACACCCCGACAACAAGATGGTACAGCAGGAAAACAGCTAATAGTACAGCAAATACTAAAAGACAAAATCCTGAGTCTAAACAAAACTTCACTGCCTTCTTTATATAACCAATAGAGTGGAGTTTCCATCATCACACACCTATTAACGGGACCCGGCGATGCAAGTGGCCTTTTCCTGTGAAAACAGCCTGGGAAAGCCAGTCAAATCCCCATACCCAGGTGGGTCCTGCACAGAGGTCTGGGGGACTACTGCCCACATAAGGTATGTTCAAGTTTGGACTTGAAAAGCACAGGTCTGGGAGGTTGGTGCTATGTTTTCCCATCTTCCTTGACAGTCTCTGGAAACTGGGCCCTGTGCTCACTGCAGGGGAAGCTCCCCAGCTTTTGCTAGAGGACCTGGGCAGGGCGTAGGTAAGGACGTGCTCCTGAGGTGCACCAGCAGGGGAGGGCTTGTGTACGACTCTCGCTCCAGACATCAGGAGGAGTTGGGCTCTTCCCTACCAAGTCAAGACGTCCAGGAACCAGCCACACGTCTAAACATCCAAAGGTTGATGGTGAATCAAAGTTCTCTTTGCATTTCACCTTCCTCATCTCCACACTGAGCTTAGGGCTGACGGTGAGACCATCTCATGGAAAACACACTGACGTCACACTCTTTACCTTAGGACGAAAGCGTCTCTTCCCCAACCCAAGTACCCAGTACCTAATTGGGTGGCTAGGACAGAGGAAAGGAAATGACCTGCTCTCCAAGCAAAATGCCTAAAGAACAATGAAAGGAACACAGTCTTTCTTTAAATACTTGACAATATGCCTGGAAAGTCAAAGAAAGGCTTTAGTCATTGGTGGAAAACCTCACTGGAGTCTTGGCACGTCTTTCTAGTGCACGCGTGCACACACACACACACACACACACACACACTTGCACACTCGCAGTCAGGACCATTGCGGTCATGCCATGCCTCATTTAATATTTAACTGCTGGTTTTCAAAAGGTTATAAAGTTTTACTCTTAGAATGAATCTGATCTTTTCCAGGTCCAAACAGGAAATGGGAACTAAATGATGGAGCTAACTGGGACAGACAACACTGGGGACAGAGGGGAGGGGACCCCACAGGGAAGTGTGCATGGGTGCTCAGCAGGAAGCCTGGAGAAGGACCCTGGAAGCTGCTTCCTTAAAGACCAGTCCCCTCTGAGACCCTTCCTGCAAGTTCCCCAGTCATCATCCCCAGACTTCTGTAAGTTTCCCTTTAAGCCTCAGGCACCCCTTGAAATTCATTGAAACATTAAGCCACTCCCTTCACCCTAGAAGGCAAATGCCTACAAGGTCACAGACAGAACAATCTTGTATTCTCAGCTATGCAATCTCAAACTTCAAACTCCCGTTCAGGATACGCCCCCCTCTTAAATTTATGCTAAAGTGTAAATGACTGATATCAGATTGTTTCCTGAGAACAGCCCTAATGAGCAGGGGCAGCAAGAGGCAGCTCACCTTTAAAGGAATAGAAGAGAGGAGTGCCTGTTCATTGAGCATTTCCATGACCTGTTCAATCCTCACAATGTCCTTAAGAGGAAGATTATCAGTGCCTCCACTTACGAGTGGAGAAACCCAAGCCCAGAGAGGTGTAGTAAGTCACCTGAAGACACACAGCCAGGAAAATACAGTCAAAACTGCAACTCAGCTGAGGTCTGCTGATACCCAAACCCGGGCTCGGTGCCCTGCCTGGTCTGAAGCCTCCATGTCAAAATTGCATTTACCACCACCAAGCCCCTGAGTGTGTCTGTGAAAGGGGCTGGGAAGCCCAGGTTGCCAGACATGGTCCAGATCTCCAAGAGGGGGAGGTGTGTTTGGGGAGTAAGAAGGAGCAGACAGAAGTGCCCAAGAGGCAAACTACAGCCCAGGGCGCTCTGCCTGCTGGAAGCCAGCCCAGCAGGAAAGGGTCATCTCAGGGCCTGGCCAGGAAGGTGGGGTGGGTAGCCCTCCCCAGAGGCATTGTCTGGAAGAGGCAGGAAGGGCAAGCCGTGGCTTCAGTCTCAGGCAGCTAAGTTCCCCTTGACCTGAACATTCTTTCTTTTTGGATCCCCAGTCTCTCCACGCCCAGCCAGAGGAGAGCTGGCCTCCTTCCCTCCACAGGTTTTTTTGGGAAACTTCCAGAGCTGTCAGAAAGGGTCCCAGTCCCCAGACGCCAGCCAGGGCCAAGGTCAGAAACCAGGTAAGACACAATAAACTCCACAGGAGCTTGGGGGTTTCAAGCTCGCAGGGACAAAGACACAAAGACTCTTCAACTAGAAGAAAAAAATAGACGTGCGTGTGTGTGTGTGTGTGTGTGTGTGTGTGTGTGTGTGTGTGTGTGGTTTTGAGGTTTCCACACACATGGGCAGAAACAGGCCAGGGAAGCCCAAAGGGCTCCCTGGTGATGGTACTGATGGTGTGTGAGGTCAGCGCCCGCCGAGGCCGCCCGACTCCTGAGAGCCAGGCCCGGGGCTGGGACGGGGCCAGGCACTGTCTCAGGATGCTGGCCTTTGTCTAGGAAATGTGAGCCCCTCTAAGATCTAGGGGCATCATGTGTGCCCCGGAAGAGAAAAGGTTCCTGGCTGCCCCCAACCAGAAGCTGGTCCTCCAATCCCCGTTCTCCGCCCCCAGATCCCGAGAAAACACCTGTCAACACGGTGTGGCGGAGGTTGGGTGCCATTCGTAGACAATGAATATTGCGTGACCCCATCTTAATTGCCAAAAAATTTTATTTTCGAGGCAAAGTTTTTGTTTTAATCTTCCTTTTTAAACCCTTAACATAATGACTGAATGGTTAATCTGCAACGAATACATTTTTAAAAGGCTTCTTTGAAAAGCCATTCAAAGCCGAACTTGAGCAGAGGGCCACGGGGAAGGCGGGGCCTGGGCAGAGCTGGCAGAAGGCTGCTCCCACCGCGCCGGCCCCATGCTCCGATGGAACAAGTGTTGCATGAGACGTGAAGGATGACGGCGGCAGCCGCCAGCCCTGGAGCAGGTGTCCCTCACCCTCATCTGCAGCGGAGCGTGGCCCCGGCTCAGCGAGCCGCAGCCAGCACCTGACAGCCCCTCATGTACCTGTGTGCGGAGAGGCGCTAATGATAATAGATGCAGGCCCATTAGCCAGCCCATTTGGAATGGCACACGGTGGTGGCCTGACTCAGGGCGAGCAGGCAGCCCTCACAGGGGGCGCAGGGATGCTGGGGTCCTTTGGGCTCTGGACTGGCTGTCCCTGGGGTCCTCGTGCCCAGGGCTATGGGGTTTGGGCAGGAAGCAGGATGCTTGCCTCCAAGTCCTTTCTAGACTCACCAGGGCTACAGTGACACGACTCCCTATTTAATAACACCAAAGGACACGTGGCCAGCTGCCGGCTCTGGCCCTCAGGAAACCCCACTGAGCAGGGCAGTCTTGCTGGGCTGCGGCCTCTGGGGCCCAGAGTGTGTCCCTCTTTGCTGCATTCCTGGCCGACCGCATCCTTCTGTCCACTCGTTCCTGTGCTGGGGGCTCCCCCCACACCCACTGGGTGCTCTCCCATTGATTTAGGACACACCTGGCTGGCAGTCAGATTCCAGGGTTCTAACTCCAGCTCCATCCCTCCCTCGCTCTGCCCCCTGGGTACTGTTGTTCTGGAGCTCTCTGTGCCACTGCTTCCGCACTGTAAGAGGAAGGATCACGGGGACTTCAGGACGATGAAGTTCTTGTGGCGGCGCGGAGATAAACGACGCGTCAGATGTTAAATTCTTAGCCCAGCGCCTTTCACTTCAATGACTGATAGATGCCAATAGGGTGCTAACATGAGAAACTCCTGGAATTTCCATCATGCTGCTGGGGGTCAGGCCGTGGGGATACAGTAGGGAACAAGACAGGCCGGTCATCCTCTTCCAGAAACCCCTTTCTAGGGATGGAGGTAGTCACGTAGCCAGTCAGGTGCTCAAGAGAGGCAGGTGTGGCGGCAGCAGCAGAAGACAGAGCCTCAGGAGGTCCTGAAGGGCTTCACAGAGGAGGGTCTCTGGGAGAGTGTCTGCGGGGACCCGCTGCGCTCACCCCGAGAGGAGGCAAGGATGCAGCCTCATGGAGACTGCAGCCAAGCCTGGAATGTCCAGCACGCTGGGGCCTCCAAAGGGATGAGTCAGGCAGGGGAGGGGCCTCTCACCATAGCCCAAACCAAACAGACCCATTCCCACTCTCAGTGCCACTCGGTCCCCAGCCCAGGAGGCTGAGCAAGGGGGGGTCCAAGCACACCTAGTTCATTATTATTTCATCTGAAGCTGCCTTGCCAGGGAGCAGGAAGCTGCAGTCAAGCCTCTCTGCAGAATTGGATGCTGGTTTACCCAGAGTTGGGTGAATTACGTGAATAACCAACCCTCCAGCCGGGTGCACGGGAATTCGACCTGACTTAGAAACCACTCTCCTGGGTGGAAGCTCTTACTAGGTTGCCGGCTAGGCATGTGCCCTTGGAAATAATAGTTGATTTTCCAAAAGGGATTCACTCTCTAGACTCCTTAGGAAGGCCGCTTCCTGTTCCATACAATTCCTGTTTCTAAATCACAGAGATGTTGATGGGCAGGTTGGAGGCCTGTTGAAGGTCATCCAGGAAAGCAATGAGGCAGCTCAGAAGTGGACAGTGGGCCGGAAATGAGTTCAGGTGTCCAGAGCCACCCTGGCCCAGGCCCCCTGGGGGCCAAGCTGCTGTACTGAGCTGGGCACCCAGAGCACCCCAGCCGGAGAAACGCTTCCCACCCTGGGACATCCACAAGGCTCTGAGAATCCAGGTGACCAGAAACTCTACCCTCTGTGAAGACGACACTCACATCCCTTTCCTGCCCACTTCCCATCTTCTTCAGGCTCCCAGTTGAGGGCTGCCCTCAGCCCCAGCTCTCTCCATCTGACCATCCCTCCACCATGGTCCTCAGGCCTGGCACCATTCCACCTGCCAAGGAATGCATTTCAGATGAACGCTTCTGCCGTGCAAAAGGTATCAATACCCAATATGGGAGCAACTTCACTTCGTAATTTAGAGCTGCAGCAACATTTTCACACTGGCCATAAAATCTCCCCCTCCCCCTCTAGCCTGGGGTCTTGGCGTTCTACACTGGGAGCTCTAAGCCTGGCCTGGGAAGCGAGGGGGCGGTTTATGCAGCATCTCTAAGGGAGCAGTATTATTACAGAAAAAGTTAGGTGACAGGAGAAATAAAGATGGCGGTGCTTAAACTACAAAACTCCAAAGAGAAACATATACCTGTCCTCCTCTATTTGCCAAGCAAGCAGAGTTATTACTGTTGTTGTTTTATGGCCTTTTTCATAGAAAAAATATAGCATTATGGTTACCAAAAATGCAAGTGTATAATTATATACGACTGTACATAGACTCAACCACGAGCACCCGGCCAGGCTGTCTCTGGAGCCGGCTGTCAGATCCACAGGGCGTCCTGTCCCCACCCTGGCTCGTGTCATCCCTGACTCTCCATCTGTTGGGATCTTCCAGCCCAAGTGCAAGGGGGCAGCAGAAGCCCATCTCCCAGCGGGGGCCCCCTCTGGTCTGAGCCTGCGGGTGTGACCCCTTCCGGCTCAGGTGCTCAGCCTAGAAAGGGGGTCACCCCTGAAGCAAGGGGTAGCCAGTCCTCCGTTCTCAGCTCAGGCACGTTCATCCTCGTATTCAGGGGTCAAGGGGCTGGAAGCAGTGACATGAACATGCAGGCGGAGGGAGAGGTCCCTGTGGCCCACACGCACTCCCCCCTCCAGTCTGTTGGAGGTGGGAGCCGCAGGAGGGGGCCTCTTTTTTTTTTTTTTTTTTAATTTTTTTTGCGGTACGCAGGCCTCTCACTGTTGTGGCCTCTCCCGTTGCGGAGCACAGGCTCCGGACGCGCAGGCTCAGCAGCCATGGCTCACGGGCCCAGCCGCTCCGCGGCATGCGGGATCTTCCCGGACTGGGGCGCGAACCCGTGTCCCCTGCATCGGCAGGCGGACTCTCAACCACTGCGCCACCAGGGCAGCCCCAGGAGGGGGCCTCTCTTTAGAAGTTAACCGGCTTCCCACCCTCCCCTCTTCCTGCCCTGCTCCGTGCATGGCAGTAACTCTCACCACAACTGTGGGCACCCCGGGCACTGCCCGTTCATCTTCACAGCCACCTTGTGGGCTCAACACAGTCACCTCATTTTACAGCAGAGGATGCTGAGTTCAGAGGCGGAGTGGGTTTCCCAAAGTCAGGGATCCTTACTGGCAGAGTTGGGGTTTTAATTCATGCCCGTCTAGTTCCCGAGCCTGCACCCTCAACTGCTGCACTGGAGCTGGGACAAGTTATCACCCAGTGGTAAGAAGATCATTCCAACTGCGGACTCTGGCCCTGGAGTCCTCCTCTAATGCCGGAATGGCCTGGACCCCAACACAGCCCTTGGGCGGCCCCTCTGAAGACAGGCTAGTGATGCAGCCCTGGCTGTTTGGTTCGGCGTGGAGGGCACCAAGCTCACCCACAGTGTCCCTGCTGTGTGGGCACCAGGGACAGACAGGGACAAAGATGACGAATAGGACCCTCCCCTTGAGAAGCTGGAGGTCTAACACATGAGCAGATAGAACATGCAATTGCAAACTGAAAATGACAGTTTTGTTAGCTTGGTAGGCAGGAGGGCATTTCTCTAGTTAGCTTACTCTCTCTAAAGGAGTCAGAAAGGAAAGTAAATGAGAGCCGAGAGCTGCCATTGTCCATGAGGATGACTAAATAATAAATATTGTGAAGAACAAAAGGATTTCTTATAAAATAGCGTTTGCAGTATAGGCTGCAGGGCGAGATTTCTGCCACACTTACGTCAGCGGTGCCGCCGGAGCTGGACCTGGACCCGGGCACCTCCGGCCCCAGGGAGGCCCCCTTGGAGAACGTGAGGAATCAGCACACGACGATGCCCGCTGCATGGACCCCTTGGGAGATTGGATGCAGCAGCTGGACCAGGACCTCCAGTACTCAGGGGGTGCCCCAGGGATCAGAGGGGCCAATGAAGAAACCCACGCCTTGTGGGGGGGTGACGTGCCTGGTCAGGGGGGCACTTGTCCACTCGTGGAGCCTACAGAAGACTCTCTGAGAAGGCGGCAGGAAGGCAGCAGGCCGATGGATGCCATCACTGCATCCATGTCTCTCTGGTGCTTAGCTCAGCGCCTTGTGGAGAACTGGAGTTCGAACAGAGGCAGACTGTTGCAGGACTAGCCCCACCGTGTGTTGGCTTTGTGGCCTTGGGCAAAAGGCACTTAATCTCTTGACTGTCCTCATCTGCAAAACAGGTCTGATACCATGAGTGACTCTGCAGGGCTGTCGTGAAGGCCACTGACATGAGAGTGTCACAGAAACGTTCATTACTGCTAGTGCCACCGTCTTTATAATTCACAGTGGCTTTGTTGAAATGTGCTGAACCAACCTGCAGATTGTTATTTTCCAATCTGATTAAAATAAACACGTGCATAATTTTCACTCATACTCTTGACTGGACTTTGCCCTCCTGTCTAATACATGAATGACCTTGAGAACTCAATCCACAGGTTCTCCCTCCGACTGTCCGACGGCCCGCATTTGGTCCTCCTTTGTTGGCCACGTGAGTGGCACTGTTCTTGGCGCTGGGTGTATGTGAAGAAGAAAGACAGCGTCTGTCCTCTGGTCCTTACACTCTTGAAAAGCCTTGCAAAGGAGCAGCTCTCTGAGCAGTGAGCATGTGTCCTGACCAAGCTAAGTTGCCCAGGGGGAGAACTTCCATCAGCCTTAGTTGCACATGAAGCTCGATCCTGGTCACTCCACAGCCCAGTCTGGGAGGCAGAGGTCCAGGAGCGGGGTTACTCGCTGAATATTTCTCACCATCTCTCAGTTATACAAGTCCTTTTTCAACCCTACCCTCTGCGTTGACACAATGGGTTTTATTTATCAGAGATTGAGAAGAATCTGTGCTTTAAGACAAGCCAAGTGAACCTGGAACATCTTCCACAGCTGCCCCCCGCCATGGCCAAGGACCAGCTAGGGCGGGTCTTCCGTGTATGAACGAGGGACTGTGCTTGGACCTCAGATAACACTTCCACAGCCATCTGGGATCTCAGCCTCAAAAGGGCCCGTTGTATCAACGTGGTTGCAAGTACGAATATAATGGAGTGTCGCCCACTTAGCGGTAAGTGCCCCCGGAGAAGGAAGGAGACACGCCCCTGTGTTAATGAGATTTACCTCACAGAATGGGCAGAGCCCTCCCAGGTGGGATTCTCTGGCCCCGGAAACCACCACAGCTGCTCTTGATTGCCGTTCCCATCAACCCCAACTCTCCTCCATCCTTCCTCTCCAGGGCCACACAACTACGCGTTCTTTGTTAATTAATGGGAAAGGACCCTTTTTCAAATCACAAATGCATCACTGCAGGAGAAGGGTTAATTTCATCCAGCTCTGACTGGAGTCTTCCAGTAGGTACCACTTAGATGATGCCCAGTCAGGACACAGGTTCTAATGAGGCCGGGAGAGGACGGGACAGGCGGGAGGCCCACAGAGAGACGGGAGAGGGGCGCGTCTGCCCCATGGAAAGATAACCTCCCTCTGCTCCCCGCCAAACACCCAGACAGCTGAGCTGCTGTGAACGGCTGAGCGGTTCTGTCGTGGCCTCAGGGAATGAACTAGAAATTGTCTTATAGCCACAGTCTCCCTGTGACAGGACAAGGGCTGGACACGGAGACCTTGGCCACTGTGGGTTCACTTGTTTGCATTCAGAGACCTTGACATCCTGATCCAGAGCTCCGGGGTCCTGACTTCATGAGCACAGAGAATGGGAGTCCGGCCCACAGTCCTGGTGGCTGAACCCAGCGGGAGCACAGGGACCTGCCGCTGCCCAGCTGCCTGGCCCCTGTCCTGCATGGACAGGCCGAGCTTCCACAAGGGGCAGCCCTTCCTGCCCGGCTCGCCCATGACTGCAGGGTGAGCTCAGGAGGCTGGTTGGGTCACTGACCCCAGCCAAGCCCAGGCCCCGCTCGCAGGAAGCCCTGCAGTCTGTATCTGATGGGGCTGGGCTCCCCTCCGCACCCTGCTGGCTGCGCCTCTGCTCCCCGGTTCCCAGGCCCCCCGCCCTCCCGTGGAGCCACACTCCCACATCCTGCCTAATTATTATTTTGTGCAGCTTCTCACAGCAGAAGGAGAGATTAGGGGAAGAGAAAAGAAAGCCGAAACCTCTATAATGAAATTTTAAAATCACAGAGCTCCTGCTGTTAATATTTTCCCAGCCTCTGAAAGCATCAAATATTGTTTTATCACACAGCAAACCTCAAATGGATATAGAGCTATATATTACAATATTTGGATACTTTATCCAAGTAAGAGCAAAGGCAGCTGGGCGGATGGCCCCATCTCCAGGCTCTACATAGTTAATTGGTCACTTTGTCCGATTGAGCAATGGGGGCTCTGGGCCATTCCAGTCCTTAAAGTCTGCCAAAGTCTACACCACTTTGAATCCGCTGATGTCCTCCTGTTTCGTGTTGCTTTTAAGCACCTGCCGGCCCAGCATCCTGCCTCTGACTGAAAGCTTCTGGTTCTTTGATGAGGGTTTTGGATAATTTAATCAAGGTTCCGCCATCCTCTCCATAAGGAAGAAGGCCTCGGCTCACTTTGGAAAGACTCGTGCGGCAACACACACTTTCCAGCCTTAATAAGCCTCCCCAACGTGTCAGCACGGCAGGGTGTTCGTCTCAATTAACGCATTAATAGCTCCGCCAAATCACCAGGAAAATCTGACACAGAAGCGCGGGGGCAGGAGCCCAGTCGAGGAAGAAGCAAAGTCACCAAATGCGGAACCGGGACCCATTGTGAACGGCAGACCCAGCACCAGGGTTTTTTTTTTTTCTTTTGGTCGATATCTGTCTCTTGCGCGCGTGTGCACACGTATGCACGCGCCATACACCACACACACACACACACGCACACACATGCACCACACCACACATGCACACGCACACACACGCACACACACCACCCACACACGCACACACACGCACCACGCCACACATACACACACACACGCACATGCACGCGTACACACCACACCACACATACACACGCACGCGCACATACCACACCACACGCACGCACGCACACGCACCACACACGCACACGCACACTCACACACATGCACCACACCACACACACGCACACACGCACACACCACACACACGCACACACGCACGTGCACCACACATTTGTAGCATAATCGACCTGAAGGATTGGTAGGACCCGGGAAGGGGAAGTGTGCTGAGCAGGATAAAGGCCAGGATGCACAGGAAGGCCGGCGGCCCACGCCCCCACTGCTCCCTGGGATGGGAAGGGGCTGCCAGGGAGCGAGGGGTGGGGCAGCTCCTCTGGGGGTCAAGCTGGGTGCCGGGAGCAGGGGGCAGGGACCTGCCGTGCCCCCTTCCCACCGCGTGCTCTGGCCAGAGGGGCTGGGGCGCTTCCCCCCACAGCCATCAGCACACTCAAAACCGTGCCAGCAGCATTTCTGGTTCTGTTATGTAATCAAGACTCCAAGAACATGCTTTTCTGTGCTTTGCAAGCCTTTCTGTCCTGGGGCCTCGAGCTCCGACAGCCCCCTCAGGGATCACTTGGGCTGGTGGCTGCCGGATGAGGAGGGGAAATTTCCACTTCTAAGCCCACAGTCCCAGGCTTTTGCAGCTTGTAGGGACGTCTTTCTGCATAATAGACACAAATAGACCCTGAAATCGCAGACTTTGTAGAAAAGGAAAACAACAAGTCTTTAGGCCGGAGGTAGGCTCCTGAGCCCCCCAGGGACTGGTTCTGAGGGTGGGGCCGCACAGAGAAGTGGTTTCCAGCCCGGAGCTAATGAAAACAACCTTTAGGGCCGCACACCCCTGGAAGGGTTAATACCTTTCTCTTGTTTGCTTCTGACAGCGGCCTCTCGGCAGCATCCCCATCTTCATGACATTTGCTGTCCCCCTGGAAACGATTTGATATCATACCTGGTTCTGAGTATTAGCTTGAACCTAGTGGCGTGGAGGCTAATTATTCATCCTCTCTGCCCCATCTGCCTGGCTAGCTGGGGTGTGGATGTGAGACGGCAGCTTCTGGGCTAAGGCAGGGCTAGTGTGGTCAGGGCCCCGCAGGGCAGCCCAGGCACCTGGGAGGGAGTCACCCAGACTCTCAGTTCCACCTGCTCATGTGAGGCAATCTCTACCCCGGGTGCCCCCGGATACAGCACGGTGTGGATGAGGGGCAGGCTGGAGGAGGGAGGTGAGTGCCGGAGAGGACCACGTGCCCAGAGAGAGAAACCAGGAGCAGCAGAACTCAGAGAGGAAACCAGTTCATGGGGACAACAGCCTGGGGACAACAGACCCTGGCGCCAGGGTCCCAGCCCAGGAGTTCCAGATGCACCTGAAACTGAAACAAGGATCTGAGTCTGAATTCCACACCAAGGCAAGGCTTGACTTTTTTTTCAGAATCCAAGGATCCGCTTATGCCCAGAGCTGCCCCACCAAAGACTGTGATGAAGATGATGATGGCAATGAGGGTGAGGATGACAATAGCCGGTTCACGTTGACGCCTATGCTGGGGCTGTGTCCTAAACTCTTTACACTGATTACACTTTTTTTAAATAAATTTATTTAATTTAATTAATTTATTTATTTATTTTTGGCTGCGTTGGGTCTTCGTTCCTGCGCAAGGACTTTCTCTAGTTGCAGCGAGCGGGGGCCTCTCACTGTGTGGCCTCTCCCGCTGCAGAGCACAGGCTCCGGACGCGCAGGCTCAGCGGCCATGGCTCACGGGCTTAGTCACTCCGCGGATGTGGGATCTTCCCGGACCAGGGCACGAACCCGTGTCCCCTGCATCAGCAGGCGGACTCTCAACCACTGCGCCACTGGGGAAGCCCCTGGTTTTCATTTCTTAATCCATTAAAGGGTGTCAATGTCAGAACCCCCTGAGCCCACAAGTACTATGGGCCCCGCCCTGGAGGTGGCGATGCACCGTGGACCGAGGCTGTGCCACGGGCGCCCTGCACCGGCCTGTGCTTCATCTCCCCGGCAGCCGGGAGGAGGGAGCTCCCCTAAATCAGTCCAGTGTCGTCCTTTCCATACACCTGGGTCTGGGAAGAACAAGGTCAGAGTCATGGCCCCTCTACAAGGCCCCCCTCCTCTCCAAGAGCTCTCGGGGGCAGGTCAGGGAGAGCAGAGGGTGGACGGTGTCTCCACCGACTCCTCTTCCTTCTCAGGGTGGCGAGGTGGCGGGGGGGGGGTCCCCGGGGGAGTCAAGCTGAGGCCCAGAGTCCCTGCGGCCAATTACAGAGCCCCGGTGACAGGATGTCCAACGCACTCAACTTTATTTGGAAGGAGAGGGGCTATGCCATGGGGTTTGCCGAAAATTAAGGCTGGAAGAATGGCAGACTGAGGCCCGCAGGAGGGGCGCATCCAGGGTTGCCTGGTGAGTAGGTGACAGGACAGAATTCTCTCCCCTGTGCCCCCGACGCCTTGATTATGATGGGCACTCAGTAAGTGAGGTGATGAATGAATAAATACACTCACGTATCAATTTGTTAGCAAATGCTTCTTTCCCCATGTTCTCCTCCTAGGAGGGACCCCAACTGCATACCAAATTCCAAACCCGTGCCCTGAAATACCACCATGGCTGCTGGGTCGTCTTCCTAAACCCTGGGTCACAAACGCAGGGCCCTTCTATTCCCACGGGAGTCTCCTGTCACTCCCCACCTGCCACCAGGTTCCCGAGCTAGGGTGAGGTTGGTGCCAACATCCCACGCCCTCTCTGCCACGTCACCCCGGCCCCTGCAGGTGGCCCAGGACGTCAGCCCAGGAATATGAGAAGAGCAGGGAGATAAGCCCTCCCCCGTGCCCCAAGCACAGCAGTGTCCTTTTCTGCTTCCTGGTGGAAGTTCTTGCAGATTCTGGAAAGCTGTGCTTTTTTCAGGTCTAAAGTCAGGTGAGAAGAGCCCGCCCCTTTTACTTCATCAAGAAATCATTTCTGGCGAGCTCTTGCTGGCTCTCCCGGCGCAAAGTCCCTGCAGAGCTGAGCGCTCATGAATTAATGAGGCAGCGGTGACAGAGAGGAAAGAGCACTGGGCCTAGGGCAGAAGGCGCGTGTCTTTACTCACTCGCTCCGTGACCTTGAACCAAACACTTGACCCCTCTGAGTCCCACTCTAACGGGGTGGATGTGAGCTTAAATGAACTCATGTATGTGGGACTGCTTTGAATAAATGGAAAGGGAAAGAAAAATACCTCTCTATTCAACATGAATGCAAATATTTGGCAGGCTTCCTTCTTCAGGTCTGCTCCCCCATGGGTGGATACCCCAGAGTCCTGGACATACGTCCCCAGGGAGCCCCTAACCCACTCAGAGAGGAAGCTGCCGCAAGCTCTCCCCAACACCCCTTTTAATTTTTTTTCTGGCCCTACTGTCCAGCATCTTCTGCCCAGGTTTCCATTCTCTGGCCTCTTTATCTGTGCTCCTGAGCTCTCTTGCACAACTGTCAGGCCCTCATCCTTGTCACTGGCTGGGCAGGCTTGCAGAGACGACCAGCATCCAGCATTGCCCCCTGGGCCTCCCCTCTCCACCTGCTCCCAGAAGCAGAAAGGCCACAAACCCAGTGACTTATTGTATTAGCCAGGACTGGATTCAGCTCAGTGAAAAGGGAACCCTAGTATTGGTGGCTGTAACACATGAGTTCTTAGTCTCCCATTTAAATTCAAAGGAAGGTAGTTCAAGGCTGGTTTGACAGCTTCATGAAGCCATGAGGGACCTAAGTTCCTTTTATCTTTCAGCTGTCATCCTCAGCGCCCAGCTTGCATCTTCAAATTCACCTCATAGCCCCAGATAGCTGCCAGGGTGCCAACCTTTATGTCTATATTCCAATGAGCAAAAAGAGGGAAAAGAGAAAGGGAAGACACAGACTCATCTCTCAACTAGGTCAACAATCTTTAACAGCCTTCCCTCCCAATACTTCCGCTTGCATTTCATTAGCTGGCACAAAAAAAAAAAGTTGAGAAAATATCCTTTTACCTGGGCATATTGCTACCCTAAATAAAATCTGGGTTCTACTGCTAAGAAAGAAGGGCGAATTCACGTTGGGTGGCATTTAGCGACCTCTGCAACATTTGCCCAAGATCACACCTAATACGTGAATATATAATAATACAGTCAACCCAAGTTCATCTGACTCCAGAGGCGAAGTTGGTGACTTCTGTGTGCCAGGCCCTCAGTCACCGCATTGCCACGTTCCATGGAAGAAGCTGACCCAGCTCTGCTAGCACAGCCCAGGGCATAACTGTCCACCTGCCAAGCACCCCACCCGCTCCTCACAGCCTGTGACACCAGGAAAAGAGGAGGAAAGTACCCTGACTTGTCTCGAGCCCACGAAGGCTGGCACAGGCCAGGCACTTTCACCTGTTATTACGAGAGGCCTCAGGGCACAGTTACTGCTCCCATTTGCGCGTGAGAAAACTGGACTCAGGAGGTTAAGTAGCTTCTGGACCCTGGAGGAAGAAGACCGGGAGCGCTCCCAGTGGCGCAACTCCTGAAGGGCAGCCTCTTCCTGCACCACTGCTCAGCTTTCTGGAAAGCTGCCGTCTTCTGATCTTTCTGAGGAGGAGGGTGGGTCTTCCAGTGAGACCAGAGGGCCCGAAACACCCTCGCGAGTCTTCGAGGTCCGGCTGCTCTGGAACCAGGGATGTGGGTGGTCTCTTCCCTGCCCTCCAGCCTGCCCAAGTGAGGGCTTCCCTTGAAGCCATCTAGACCCTTTGCTGGATTCTTCTCATCTATCTGGTGCATTGTAATGGGCCAATGAATTGAGCTCCAAAGATGTCTCGTTCGGGTATCTTCCTTGGGGAATGAGGCGGGATGGAGAAATTGTTTTTCTGGGTAACTGAGGTTTCCGGGTAACATCAGGAACTTAAAAAATTAGAGCCATTTGTATGGAAAACTTTATAAAAGGTAGCATATGCGCCCCTACAAAGAACAACATAATTAAGCAGATTCTGAACATCATTTAACTTCCCCTAATGACAAAGCAGTAATTAGCATCATCAATTATGGTGCTGAGCTCTGGCTTACAGGGTGCCCTCAGGAGGTGCTGACGTGTGTAGGGCCATTTGTCCCCGCACAAAATGGCCCCATTTGTTTTGTTTTCCTACTGGCTATTTTTTTTTTTTAATTTGTCTGGTGCTTTCCTCCTCCACAAATGGCGAAGACTTCTGGATGCCACCACTGGATCCTGATCATTCTTGCTTTATCACTTTGTTTCCTTACTGTTGCTCAGCCCAGGGCTTCCAGGTCTCTCCTTCAAGGGAAAATGCTTGGGCTCCAGGCCAAAGTCCTGTGCAGAGGCCCCACTTGCTGGTCTCCATGGTCAAAGTTGTCTTCCAGGTGTCTGAGATTGGTCCAGGATTTGAACCTGTGTATATGAGGGGCCCTCAGATCTCGGAGGCCCCACGTGGAGCTGTTGCTGCTGCCGACATGGACTGTCTCTCTGTGGATTTGACCCAACAGTAATCGGAACCAGAGATGAAGAGTTTGGGCAAAGGTACCAGCCAGGCCATTATTTGTTATTATCAACTGCTTGTCCGTGAGAAATTGTCTGGAGTGTCCCAGTTATGCTATGGAAGGTAGTTAGCTTTCCAACTTATACCAAAGAGAGGTTACACGTTGTGAGTGATTTCCACCTTTACGATTCTTATTATCTGTGAGGAAATAAAATTGAAGATACACATAGAATCTTGACTTCTACGAATTCTGAGCTATTCATAGATTCATAAAACAATAACAATTGCAAGTGCACAATTTTCCCTCAAAGCAAATGAATATGTAACTATCCGGTAATGTGCTGAGTTAAATACAGTAAATGCAAATCACTCTAATAGTCATATTTACAAAATAAGTTGCCTTTATTTTGAAATAATTACGACGTGCTTTTAGGTCCCCAAGTGAAATCAGCAAAGTTTGAGACTCAAATTTGATCTGACGTTGGAAACAGGTGATGGGAAACAGATACTGGTCCTTGGGTGCTCCTGGGTCGCCGCCACGCTTTCACTTTGGTATCCTGCTGACATTTACAGGAAAATTAGGTCTTGGCTTCTTCAGATTCCTTGGCCTGTATGCCTCTAACTATTGAAAGGCATCTCTTCTAGGAGCAGAAGCTGTGCTGAGTGTGCAAGTGATGCTGAGGAGAAGGTACCGAGGTCTTTTTTTTTTTTTTAATATGAAAATTAATTTATTCTTTTTTAAATTTATTTTTTAATTTGTATTTTATATTGGAGTATAGTTGATTAACAATGTTGTGTTAGTTTCAGGTGTACAGAAAGGTGATCCTGTTATACACATGCATGCGTCTATTCTTTTCCAAATTCTTTTCCCATTTAGGTTATTATAGAATATTGAGCAGAGTACCCTGCGCTATACAGCAGGTCCTTGTTGGTTATCTACTTTAAATATAGCCGTGTGGACATGCCAATCCCAAACTCCCAATTTAGCCCTGCCTCCCATCCTTCCCCGCTGGTGACCATAAGTTTCTTCTCTAAGTCTGTGAGTTTGTTTCTCTTTTGTAAATAAGTTCATTTGTACCATTTTTTTAGAATCCAGATATAAGTGATGTCATATGATATTTGTCTTTGTCTGACTTACTTCACTTAGAATGATAATCTCTAGGTCCATCCATGTCACCGCAAATGGCATTATTTCATTCTTTTTAACGGTTGAGTAATATTCCACTGTATATATGTACCATATCTTCTTTATCCATTTCTCTGTCGATGGGCATTTAGGTTGTTTCCATGTCTTGGCTATTGTGAACAGTGTTGCAATGAGTATTGGGGTGCGTGTATCTTTATAAATTATGGTTTTCTCCAGATATGTGCCCAGGAGTGGAATCGCAGGATCACATGGTAGCTCTATTTTTAGTTTTTTAAGGAAACTCCATACTGTTCTCCATAATGGCTGCACCAATTTACATTCTCACCAACAGTGTAGGAGGGTTCCCTTGAGGTCTTTACTCTGAAGTTGGTCTCAAGTACTGCTGTGACCATAGGCAGAGAAGGGGGTACAGCTCCAGGGCTGCCCCAGGGACTCTACAGCACACCCCTGGGGGTTGGAGCACAGTCCAGATGACCCTATGAGGTCCCCAATATCTGCATTTCTTTTAGGTCACATAGGCACATCCACACACACACACACACACACAAACACACACTTTCATGCACACATACAAGAGTCCTCCTTAGTTCACCAGATGAAGGGATAAAGAAGCAGAGGCAAATCTTAATCAGACATCCTTCCTCATACCATCCTACTAGCCACCACTGGATTTTCTCATCATTATCACCTCAGTGAAACCAAGTCAGGATTCTAAATATATTTCTAAGTAACAAGACAGAGTCTAAGCTCTTTGAAGAAGAGAAACGTTACTAGTGATGAAGGATGCTCCCCCCAGTACTCCCGTGTGCAAGAAGGGCCAGTTAACAGGCCTCCTTCTCTGAGCTGCTCGGACAAGAATCACTGAAGCCAGGACACAACCAAAACGGTGCATCTAATGTGCTGTCACATGACGTCTTCAACAAACCACCCTCTGACCACCATAAACGAAACCGTTATTTTGGTATAAGAGAGGACAGAGAACGTGTATTTCCTGACATCAGCTGCGATGTTGTTCATGGAAGAATTTAGGAAATTAGTAAATGGTTTGAGAATGAGGCATTATGGTTATTTCAAACAAACGCAAATAGCAGGGCTCAAAACAACAAGAAGCTGACGTCATGACGCACGTCTGCAATATTATAATATATACATTTCTCTCCTCTTCTGTGATAGGAGAGGAAAGACACATCTAAACTTACTCAAGCTTTAGCCGTAAAAAGTAAGGGCTTCCCTGGTGGCGCAGTGGTTGAGAGTCCGCCTGCCGATGCGGGGGACGCGTGTTCGCACCCCGGTCTGGGAAGATCCCCACATGCCGCGGAGCGGCTGGGCCCGTGAGCCATGGCCGCTGAGCCTGCGCGTCCGGAGCCTATGCTCCGCAATGGGAGGGGCCCCAGCAGTGAGGGGCCCGCGTAACGCCAAAAAAAAAAAAAAGTAAGGATGAAACATATTTACTGCCTTCAGAACCACAAAGCCATTACTTCTCGGCGTGTCTACTTGTTTGTGCTAAGTTCTCTTTTACTCAGATAAGTCATCTTAAATTAAATATTAAAGATTAATAAACATAATGCCCATAATAAATGACATACACTAATTTAATTAAAAATAGATGGTGAATTTTACAAATGGGGCATTACCGTAATGACATAGAAGGGACGCGCTATGCTAAAAATGTGCAGTCTCCTGCACATGTCACCCTTTTTGTGTCTCATTAAAATTTTAATAACAGCTAGTTTAATAGTCAAGCATTTGACAGACTGCTATAAAAACTCGACACTTAAGTTTCAATTTTACAGTATGCATTTTAATGACTCCTTTTGCTGCATGTTTTGTTATCCATATTCCAGTTTTTCAAAAAAAATTAAAATGTCACTTTACAATAGCGTTTAGAGAACGGAGTTGAGCTTGCTGCAGGGTTGCAGGAAAACATGTTTAAATCTTTACAAATAAATAGGAAAATTAGAACTATATTTTGTTTCCATGGCAGTCTGAGGTTTAGCTGTTGATCTCAAAGCCTTCGAGGGACCAGGAGAGGGAGAGACTCATGGGGGCTGGCGCTAGACTGGAGTGGGTGAGGGCTGCCAGAGGGTTTTAGCGCCAGCTTTTTAAAAGGATTTCCCATTTCCTCCACTCGGGATGTCAGATAAGGTGACAGATGTGACCCACAGCGGCCACTGCAAACAAATCTTACGTTAGGAAGAGAAGGACACAGAAGTGGGACCATGAATGCCACTGTGGAAAAGGCCTTACGTTATCCATAAAAGCTTTCTGAGTCCTTGAGGGCATTAAACTCTCCTTGGCGTATTCTGGGAGGAAAGTCAGGTGAGTCAGGGCTCTCCAAATACACCACCATTTGAGCAATTTGAATTTCCTAAGCTCTCACCTGATAATATCCTGGCAAACCGTCTGTTGTTAATCTAGCAGTTGCTTTGGATTAAAAAAAAATTTGGATAAGTGAAGGAGAAAAATATTATATTGACGTAGTCATGTGGTTGCTCCCTTCTCTCCACTCTCCCCAGAGATGTCCCTCCCCAGGGAGGCCTTTCCTGAGCCAAACCAGGCGAACGTCCTCCATTACAGGCCAAGGCGTTATCTGGCTGTACAGTACACACCTCCATGATGGTAGATTGGTAGGTAGGTAGGTAGATAGGTAGAGAGTTAGACACGCAGAGTGGTGGTTAATTTTCAGTAGGTGATAGATAGATAGATAGATAGATAGATAGATAGATAGATAGATAGAGACAGACACACAGAGCGATCATGAATTTTGTACGTCAACTTGCCTGGTGCCCAGACATTTGGTTAAATATTACTCTGGGTGTGTCTATGAAGTGTTTCTGGATGAGACTAACATTTGAACTGGTAGATTGGCTGAAGTCTTCCTCCTTGTGGGTGGGATTCATCCCACCCACTGAAGGTCTGAATAGAACAAAAAGGCAGAGTAAGAGCACGTTTGCTCTCTGCCTGACCGGCTTGCAGCTGGGACATTGGTCTTCTCTTGCCTTTGAACTTGGACTTGCACTGGGACGTAGACGTCCAGGTCTGTGCTAGTTCTCAGACCTTCATGCTCAGAGTGGCACCGCACCATCATCCCGCCGGGGTCTACAGCTTTCCAGCTGCAGATCCTCTGACTCCTTAGTCTCTGCAACTGCATGCCACCTCCTTAGAGTTCTATGTTGACATATAACGTGTAACTTTTACGAACTGCATGTTAACCGTGTTTTCCTTTTCCATGTGTTAGATTCTGGTTTTCAAGTGTGTACGGTTTCCATCACGGGCCGTGAGAAGAGCTCCTCTGGGGCCCTACAGAGAAGTGGGTCTTCCTAGTCTCACTGTGTGTATCTTCAACTGTGCTGCCTGGGGCCACGTTTTTCTTCAATGTGGTTGCGATCGTTTCTACCGCCCCAAGCAGTGTATGAAAGCGTCCTGCACTCCATCCCTCAGCAGCACTCGGTATCGTGACTTAGTGTCGACAGTCTGATGGATGGGAAGAGTGGTATCTCACTGTTTCCATTTGCATCACCCCACTTCCTAGTTGAACATTTTTCACAGCTTTATTCATGATTTATATTTCCTTGCTATGAATTATCTCTTCAGACCACTTGCCCATTTTATTCCTGGGTTGTTCCTAGTTTTTGTAATTGATTTTTAAGTATTCTTTAAAAATTCTGGTAATACGTATTACAAGGGTTTTCTCCTAGCTTAGCTTTTATTTTCTTTACTGTGCAGCACCCTCTCCCTTGATAAAAATCTGTCAGATGTATCAACCGTTGTTTTCCTTCTGGCCTGCAGTTTTCATACCTTAAGAAACCCTTTACTACTCCAAAGCCATGAGAATATGTTCCAAAAGTTTCTTCTAAAAGTTATAAAGTTTTGATTTTTATATGTGAGTCTTTAATTCTGGTAGAATTTACTTTTCTATGTGTCTAAGGTTGGGATCTAATTTGACTTTGGTTTTCCCTCAGAATAACAAATTGACACAGCTCCGTGTATGTAACGGTCTCTTTTACTAACTTACAGCATCCTACTCGCACATACAAAGTCCCCAGGTAAGCGCTGGGCTTTCTGCCCTGACCCTATGTACGATGCCTCCCTATCCTAATTACCAGAACTTCATCAATAGTCTCAAAAGCAGGCAGAGGGAGTTCTCCTACCTTGTCCTTCTTCAATATTATCCTGCCATTTCTCTTTATAAACAGCTTAGTGGATTCCACAAACTCACACTAGAAGTATTTTGGGTAGACTTGCTACCTTTAAGATACTGGGTTTTTCCATCTGTGAACATGGAATATTTAGTTCTATTTTTATGCCTTTCAGTAAGTTTTATTATTTTCTTCATCAAGCTTGTGTTTTCTTTTTCCACCAGTTTCTCTCTTTTTCTATAAGTCTTTTATTTCATATTTTTCTAAAACTACGGAAAAATTGAAAAGAAAATTAGTACAATGTATACTCACATAGTCTCCACCCAAATTCATGCATTATCAGTGGTTTACCACATAATCACTTATTTATTTATTTATTTATTTATTTATTTTTGCTGTACGCGGGCCTCTCACTGCTGTGGCCTCTCCCGTTGCGGAGCACAGGGTCCGGACGCGCAGGCTCAGTGGCCATGGCTCACGGGCCCAGCCGCTCCGCGGCATGTGGGATCTTCCGGGACCGGGGCACGAACCCGCGTCCCCTGCATTGGCAGGCGCACTGCCAACCACTGCGCCACCAGGGAAGCCCACATAATCACTTTTAATGATCAGAAAGCAAGCTGCAGAAATCATGACACATCATCCCCAAATGATTTGCGTCTATTTCCTATAAAAGAGGAACTTCTTTTACATCGCCATACTATTATCATAACTGAGACGTTGAAACTGATTAAATATTGCCTGATACATGGTTCACATTTAAATTTCTCTGATGTCCAAAATATGTTCTCAGTAGCAGTCTTCCTCCATCTTGGATCCAATCAAGTATTATTTGTTGAGTTTGGGGGTAACATAGCAATTAACCCATTTCAATTTTCAAGTGTCCAGGTCCACTCCAGCTGTATCCCTGAATGTCCCACAATCTATGATTACTTCCTCAAGATTAATAAACTTTGTTGGCAGGAAAATGACCCATACAGAGAGAGACACAGAAAGGCAACCTGGCCCATTATTAGTGATGCCAAGTTTGATCACTTGCTTCAGTTAGTTTTGCTAGTTTTCTTTCTTGGAAAGAGGCTTTGTCCTCTCTTTCGTTAAGAAGCAATCTGTGGGGTGGTACTTTGGAACCATATGACTGTATGGTTCTATCCAGTCATTTTGGCATCTGTTTACGATCCTTGTCTGAAGCAATTGCATGGGGTGGTTGCAGAATAGTATGTTTCATTTTAAGCTTCTTTCTGCATTTATTAGCTGGCCATCATCTGTATAGAAGAGCCTCCCCACTGTCGACAAATGTGTTTCTTTCTTATCACTATGGACACATGAGTTTCCTTTTTCATTCAAGTGTTATAATCCATTACCGTCGTTACTTTACAAAAAGTAATGAAAGATGGTACTTTTTGTAAAGTAAAAAATGATACTTTTTGTGACCTTCAAGTTGACCCAGATTTGGACAGTTTTAAATCTAAGCTCCCTCCCACGTCCTTCTGGTCTGTCCAAATAATTTTGGAGCATCTCTGTGATTTCTGACAACATACTCTTCTAGGCTCTGCTTGTACTTTTGCTAACCGTCTATTTCTCAGACTTAGAATTGGCAATGTTTCAAAGGCTAGCTCATTTTAGCAGGAATACACATTTAACTAAAAAGTAAAAACTTTTTGTTCTGTTGACTTCACTATAGTTTTGGTGCCATTAATAAATGGTACCTTGAAAATTACATTCTTGGTGGCTTGTTGCTGGTATATAGGAAAGAAGTGATTGATGTATATTGATCCTATACCTAGTAAACTTGCCAAGCTCTTTATTCATTTTAATTATTTGTCTGTAGAGATTCTTGGGTTTTCTATGTATACAATCATATCATCTGCAAATAATGACAGTTTTATTTCTTCCTTTCCAATTCTTATACCTTCTTGCCTCATACTTTTTTGTTTCATTGTGTTAGTTGCAAGATTTAATGGAAATTATAATGATGGCATATTTATCTTGTTCATGGCATTAAAAGAATGCTTCTGATAACCACTATTAAACATGATATTTGCTATATAATTTTGATAGATGCCATTTTCTAGTTAAATACTTTTTTCGTTACCTGTTTGATAAGATATCTTTATCATTAGTTTTTATCAAATTTTTATTCTGAGTTTGTTGAAACTGTTTTCTTTCTTTTTAATCTGTTAATATAGGGAAATATACAAATAAGTTTCTTACCGTCAAAACAATTTTATAAGGATATGATGGAGTAAACTGGATGATATATATCCTTTCAGTATATCAGAACTAGAAGACTCAGATTTCATTCTTGGAAATGATTATATCAGTTTAATCAGATTGCACCTCAGGGTCAATTCTTTTATATTTAAGAAGGTTAGAACAGAAAAGAGTCCAAAAACAGAAAATCTTTATAACTAGGCACCTGGAAGATGAGACTCAATTCAGATAATAGAGAAGAAAACTCTAAAATATATAATTTTATAAAATATGTTCATAATTATTTCTTTTATTTAATCTCAGAAACGTTGCTTAGAAATCACACATTAAAGCAAGCACAGAAACCCCGTCCACCACCACCACACACCTCTCCAAAAACACTAGAAGAAGACTGGACAAAATAGATGAAACAACTGTTTTCAGACAATGGACAACAGGCATCTCAGAACTGTGAACCCCGGGAGAAGGGAAACAGGTGACCCCCAACCATCACCTTGAATTTGTATCTCGAGGCCTTTTTTAGTTTGATACAGAAAGGGGGATGCTAAACAGAGCACAGTGGTCTTATAAGTCGAGGAGACAGGTCAGATTTTCATGAGGCTGAGACAGCTGGAAAATGTGGGCACAGAACCAGAGACAAAGAAGCCAAGAAAGACTCTAAAACTCTGTACTGCAGGGTCTTTGCATGTGTTGTTCCATAAGATAAATAGATGGATAGATAGGTAGAGATAGATAGATAGATAGATAGATAGATAGATAGATAGATAGACTCCTCAATGCCAGTCAAAGATTGACTGAGAAGCCATAAGCTGAACTATGCCCCCAAATCACACTTGCCTGGAAGACGTTAGTGTTCTAAGGATCCAGACTGGAGAATCCTCTCTGAACACTCAGAGTATGCAGAGAAGACTCCAGAAGTGTCACAACCAGGTAGCAGAGATAAACAAGAACAAACGCTGAAACAACTCTAATTAAGTTTAAGGACAAGCCTTGTAATAATCAAACTGATTCTTAAGTAACTTAACTTCTTGCAAGAAAAAAAAATCCCAACATTCTTTGAAGGAAGGCAACAAAACCTAGCATGCAAAATTTACAGTGAGCAATTGCAAATAAAAATTACCAGACATGGGAAGAAGCAGAAAAAGTGACTCAATATGCAGATAAGAAATCAGAAAAACGGAAGCAGAGATACTTAGCAGACAAAAATGTTTATGCCTGTAAAATCAACCAAGCAGATATTTTGCAGATCTATGTTAAACTAATAATTCAAATTATTGAATAGCCATAGGTCTATTAAATTATTTTATTTTAAGTCAAGACTGTTATAATGTTCTCTAGAAAATTGCCTTTTTTGTCTAGGTTTTCACATGTATTATCATGAAGTTATTTAATAATATTTATCTTTCTTCTTGATAATTTTTGTGCTTTTCTTTCAGTCAGTCATCAGAATTTTCTCTATTTTGTTTGTCTTTTCAAAGGCACAACTTGGGTTTTTACAGATTCTCTGATTTTTTCTCTTTCAGAAGTTTCTATTCCTTAATTTATTGTTTCTTTTCTTATATTATTTTTGGATTTATTTGGTTATTCTTTCTCTAACCTTTTTTAAAAAGCTTTATTGGTATGTCACTGACATAGAATAATCTGGACATATTTAGAATGTACTGTTAATAAGTTTTAACATACGTATATACCAGTGAAGTCATCACCACAATCAAGATAATATATTTTTTCATCATGCCTAAAAAGTTCCTCGTGCCCCTTCATACTTCCTCCCTCCTGGCCTTGCCTTACTCCATCCTCAGTGAACCTTGGTCTACTTTCTGTCACTGTAGAGTAGCTCTGTTTTCTAGAATTTTATACGAATGGAATCGTACAGCAAGTACACTTTTTGTCTGGCCTTTTTTACTCTGCATCAAAATCTTAAGCTCATTCATCCATGTTGTTGCATGTACCAATAATTCTCTCCCTGTTTTTTTGCCAAGTAGTACTCCATGGCATGGACGTATCACTCTGTTTTTATCCATTCACCTGCTGATGAGCATTTTAGTCGTTTCCAGTTTTGGGCTAGCACAGCAAAGTTTCCACGAACATTCATGCACAGATCCTTGCGTGAGTATGTGCTTTCATTTCTGTTAGGTAAACACCAAGGAATTACGTAGGAGGGAGGTACATGTTTAATTTTTAAGGACTATCAAAATGTTTTCCAAGCAATTAAACTATTTCTTCACACCAGCAGTGTGAGAGCTCCAGTTGCTCCAAATTTTCACCGATACAGAGCTGGACAGTCGTTTTAATCTTAGACCTTCTAACAGATACGTAGTCGTACCTCACTGTGGCTTTAATTTGCCTTTCTCTAATGACTAATGGTGCCGAACAGTTTTTCAAGTGCTTATTTGACATCTGTATATAAAATTTCGTGAAGTGTCTGTCTAGATCTTTTGCTCATTTGAAAACTTGGATTGTTTTTCTTACCATAGAGTGTTGACAGTTCTTAATATATTCTGGATACAAGGCCTTCATAAAATATATGCCTTGCAAGTGTCTTTTCCCAATCTGTGATCCACTTTCCACTCTATTTTGAAGAGCGGATGTTCTTAATAATGATGAAGTCCAACTTACCAGTGTTGTTTTGTTTTGTTTTGTTTTATGAAACATGTATCTAAGAAACCTTTCCCTAAACCAAAGTCGCAAAGACGTTTTGCTACGTCATCTTCTAGACGTTTCACAGCTTTAGGTTTTACATTTAGGCTTATGAGCGCTTTTGGGTTAATTTTTGTATCTGTGTGATCAGAGCTCACTCCAGATATTGGTATTTTGTGCCTTCTCATTTTCTGCCAGGGAGTGATACATTTTATAAATTTTTCAAAGAGCCAGCTTATGGCTTTGCTGTTTCTGTCAGTTACACTCTTGTTTCCGATTCCTTAATTTTTGTGCTTAAATTTATTATTTACTTCCTTCTATATTCTGTTTCTTTATTAGGATACTTGATAGCTCGTGTTCAGGTTATATCTTCTTTTCTCAAGTTAAGACAGTGAATTTCCTTCCAATCGTGGCTTTAGATGTATCCCACAAGCTTTCATAGGTAGATTTTCCTTATTGTTTAGTTTCAAGTATTTCCCAATTTCTACTGTGATTTTTTTCTTTGACATATCAGCTATTTAAAAGTGTATTGCTTAATTTGCCAACCCTTGGGGTTTCCTCCACTCAGAGAACATTCTCTGAATTTAATCAGCTGAAATTTACCGACTTACTTTATTACCCAGTATAGAAATTTTAAATGTTCCTTGATTGCTTGAAAAAATATGTATTTTGTAGTTGTTTGGTGCAGTGCTATCTATCTATCTAACTCTCTGTCTGCGTGTCTCTCTATATCTTCATAGGTAACTATTTTGAGTTTCGTATTTGGATATATATCAATTAGATCAAATTTGCAAATCATGTTAGTAAACCCTCCAAACATTTTTTGTCTCCTTATCCAATTATTTACTGAGAAATGTGTGTTAAAACTTTCATTTATTTTCAATGCTTCCCCGGTGGCACAGTGGTTGAGAGTCCGCCTGTCGATGCAGGGGACACAGGTTCGTGCCCCTGTCCGGGAAGATCCCACGTGCCGCGGAGCGGCTGGGCCCGTGAGCCATGGCCGCTGAGCCTGCGCGTCCGGAGCCTGTGCTCCCCAACGGGAGAGGCCACAGCAGTGAGAGGCCCCCGTACCGCCAAAAAAAAAAAGAATATATCAAGAAAAAAACTAGTTTGTTTACCTCGTGGATATTCGTGTACTTACTTTTATGCAAGGCAGCGCAGCTGGCTGCATCACACCTCCATTTTGTCAGGTAAGGCTGCTCCTTGAGTGCCAATTTTGAAGATAGCCTGGCATGTGAAGGGGGAACTGGTGGGTTTGGATATGGGATGAAATAAGGACTCTCTGTGGCTAGTGGAGGATGAAGAGACCCAGGACAAAACAAGAGACAGTCCGCTGTCATTGTAGAAGGACTTGACCATTGATTCAGGGAAGCCGGGGGTTATAGGGAGCCTACATTTACGGTTCAAGAATCATGTGTCTTTGTGGCCTCGCTTGGAAATTTGGGAGACGTCCAGCACGTCTGTCATAACTAAAACCAACTCACATCACAAACAGACGTGTCCCCATTCCTTTAAATACACACAGTACAGCTCCTAGCAATGCTCTTTTCCTTAAACACTGAGAATCATTACATTAAGTCAAGGACACCTAGTTTCCAAATGAATACACGAGACTAAAATCACTAAGCCCCATTAGGTGCAGAGTTGAGGATCTAGCGGCTTTTTGCTGTTATTGGCGAGTTACAGCCCTGGTGTACAGCACGATGTAACTGATTCTTTTTAAGTAAGCTGGCATGGCGTTGACAAGCAGAACCTTCAGAACCCCGACTCCATACATCAGTGGCACAGGGGACCTTTCCCAGGGCAGGCCGGCAAGTTCATCGTTTTAGAACTTCTCTAAAGCACCCAACACGCTGGGAGGGGGCTCATTACGAAGAGTCCCGTGGAACAGGTGATGAGGTCAGAATTTCCCATCTTCCACAGACCATTTGTTGGTGAGCGCGTTACCAAAACAGGAGGCGGCCCCTTCAAATATATTCTAAACGCTGTTAATACATTTCCACGTGTCACTGCCTGACAGTTCCACCGTCCTCAACTTTGCCACCAGGGAAATTTACATGCATTTGAATTCACTGGGCCAAGCACGCCTCCCCACACTGACAGCCCATTTAGCGCTGTGATAAGTTAATCTGTGGGGTGTTTGATAGATTTCTGTCTTTTACCCAAAACAGAGTTTGTGAAGATCATTCAGGAACAAAATTTGCAAAACAGTGGTGGCCCAGCCTCCAGTGACAGCAGAAGTTGGAACCCTTGGAAACGCTCGACTGCATTCGGCCAGCCAGAGCCCACCCGACCTCCCTCGGCTTGTCCCGGAATCTGCATTGCAGCCTCCTTCTCCTTTGTTTTCTAAAACTAGTCTCCATGTATTTCTTCAATTAGTCAGCAGTACAACTGATCAGCCAATGTGTCCAAAGACAATAAAATTTTAAAGAATTAAATTTTCTGCCTATTTATTTTATGCTAATGAATTCCCTGTTACCAAATCCCCTGATTTTTTGGTCATCGCATTAGTTTCCTAGGGCTACAGTAACACCTTACCACAATGGGGGTGGCTTGAAACAGGAGAAATGTATTCTCTCATGGTCTGGAGACCAGAAGTCCAAAACTCAAGGTGTCAGCAGTGACGGTTCCTTCTGGGGCTCAGAGGGGAGAACCGTTCCAAGCCTCTCTCCTAGCTTCCAGTGCTTGCTGGAATCCGTGACGCTCCTGGGCACTATTCCAATATCTACCTGTCTTCATGTGCCACTCCTCTCTCTCTCCTTCTCTTTTTTCCCTCCTCACTTTCTTTAATGGCAAACAAACTGACAGTTCATGAAGCTGATGGGGAATCAGAGGTCCCCAGAGACCTTCTCCCGACTGGCTGAAGTCCATCCATCCATGTGCTCTAGATGGACCTGCCCAGTGGTTCTAGCCCATGCAGCCAGCAGTCCAGGGAGTATAGACCAGAAGGGAGCAGGACGCGGTCAGTGCAGAGCCCATTGGGCGACTTGGGTCAGGCTTTACCACAGAAGAGTGATGAGCTCATGAGCAAGTCTTCTAACTTCTAGTGGGATCTTTGTTTCAAAAGGCAAACCACTCAAATGTCCATTGACAGAGGAATGGATAAAGAAGATGTGGTACATATACACAATGAAATATCACTCGGCCATTAAAAAGAATGAAATAATGCCATTTGCGACAACATGGATGGACCTAGAGATTATTGTACGAAGTGAAGTAAGTCAAACAGAGAAAGACGAATGTCATATGATATCACTTATATGTGGAATCTAAAAAAAAATATGATACAAAGGAACTTATTTACAAAACAGAAACAGACTCACAGACTTAGAGAATGAACTTATGGTTACCAGAGGGGGCAGGATACTTAGGGAGTTTGGGATGGACAAGTACACACTGCTATATTTAGAATGGATAACCAGCAAGGACTTACTGTAGAGCACGGGGAACTCTGCTCAATATTATGTAACAACCTAAATGGGAAAAGAATTTGAAAAAGAATAGATACATATCTATGTATAAGTGAATCACTTTGCTGTAAACCTGAAACTAACACAACATTGTTAATCAACTATACTCCAGTATAAAATAAAAAGTTAAAAAAAAAAAGACAAGCCACCACAATCTACACCTGTAATGGTGACGGGTCTACAGAGGTGCCTAGGAGCCTGCAGAGGATGGATCTGACCAGCTCAGGAACTGTTGTGGTTCTTTATGGCTATAAAGTAATAGTGGCATGAAATAACAACTATTCTATTATCCATCATGGTTTTGTGGGTAGGAATTTGGGCAGGGATTGGCTGGTTGATTCTTTTGTCCTGTGGTGTTGAATAATGTTGCCCAATGGTATTCAGTCGGAGGGTCTCATTCACATGTCTGGCTTTTAGGCAGGGATGGATGGAAGGCTAGGCTTAGTGGGGACTGTGTCCAGTGCCCCCAAATAGCCCAGGGAAAGCAGCCCCAAAGAACCGGGCAGCAGCTGCATGGCCCCTTGTCACCCAACTTCAGTAGTCACGGAACCTCACTTTTTCCATTTGCTGTTTTAGTCAACCTGGTTCTAGTCGCAATCTGCCAAGACTTAAAAGGGGGACAGAGACCCCATAGCTTGATGGTAGGAATGTCAAATCCTTAGTGAATTTACTTGAAACTGCCCCTGGGTTTCAGTTTCATGTCTGTCACTTACTAGCAAATGATCTTGGGCTAATTTACCTCTTTCGTCATTAATGGAAAGAGATAGTATCAACTTCATAGGTGTGCTCTTAGGTTTAAATGATGTAATAATGTAAAGTGCTTGGGAGGGATAAGTCAGGAGCTTGGGGTGAACATACCCCCACCACCATATATAAGATAGATAACCAACAAGGACCTACTATATAGCACACGGAACTCTAGTCAATATTCTTTGATAAGAAACTAACACAACATTGTAAATCAACTATACTGAAATAAAAATTAAACAAAAAATATTCTGTGATAACCTATATGAGAAAAGAATCTAAAAGAGAATGAATATATGTATATGTGTGGCTGAATCACTTTGCTGTACACCTGAAACTAACATAACATCATAAATCAACTAGACTCCAATAAAGTTTAAAAAATAAAAAATAAAGTGCTTACAACATTAAATAATTATTCGTTATTTTTATATGGACCCTCAAGCGTCTCATGAAGATAATAACCTTTGAGGACATTCATTCATTCATTCACTCACTCATTCATTCATTCATTGTGTTCATCTCTTCATGAATAGCAGGTAGTGAAGGTCTCTTCTGCACCAAGCCCCGTGCCAGGCACCGGGAATATGACTGTGCATGAAAATGCACATGGACCCTGCCCCCAGGGTCGCTGGTGGGACAGATGTATGAATCAAAACTCACCCAAATATAAAACTTTCACAGCAGGTTCTGCAGAGGTGCTGAAGGAGCCTGTGGTGGGAGGGATGTGATCGTCCAGGTGGGCCAGGAGAGCAAGTTCTCCGGGGAAGTGACAATTCAGCCGACATCTTAGGCTGATCTGAGAGGGGCAGAGCCCCCGTTCCCTGGGACAAGGAGGAGGATGCATTCAGAGGGTGGGTAGACATGGTGGTGAGAAGACCATGGGTCTACTCGCTCAGTAAAGTGTGAGCGAAACATCTGCTGAGAGATCGCGGGGGAAGCTATGGGGGCGGGGGAGAAGACAGAAGAGAGGAGGTGGTGTGGGCTCAGTGTACTGAAGATGGGACAAAACACACCAGACGGGGCAGGTTGGCTGGGCTGCATGGCTGGATGCCCTTCGAATCGGGGGTCCCGATATCAGGTTAACCGCCCTCATCGCCTGAGCATGGACCTCTCCAGCAACACCCAACTCGGCGGCTGCAGCCCAAATTAGAGGGGAGTTGGGCTGAGCCAGACCTGCAGCTTTGCCTTGCTTGTAGATAGAGAGAGGGGACAAGGGAATTGGCCACGTGCAAAGCAGAATCGTCACCGAACGATCCACTGGAGACCAGGCCCTCACAAGAGAGGTGAGCAAAGGAGGGAGACACACAGGCAAGGTGTCCACCATGCTTCCTTTGGGCGTGGGACTCACACCACCCTGCCCCACTCCAGGCCAACCTCCTGAGAAGCCTCTGGTCTCCAGCTACTCAAGCTGCCATCATTCCCTCTGCCTGGAATGGTCTTCCTCCATCCTGCTAAGCCTCAGATACCACCATGGCCAGGAAGCACTTCCTGACAGCCTCAGTCAAACATCCCTCCTGTCGAGAGCCCTTGGCCCCCGTTCCGTAGCTGCCTGGGTCTCCCCGATGAGATTGAAATACCCCAAGGGTGGCATCTATGCCTGATTTGCTCACTGCTGTGCTTCCGGGTCTAGTAGGGTCCTTGACACACAGTAGACGCTCAATAAATGAAAGTGTATTCTATCCTTCATAATACCTCATACACCTAGAACTATGTAAACATAAACTGGTTAAATATCTGAATGGTCAAGACAAGCTAATGGTGCTCTGACTGCATCACACCTTCCAGAAGCCTTATACCTTCAAGAACCTCCTCTTTTACCAAAGTGGCCAAATCTAGACTTGTTAAGGACAGGGTTTATTTATTCAGGAAGCCAGCTCCCCTCAGAGCAGCTACATGGAGCTCAGGGGCACACGGAAGAAACACTGACAGCCAATTAGAGGAGGGGATTCCACCCCAGACCCCCGGGACAACCCCTTCTGGATGCCTGGGGCCTGAGCCCGGTGTGCAAAGTTGAACTGCCACCCAATAAATTAGGACACACAGAGAAACCTAGAGAGCTTGGGCATAATCCTTAGAAATACAAACAGGTTTGCCAGATTTAACAACAAAAAACGCAGCAAAAATATAAGACACCCAGTTAAATGTGTGCATGTGGAAAGAACAGCGTTCTCAGCTGTTTACCACCAACTCAATTGCCACAGGGGCCCACAGGGACAGAGCACCCGAAACAGGCCAAAGTGGGTGTTCACCTTCCAAAGGCGACCGACATTCGTGCTCTAACCAGGGAATTCAGGCCCATGGAGCAAACTGTCGATTGTTCAAAAGAAGCCAGAAATCTAGATTTCATAGGGGAACATTCAGACCATCTCAAGTTAGCAACGAACGCAAAAATTTCTTAAACTAGCACAAAGTATGTCCACGGGCCAGATGTGGCCGGAGGCCTGTCTCTCCCTGGCTGTCTGTCCTCTTGACCAGGTGCTGCTCCTGGAGCTGGCCCGGCTCCCCATTTCCCACCAGATGAGTCCTCCGCCAGCACCAGGCCCGGCTGAGTGCTCAACGGGCTCCATTCTCTCAACACCGCTGCCTTGTGCCCGCCCAGGATGCCGAGAGCCAAGAGGCCGTCTGATGTGACGAATCTCCTCTGAGCCCTGTGTAAACGCTGGGGTATATAAGGGGGGCACAGGCTGGGGAGGACAAATGTGACCTGGATGCAGATCTGTCAGCACAGACCTCCGAACCCCGGCCTCGCCGGCCCCCACCGTGCACACCTGCAGCTTGTTGACGGTGCAGAGATGAGAAATTCGGAGGCAGTGGAACACCCGGTGAATCCACACAAGCGACCCACACAAAGGTCTTCAGCACAGGTGTTTCTGTAATTGTGATGCCTTAGGACGCGTCCCAGTGTTCCGTGGCCCTCAACACTCTCACCTCCACCTGCCGGGGGAGGCTGGCGGGCAGGTTTGGGCCCACACGGGTGGCGAGACAGGATGCAAGTGTGCCAGCAGAGCCCAGATGCCCCGGTGCACGCCCTTGCCCTTGCTTGTACGTCACCTCTGGGGGTGCTCGTCAGCCAAACGGCACTTGAACATTGGCTCAGCCCACAGCCAGCCTTGCTGCCCCTCGGATTACAGCAGGTCTGCAGAGCGGCTGGCTGCAAAGGCCCCGGAAGCTACAGTGGCAGACAAGGGATGCAGGAGAAAAATGATCAAGCCTGCACGTGGAGCCGTGCTAAAGCCGGAGACTTAAAAGAAGGTCAGTCGAGCGAGCTGTCAACTGGTATCAAGGCCCCGGGGTGGGGAGTTCAAGGTCATGCATCAGCCTGGCTGTGGATGTGGGCGCCAGGGACTGGGAGCCCCGACATACATGGATGGGGCGGACGTGTGAGCAGCCAGGAGGCGAGGGGAGGAGGTGAAAGAGAGGGAGGCGTCCAGGCGCCGGGGAGAAGGCTGCTCCTTGCCGCGTGGAGAGAATGCCCGGCTTCTCACCTGCGCGGGCAGCAGGACCCCAGGCCTCCTGCCTGCGAGTGGGAGCAGAGCAGCTGAACGGGGTGCAGGTTGCGGGCAGCAGGGCAGGAAGCACCTGCGTCTCCAGGTACTTAAAGGCAGTGCAGTGTATGTCAGTTATTTCTCAAGAAGAACATGGCTCGCGGAGCTTCAAGTCCACCTGCCCTTCTGCCCTGACACCTGTGTCAGCAGAGACAGGGCGAGCAAGGACAGACAGCCCACACAAGCCCCTGCTGCACAGGCCAACCCGGACAACGAGGGGTAAGGCGGGCTCTGCAGGTTGCAGACAGAGGCAGGAGGGCACCCCCAGATGCAGCCTGAGACCCACGTCCCGCGTGCCCGGTTCCTTTGCACGTGGCAAGGGCCGGCAGCTGGGAGCACATGCCATCCAGAACACCACGCGGCACTTCTTCCATTTTTAAGTGGTTTTCAATGTTATTTCTCTTTCACCACATGCTGGATCTTGTCCTTCTGAGAGCCCGAGACAAACACCGGCATGCTCAACATACGTGATCAAAGCGGGTGGTTTCCTAGCAACAGGACCCTAGGGACCAGGAACCACCTTCCCTGGCGGGGATGGGAGCCCAGCCTGGGGCTCCACGAGGGAGCCGTGGCCACTCACCTGCCTGAGAAGCGAGTTGGGATCCCCCGAGGCCCCTCCGTGCCAGTGGTCTCTGCTGCTGCTGGTGGTGAAGACAAGCAGCTCTTGCATGCACAGATGTACACACGTGTGTGCACACGCTCACAAACACACACTTGCACTGTCACACCCTCTGTCTGCAGAGGCCAAGCGAGGCTGCCAAGCCCAGCTCTGCACTAGAGGGGTTCCCTGGATCCCCCTCAGGCTTGCTCTTCCTCGTCAGAAAAATCAGGGATGAGTCCATCTCACCGCCTTTAATCCCATCTCGCGTCTAGATTCCAATAACACCGGTTAGGGTCTCTGCTGTGTGCTTCCGGCATTCTTCCTACTGCTTTGTGGATGGCTTTTGGGGAGGGGGAATTCATCTAGTTGTTGCAATAGGAAAGGAATTCATTCAATTTTTTGGTGGCTGTACTTAACTATTTCATTAGTTTTATCACTTTTAAAATACGATTACTTTGGATTTTCTAGTTAAATATTTCTGTCACCTACAAATAATCTCTTTTTGTTTTTTCCGTTTTCACTATTTCTTACATTTTTATGTCTTATAAAACTCGGCTGAACTGTCATAACTGTATTAAAGTGTATAATTTAGGATAATGTGTGCAGAAGCCAAAACGGCAGAACAGACCTGTCATTGACCAAAGTGTCCTCAAATTCAGATATTGAAGCCCTAACTCCCAATGTGATGTTATTTGGAGATGGTAGCCTTGGGAGGTAAGTGGATTTAGATGAGATCATGAGGATGGGGGTCCTCCTAATGGGATCAGTGCCCTTACAAGGAGAGATACCAGGCAGCTGGTCCAATCTCTCTCCACGTGAGGACACAGTGGAGAGGTGGTGCTCCACGGGCTGGGAAGAGAGCCCTCACCAGAACCAACCATGCTGGCACCTTGATCTCAGACTTCCAGCCTCCAGACTGTGAGGAATAAATGTCTGTTGTTTAAGCTGCCCAGCCTGTGGTATTTTGCTGTGGCAGTCCATGCTAATATTATACCCTCGAGGATGAAAACTAGAATTGGCCTCTTGTAAAATTTCAGAAAAGATTACAGGCTGACGTAAGGAGGGTGATCTTCCACTCCATGATAGGAAATATAGAATATTCCCTTCTGTCAACTCAGCAATCCCCACATGCGGCAGGAAAACAGCTGTCCAGACACACACCTTCCTTTCATTCTGGAACCAGGAATGGTGCTGGCCCCAAAAGGAACGTGTGCACAAGCACAAGGACCAGCAACCAGCCCACGTCCAACTTGGAAATATCCTCCCCAACTGTGAACCCAGCAAAAGCTAGAGCTCACCCTCCCCAGCTACATCTGCATGGGTGCCTTTGCCCCTGATTGTGGGACCAGTCCAAGTGTCGGAAGATATGACAGAGCAGAGAAACCTCCAAAAACTCGTTCATTATTATTTATTCCCCCTTTTCGTTTCTAATCCAGTATATGTTTACTTTCCCTTTTTACGTTAGTTAGCTTCGCCAGTGGTGTGTCAGTGTTACTGCTTTTACTCTTACTTTCAAAGAGCTATAGCTCTTGGATGTGTTTATCATTTCTATAATTTCTGAGTTTTTTCCCTCTGTCTGCTAAAGAATAGTCTCTGAAAGCTTCTGTTCTTTGAAGTTCATTTAGATTATCTTTGGGTCTTTGTTGAGGGTCCATTTGCTTTTGTATCTGGATCAAAGGGTAATCTCTTAATTGGATGATGTTACCATTTTTATCTATAGCCTCCCTTGTTACGGAAATTTTTTCATGGAGATGAGTAAGTCCTACTTTGGCAAAAGAGTCCTGCATGTGTCTGTTTGCTCTTCCTGTTTATATTACCAGCTTTCCCTCTGCCCTCATTTTATTTGTTTCCTGCTAATAGTGAATGAATGCCTCTCCTTTTAATTGTGGTTTTTTTATTACCCAATCAGCTCCACTGTTATTTAATAGATTTTATTTAGAAGAGCCTGATGCTATATTATCTGACCCTATTCAAGCAGTTTAATTAACGTCATGTATTTATTGTTTTTAATACTTTTATCAAAATAAGTTGATCTTTTATCTAATCTTTTAAATTAAGTGTGCTTTATCTGTTTTCCTTCTCTATTTTTAATTCTTTCTTTTTGTGTAGAGGGATGTCTAATAAGCAACATCTTCTTAGAGTTTACTTTTTAATCCACCAGGGACTTGACTTTTTTGATGGATGAATTTAAACCGTTGTGGTTACTGATATAACCATGAACAGTCTGTTACTGCCATCATTTACAGAAGCTCCATCATGTCTGGGTTTTAATGCCTTAACCATAATCTACCTAGATCTGACATTTTAAATTACTTGGAAGGTAAACATTCCATTCTTAGTACTGTTGTAATCTTAAGACAACATACATACATTTTAAGCCAGTTAACATCTGCAGTATTTATTAGCATCCCACCAACAGCATCCTTTGACTTCTTCGTGGAAGACAAGGGTGGTGTTCTCCTCTAGACGTCCTATTTTTCCATTACTTTAGTCTCAGATTCTGGGATTTCTTTTCCAAAGTTTGGTTCTTTGGCATCCTGACTCCGTTTATTCATGGAGTAAATATGTACGTGGCTCACACTCAGCAAACACTACTCTAGGCACAGTGGATACAGCACAGGGCAGAACGTCAGCAGCCTCCAGTCTGAGCCTGAGTGTTCCAGCAGGGGGAGACAGGCACTAAAGGAGTGTGAGAGATGGTAATGAACACCACGGAGAAAAATAAAGCGGGAGCAGAGGGCAGGAGACATGCCAGCAGAGAGCTGTTTTCTGTGGTGGTCAGGGACGCTGAAGAGCTAAGCTGGCATTTGAAGCAAGCCCTGAATGAAGACAGGAAGTAAGTCACATGAAGAGCTGGCAGGGAGAGTCAGGCAGAGACTACAGACAGTGCAAAGGCCCCGGGGCCAGTGTGTCTTGTAAAGATCAAGTGAGTAGGGCTAGAGAAGGGAGAGGTGAGAGTTCGTGAAACAAGTGGTGCTCGGCGGTAAAGGTGGGAGAGAAGGGCTGGAAGAGAAAAGGAAGTTTTAAGAAGTTTCAAGAAGGTTTTGAGCAGAAAACTGATTTAAATTTAAGAGATCTGATTAAATTTTAAGGGATTCCTCTGGCCACTGAGTGGGAACCAGGCTGCAAGGAGCGGGCAAGAGTCTGTGGCCCGTCCGGGCGCCATGGAGTCCAGTGTTGGCCGCAGGCGGGGAGACATCGGCAGGGCCTGGCGGTGTCCCGCAGCAGTGCTAACAATTGGCTGATGTGCTGGGTGTGAGACAAGAGAAAGAGGAAAGCTTAGGTACTTGGGCTCTCTTCAGTTGTTCTAAAGATGACCAGCAGGTTAAACAGACCAATAATCCAACCACCCCCTTCAGTGTTTTTGTTCACTTTTGCTCTATCAATAACTGTCCAGCTCCCATTCCTAGGTATTATTTTTCTCTTAAATTGGTAGCTTCACAGGTCAGCAAAAGGGTTTTCCCACAATTGTATATTTATTCAAGATTTCTTCGTTTCAGACATACCTAAGCCTCCCTGTAATCTCAGAAGAAAAGGTATGTTGCAGTTCTAGGAAGGGCAAGTCTTACAGGATCTTTCTGCTGCCTTCACATGAGAATGATGGTGTGGCTTATGTTATGGGCTGAATTTTGTCCCCCCAATTCATATGTTGAAGCCCTAACTCCCAGTGCACCAAAATGTGACTGTATTTGGAGAGAAAACCTTTAAAGAGATGATTAAGTTAAAATGAAGCCGTTAGGTGGACCTTAATCCAATGTGACTGGTATCCTTGTAAGAAGAGACAATCTAAACACAGAGAGAGACACCAGGGGTGAGCTCACACAGAGGAAAGGCCATGTGAGGACATGGGGAGAAGAAGGCCACCGGCAAGTTAAGGAGAGAGGCCCCAGGAGAAACCAATCCTGCAACACCTTTATCTTGGACTTCCAGCCTCCAGGACTGCCCCAGAATCAGCATCTCTTATTCCGCCACCCTGGCTGTGCTGTTCTGTGATGGGGCCCTAGCAAACCACCGCATCCTACATCCATCTTCTTTAAGAATTATGAAACCATTACTCCACACTCTTCTTACTTGGTTACAGTTGAGAAGTTTGAAGGTATCTTGATTTTAGTTCCACTGAACATGTTCCATTTTTCTTTTGGAGGACTTGGAAGATTCTTTTTTTTCCCTGGTAATTGAACAATGTTACCATAATTCAAGATAATCCAAAATATAGCTAGTAAGCCCTTTTTCCCTATCCCAGGCTTTCTGCAAAGTGTTACGGTTGTAAAGGGAAACACACGGCCCTGTTGTGAGAAGCCCCTGGTCCGGCAGGGCTCAGGTGTGGAAACTTAGAGGAGCATGATGACCACACAGCAGAAAGGGAAGGTCCCTGCAGCAGGGAAGGTGCAGGTACCCAGCGGTGCAAAGAAGGAACTGGGTATCCAGCTTAGGGAGGTGATACCCCAGGAAGAGCTCTTCATCTTTGTCTGGACATAAGAGAAAGGATGACCTGGCACATCGCGGAGAGCGTGGGGTGAGGATAGAGAGGGTGCCTAAGAACAGGAAACTTTCGCAAAAGCTCAAGGTGTAAAAGAAAACAAGACACAGGGAGGCTTGGCATAGCCGGGCTCAAGGAACATGCTGGGCCGCGGGCCTAGCTGGGAGGCTAGACCACGTTGGAAGCTGGGGTAAACGGTGATCAGATCTGCATTTCAGACACGGAAACACTCTGTATTGTGAAGCAACGGCTGCAGAGAGGAGAGTGGACCAGCGAGGCCATTTCCTTTTGCAGATCAGCAGGCAAACTCATCTGGCTCCGCTGAGAAAGAGAGGTGCTGGTTCTGGTAAGGCCAGGAGCCCAGCCGCTCCTCCCAACCTACCTCCTCCACCTCTGCCCTGGGACTGTCTTGGTCCTAGCCTCCCTGGGCAGGGCCTCATGGTTAGGGGCGGAGCTCTGGGCCTGAGGCTCACCTGGCGGGCTCCTTGCTCCGGGCCCAGCCCTGACCATGACTGCGGCCGGAGGTGGAGTGTACCTTCTCTCTGCAGTCGTCCAGCTGGCCCTGGGGGGCTGCGCCGAGGCAGCTTCGGTGAGAGCTGAGGAAGCCTACCTGCACAAAAGGAGGGTCTCTTTGGGAAAGAGGAGGACAGGAAGGTCAAAGGGCAGGGGTAGCGTCGGCAACATTTGAAGAAGGACCTACACCAGACTTGAGGATGTGAAAGACGCCCCCCACCCCCCAGAATCAGCGGGGTTTAGAGCAGGTTTCAGGGCCTTGGTGGTGTTTCCTATTAAATCTACCTGGATTATTCTCTTTCATTTTCAAAATTTTCTTCTTTTATTAAGCTAGCCAGTATCTATATTATTTTATTAAGTTCTAGAACTTAATAGGTTCCCCCGGTGAAAAATCCTTTTCTTTCCGCTCTCTAAGGACCTCAGAGTTCTATTCTCCATGTCTCTATTTTCTCACACTGCAGTCTCTTTAAATTTCTTCTATATTCTAGAGGCAGCGTCTCCAGCTTTAAGTTTCAGAATGGCCTGCTTTCAATCCCAGCCTCGCCACCCCCCAGCCTTGGGATACTGGCAAGTTACTTAATCTCCCTAAATCTCAGTTTACTCATCTATAAAATTGGGATAATGATGGCATTTACCTTGTAGGACTGCTGTGAAAATGAAATGCAATCGTGTACGTAAAATGCCTGGCAAACAGGAGCTGCTTAAGTAAACCTAGCCATCCTCACGTTCAGTTTTATTTCTGTTATGCGCTCATTACCGTCAGGATTAGGAGAATATTCTTGGAATCGCTGCTGTTTGACAGTATCCATCCTAACTTGCGTGTTCCCGAGAACAACTGGACAGCACTGGCCCGACGCCACCTGCTCTGTGCCTGTTTCAGAGCTGCTGCCATGTTCTCCTCTATCTCCCAGAGAATGGGGCAGAGCCTTTTGCCAAAATCTTCTTAGGCTTCCCAAGGGAGATCAATTCCAGAGTGAGACTAGCCTTTGTGCTTTTCCTTTTTTCTTTGAAACAAGGAAAGTGTTGCAAGGGATCAGCTGTTCTTCCCAGCAGGTCGGGAAGCAGGTTGTCTAGGAGGCAGCTGTGATGCCCCCTGTGCTCAGTCAACAACGTGAGGAGCTGCCACGGGAGGACTCACAGTGCGATCAGGCAGGGACAGTGTTGAAGGAACAGTTCCAGGGAATTGCATGGCCCGAGGAAAGGGCCACGTGTGATGTTCATGTTCCCTGGGAGCAGTGCCTATCTTTCCCTAATGCTGCCACACCAGCCACCCAGCCCCTGACCCAGCAGCCCCCAGAGTTGGGCTGGACCCCTGGGCCAGGTACAGATATGCTCTCAGATCCCTCTTGGAGTAATTCATTTAGTAGATTTGTGTTGAGCACCTACTATTGTGCTCCCATTTTGGAGCTGGGGTGTCCTCAGTAAACAGCACCCGCAGAACCCCCTGCTGTGGCACAGCTCCCTCTAAAGGGCTGGAGCCCCATGTTGAAGCCACATTGGGATCCAGTGTCTTGGGCCCTACCACTGGCCCAAAGCCCACAGCCGGCCCCTTGCCCCTACCCAGGACGCCTGTTCCATCAGAGACTTCCCAAACCACAGCCTGGACTGCTGGTTTGCACTGGTGTCATTTCTTCAGCTCAGTCACTGGTGTGGAAGATCATAGAAAGACTTCCTAGAATATTCTGGAATCCTAGCTTCTGTAGGAGGTGGCTCTTATTGAGAATTTCTTTTCTTTTTTTCTTCCACCCCAACATGATTTCATGAGTATTTTAATGGGAAACAGAAACGGGGCCTAGGGTGACGTCTCTAATATTCTTGCCCCCTCCTTTGTCATCTACTTGGACGCCTCTCTCCCGTGTTCTTTCACACTCTCAGTTTTCAGTAAATTTAAGGTTGTCCCACTCAGCACCATGTGTCCTTTTAATGACATGTGTTGGATTGTGTACGCAACCTTTTTTTATATCAGAGGTGTTCCTTTGAGATGCTGCCAACCTGATCTCATCGGAAGTTTATGAGAAAACCCAATATGCTCCGGTCCTACTGCCGGGAGCACGAGCCAGCGAGGCAGATTTACCCACAGCTCCAGTGCAAACACGGCTGAGCAGCCTCCAGCTCTGTCCTGTGCTGACTGGCTCCAGAGTGGTCTCTGGGGTTCCTCGCTCCTGCCAGAATGTTCATGACATCACTCATATTATTAATAATTACAGGTTATTCACAGATGGACGGGCAGATGGACACACGGCGACAGAGATTTGTTTAATCTCAGCAAGGCCATTTCCCTACATATTTCCCTTTGCCCACTCTTGCTGCCTCCCTGGAGGAAAACATTCATGAAAAAACAAAATGTCTATGAAAGAAAAATGAAAATCCTGTTGGAGGTTTTGTTGCATTCTCCCCCTTCAGGGAGGAAAAATGACCTGTCTCCCTTCCCCTTCTCGGCATGGTCTGTGCAACGTGCTCCTTTGTGAGTCTCTGAGCGGTAACCATCCCGGAAGAAAGACACATCCCTGTCCCTCATCCGATGTTCAGATCGCTGCAGACTTGACCTCCAACCCAAAATTCACAGAGGTGGCTGGGGTGAGAGCTAATTTTATACATATCACTGCCTGGTCCCCAGTTACGTCCAGGTTTTCTGGAAGAAAACTGGGGCTTCGTTCTGCCTCTGGAGCTGGACCACTGGACACTTCTCCTTGGTGAACTTTAGAGGTGACATCCCGCCATGTGCTTGAGATTCGAGGTCCTTCAGCTCAACCAAGGCTGTCTTTGGCACAGACACAAAGGGGGCTTGTGTGGGGAGAGCTGCCAGCCAGCCAACCTGAAGACTGCTGAAGGGAAGAACTTTGTGGACCACGCGATGGTGTAGTCTGCAATGTAGCACGTGCCTCACTTCGTTACTAGCTGCCCTCAGTTTTTAAAGTGCACTTATGGTCCATAGGCCACACTTACTCAGATGCTGTCTAAAGCAGCGCTGTCCTTTATCCTTCCGTCTCTTCACTCTTCCCTCCTCCTACGTCTCATCCCACAGCTCCAAACAAGGGGCCTCACCCCCCAACACCGCCCAATAGTGAGCCATGATGTAGTAAAAACATGACAAGCTCCTCTCCCTGTGCCAGAGAACACGATGTCTCTTCCGCTCAGTTCTGGTTCATCTCTTCACCTCAGTGTGAAACCTCTACATAGTCTGTTCTAGGATCTGAGAACCTCGCATAAGCTCTGAGCCAGGCCTACCCGATCCTAGATGTCCCATTAATACCTACTACCCCTAAAGACACTAGTCTACTCGTATATGTGGCTTCGGATTAAGAAACACATCTGGTTTATTTGCAACCGATGCAAATAAGACATAATACCAGAAAACCGAGCGAGCAAGACATAATATAGCATTATTCAGTTGGAAAAAATTTTTCAGAAAACAGCTCACCTTGGAAGTGTCTCTCCACACAAAATGTGTTGGGGCAAAAGAGTTACTGATCATTTTTTAAACACCCAGGATTTGATTATGTCACCTGCCTTGTGCTGTTTTCCTGCCAAGGCTCTCTGTGTGGTGGAAAACACAGAGGCAAACACCACCTGGCCATCAGAGACTTGGCCACTGGGCTTTGGTACAACTCGTGTAAACCTGGACTGAAACTGCCAAACAGGGCGTCCCTGGTGGCGCAGTGGTTGAGAGTCCGCCTGCCGATGCAGGGGACGCGGGTTCGTGCCCCGGTCCGGGAGGATCCCACATGCCGCGGAGCGGCTGGGCCCCTGAGCCATGGCCGCTGAGCCTGCGCATCTGGAGCCTGTGCTCCGCAACGGGAGAGGCCACAACAGTGAGAGGCCCGCGTACTGCAAAAAAAATAGAAAACCTGCCAAACAGCTCTCTATCGCCCAAACTCAGAAATATTGTGTTTTCCATGGACTCATCACAAGCCCATGATTATCAACTGAACCTATATTTTTTTCTGATAGAACGCAACCCACATAAAACACTGGAAAGGAAGCCAACGTAGCTATTCTTCAGAGTGTGCCAGTTCTCAGCGGTGAGGTCTTCATTCACATCAAATGCCTGCTGCATAGTAACTGCTTAAGAAATATATTCGTCAGTGAAAAGCTGCCTAAATATAAAAATGTGGACTCCGGTCCCCAAGTAAGATCTCCTGCACCCCAGTGCAAAGGGCAGGGTCATTTTGAAATAAGTTAATGGCAGAGAGAGAAAGCAATCAGGCTGTCCTGTTGATACACGCTGCACACAGCTTATTAAATATTGAAACCCTTTAGAAAGGTCTACTGACCACAGAATCCAAATCATCTGTGGTGACTGAAAATACCTGATTTCTACAAATCACACGTTACCACACCTACCTGACCAACTGAGGCACCCGCCACCAGCGTCGGGTCATTTTTCCGACAGCACAGACAGATGTATGCCAATGCCTTCCCACTATTCTCACCCAGCAGAAACTCGCATGCAGACCAGTCAGCCAGGCTGGGGCTCTCGTCTGAGGCCAGCCACTGCCGCCCAGCTAACTGGCCCACCTGGGGCTCCTACCTTTGACCTGGGCTTCATTAGCACAGCGCTTTTACCCCCTGAGCCAACTGGCTACTGAAATATAAATCAACTGTCTTCTCCCAATTACCCACTCCGCTAGCAGAAGTGCTAATGAACAGGGCAGTGGCCAAAGAGAGCAGTGGGAGAAGAAATAGATTTGGGAAAGCCACAAATTGGATAGTCTACCTCTGGACAGCGGCGAAGTGGATCGTGACGCTGTCTATGCAAAACTCATCCGCCTAACAGGCCCCTCTGATCCCACTCCACCAGGGTATCCTGGCTTCTCCTTCTGCAGGGCCCTTGCTTCATCCGTCCGTGCTCACCCCCGTGCACACCCCCAGCCGTTACCCCTTGAAAACGAAATAGTGTTCCTCCAATTTCAGATACCCTGTATGTTTAAAAAAGAAAAAGTAGAACTGAAAAGTGTGCTGAAATTAAAAACTTCCACGTTTCCTAACTCTAAAATGATGCATGAGCTCATCAGGGCCAGAGTTTGTCCGCTTCTGGGCCCCAGCTCTGCGGATACCCTGCATCTGGGCAGGTCTGCCCTGGGGTCCCAGCACCACAAACCCTGCCCCTGCCCCACTGGAGAGCTTGCAGGGCCCGTGCTGACCACCTGCTTCCATCCCCTCCTGTCACACTGTCCCCTAGGCCTGGTCTCTTCCAACCCCAGAGAAGTCTGATTCCTCTTCATAAACCAACATTCCAATCCTTTCTGAAACCCGCAGGCGTTTTGGACTTGTGACCTTGCTCATCCTCCTTGGAGGGGATATTTTCCACATCATCACGCTGTCATTCTACTAGCCTCATCTATGTAGTGATGCTGAGGCTGGCGTGGCAATTCCATTTTTCTTAGCAGCATTCAGCCATCATCATTTATCTTAAAAATTGGCACATTCTTCCAAACACATTCATGAGAAGTTTGGGTGTCTACTCCAATGAGAGTCCAAATCTTAAGGAAAGCATCTTCACCTCCCTTTCCACATCCTAAAGCTCATACGCAAAAAAAAAAAAAAAAAAAAAAAAAAATTAGGGAAGATATGTTCCGTAGAGGCAGAGATTTGGGGGAAATAGAAATAGAAATGCATGAGGTGAGATGTATCTGAAAATACAAGCTCAAAATTTCATTCCATAGTGAAACAAATACCAAGCAGAGGGAAAAATTCTAATCGCATTATAGAGATCAAGAACGTATTGCATTTCTATGTAAAACAAACTGATTTCTCACAACTCAGAAAGAAATTAGAATTATTCATTCAGAACTTCATAGATGAGGCTTTGCCTCTAACATCTCACTAATCCCTATTTTCATCACAGCTGGAGAGGAAGAAGTAGTCAAGCTTTTTACTTTGGGGACATCTGAACTCCTCAGAGGGAGGAAAGAGATGGCTTCAGCCTATTTTTTTTAAGTGTGTCATCAGTAATTCTGGGCCAAGGCCACGTGCCCTAGTCCCTCTCAGAGAAGCAGTGGAATGGAGACCCCTGCACTCCCATAGCCCACGGCACTGGACACCCTGGACCCTGCTCAGGAGTGGAAAGGCCAGCCAGTGGCCAAGGGCATGAACATCCGGACCTCAGAAGTGGACGTCTTGGCTCCTGCGAGTAGAAGTTTTCTCCAAGATGAGTAGAACCAAACTATATTAGCTGATGACTCCTGGCTTAAAGGAAAACGGTCTCTTCTTCAAATGGTGAAGATCTGTTTACCATCCCTGCCAAAATAAACCCCACCATCTTCAGGGAGCATTGGCCGTGAGAAGGCACTGCCCGTTGGTGAGGCTATCAGAGGTCTCTATGTCTAGTGAAAAATATCAGGGAGCCCCCGCCTGGAACAACCAGTCCCCCTAAGTGGGACAAGGAGACATCACTCCCCCGTGCTAAGAAAGCACTGTCAACAGAGGCCAGATACGCTGGCACAATAGCAAACGTGGCTTGCCAAGACATTCTTACAGCTTCACTTAGGCTCCTGATTCAAGTTTAGATCAGCGAAGACAGTGTGTGTGTGTCTGTGTGTGTGCACGCACGCATGCCTGCACGTGTGCGCATACATGCGCCTTTGTGTGCACATATTCCAGCAGGGAGGAGGTGGCTGAAGACACTTTTAACTGGACTGGGACCTTTGCCTGGACTCCCATCACCTGGAGTGAGGGAGGGGAAGATGCAGTGCTCTGATAGCAGGTGGCTCATCTCTGAGGTCTCTGCTTCTTTTTCAAATCTCCTCTAAAATCAACTAGCAAGGCAGGTTTCCACCATCCCTTGGACGAAATACACGGATGGCTGTAAGTCTAGGGCTGTGTGTTACTGGGTTACAGAGACCAGTTTCCTGGAACTTGAGGCCACACGAAAGCAGCCACCCTGTGCCTGCTGCTCTTTGTAAAGACCCTGAAGACCTCCATGCCTCCTATAGCTCAGTGGTCTTCACAATTCACGACTGTGACCGGTTCTCACAGTCACTCACAAATCTCTCCAAATGGAGGGAGGGATGCCCCCCACCTAGCTCTTATTGGTGAAAAGTTGCAAATTGTTCTGATGAAGGCTACTGGCTTAAAACTGAGTATCATTTGTAGATACAAAATTTATTTTATAATACTAAACACAAGAACAGACGTTTCAAAAAAATGCCAGGCTCCAACTAGACAGAAGTTCCTTCAGGTGTGTTATGGGTGAACTGTGTCCCTTCAGAGATGCTGAAGCCCTAACCCCCAGCCCCATCTCCTCGTTTGGGAACAGAGTCTGTGAGGATGACCAAGTGAAGATGAGGTCACACGGGGCCCCAATCCAATGTGACTCATGTCCTTATGAAAAGGGGAGATTTGGACACAGAGGCAGACACGCAGGAGGAAGATGACGTGAAGCCACAGGGAGAAGACAGTCGTCTCCAGGCCGGGGAGCGCCTGAGCCACCAGAAGCCAGGGAGAGGCCTGGGGCAGGCTCTCCCTCACAGCCTCAGAAGGAGCCCACCCCGCTCACCTGGATCTCAGACTTCTGCCTTCCAGACTGTGAGACGACACATTTCTGCTGTGCCTGTGGTATTTGTTACGGCAGCTGAGCTGACTCATGAAAGGTGTTTGAATGGTCTACCCATTGTCACAGCTATGCCTTTGGCAGATTACGTTGTCCTGTGTGTAGGGACCCCTTTTCCTGGGTCCTCAAGGCCCCTGAACTTCTGTGGGGTAATTATTAGGTGACTGGTCTTGGGAGACTGAATATACAGACCATGGCCAGACGACAGATGACAGTGGAATTCTGACCCACGACCCCAGCAGTGACCAGCCCAGGAAGCCAAACCACAGCCTCTGCCGTAATCAGCCCAGAAAGGCCAAGACGGGTCAGTAACTGCCAGCTTCTCTCATGGTTGCTCCCGCTTCCAGTGCAGGACCAGCCAGAGAAAGTCAAATACGCTCCGCAGACACATCCCACGCGATGCTCAGCTTCCAGGGAGCGGCCTCTGGCTTCCCCGGGCCGACAGCCTCCAGTCGGGGCTCACCTGGAGCCCCCTGCCTTTCTCCACCGTAAAGCTCGCCCACTCCTCTGCCTCCTTTGAGGCTCTGCCAAACACGAGGGATGGTGGCCGAGCCCCTTGCTAGAGCCACCGCTGAACAAAGAGCGTCTATTTGTTCTCTTTTGGGTGGTCTTCATTTCTTTCTGCAGCCTGACTCCCATATTATGTCACGTGTTCCAAAAGGGGGGAAGAACATTATAGGTCTTAGAAAATAATTTCTGAATGGTAAAAAAAAGAAAAGAATGTACATTGTCATAATAACAAATAAATATTTGTTGAATGAGTGAATGGGTTTGCCCGACTTGATATCTGGGAGGAAAAAAAAATTATTGAAGAATATGAAACACACACAGGAAATGCATTCCTGAGGTCTGATTGCATTCGGTAGCTCTAGGCTTTGGTCAAACTGGGGGAAATGGCCAGATTGTGAGTTTCCAGTTTCCAATAGAACACGCATTATTCTTTCAGCCTTATTTATTGTGGTATTTTTCAAATTATAATAAATTTGCTTTCTTCTGAATATTCAGATGCTTCAAAAGGTACCCAAAGGATGCAATTAGCCCCTGGGGAAATATGCTATTATGAGCACATATCATGTTTTGCATAGGTTTTCCATCATCTACATAATTTATGTGCTTCTGCATAATTTTGCCTCTTTTTATGTTTTCTATGTGTTTGTGAGATAATCTAGAAGTCAGTTCCCTACCATCACACACACAGAAAGAACTCAAGTCAATTCCTTCACCCAATCTGCTTTGCTTCCAATGAACCCCTCACAGAAACCTCAGGAGACAGTCGCCTTTCATAGACACCAAACATCAAGGCAGGAAAAACAGTAGAAGGTTCAGGGAGTTTTCGGGAATGAAACGGAACCTTGTCCATTTTCATATTCTTCCGGGTATTCACTGGGGTCTCTGATGGATGGTGCCGGCATTTTAAAGTGCTTTAAAGTGTTTATAAGCCTCACTTTTGTTTTGAAACAGAAAAATAATGCCAAAATGAATGGCTTTTTAAAGCTTCCAGTGTGAGTTGGTTGCATACAAAATTCCCTAAAACTGAGAAAACCCCTCATCTAGGGAACAGGTAAGTTGTGTACAACTCTGGTTGGACTTTCATTGATTTTTCCCTCTCAGCAGCCTTTTCTGTTTTCCACAGTTTTAATTTCTGTCTCTCGGGCTTTCTTTACTGCTCAAATCTCCTTACAGCACGCTTGTTGTGTGTGGACTGCAGGTGCCTGGCTGAACGGTGACTCGAAGTAGAAAGCGGGCTTTGTCTACAGGTCGGCCCTACAACCAGCCTTGCCAAACAGACCAAAATTTTCCTAAGCTTCCTTTGTCATGAAGAAACAGTGATATAAATTTAATACTTCTCCTGACTCCCTTCTGGGCCAAAACATGGAGGGAAGGCAAATCACATTTTTAGAAATTACCCTACCACTTGCTTTATTCTCATAGATGAAGAAACGGAGGCCAGGGGAGGTAAGGCCCTCCCCCAAGGCTGAGCAGTAGAGGAGGGTGTCAGGGTCTACATGAGTTCCTGCACCTTCTGAATCTCTATCTAGACCTATTTGGGGGAAAAGCCTGGGGAGGGTGGGTTTCACTAATCCACACACATCGGGGACCAGGCCACAGCACACACTTCAAGAAAGCAGTCAGCCACAGAGGAAGGCACTGCCCCCCTCCGGGACCAGAGCAAAACCCACTGACCACAGGGGTCCAGGGCTCTTCCAAGGGCCCATGAACATGATACATCTGCTCACTGCTCCCCAGTCTGGGTCATGAGACCCTGAGCAGTCAGACATGGCTGGAGAGACCACCAAGGCCATACACTCTATCTAGACAATCATTGCAAAACTACACCCAGCAGCCCCCAAAGAGAGGTCAAACCGACGGTACAAGGAAAATATCACATAGACTCTAGAACAAGTTTTTTTCCAAACATTCTTAGCAAACAAAAAGATTTCCTGTTAGAGCACAATGAATAATGATCACACTGAAAGTGGAGCTCATTAGGTTAAAAGGAAGGTTGGTTCAAAATTTATAATTTCTACAGAATAAATATCAACATCTGTGAGAGCCAGGACAAACGCTCATAGAACTGACAAGAGTGAGGCAACCAAATGAAAACTATATCCTCCCCATCCCAGCACAAAACACTGCAAAAGAATTGAGCAAGGGAGGAAAAAACATTCACTTACATTGGCATTGTTAATATCATGCATCTGGAAATCGCGCCAGAAACAAGAACTGAGGGTCCAAAGCAATCCATCTTTAGAACCATAGACTTGGAGGTCTTTGCTCTACGTTCCGTGTGGAACCAGCACAGATGTGTGAGTTGAAGGGCTGCTACTTCCTTTGGGAGCCCTTCTGTGTGGTGCTGACCCTGGACCACAGGTCACCACTCTCTCCTTCCTGGTGTTGCCTTGGGCTCCCACTCTCCTTCGCTCTGTCTCCTCTCACATTTCTGCCTTTTCTGATCTCTTTCTCTCTGGCTCTCCCAACATAGCACCTTCATTCTGATAGAGGCTCATTCTCATGTAAGTTACAGAATGTCCAAGACCCTTTCTCGCTTTAATACCCAGATCAACTCTCCTCATTGTATGAATGAGAAAACTGAGACCCAGGGAGAAGGGAGAAGGGGCTAGTTGAGGAAAGGAAGGGGGAACCACAGTCCAGACAGTTCTCCTCTATACAATGCCTAGAAACCTTCCAAGTAAAGAGTCACTGTCCTTTAATAACAGTGGAGAAAGTGGCTGCATGCCCCCAAGTTTTAAAAAATTAGCAAAGCTTTTTTTTTTTTTTTTTTGCAGTACACGGGCCTCTCACTGCTGTGGCCTCTCCCATTGCGGAGCACAGGCTCCGGACGCGCAGGCTCAGCAGCCATGGCTCACGGGCCCAGCCGCTCCGTGGCACGTGGGATCCTCCCGCACTGGGGCACGAACCCACATCCCCTGCATCGGCAGGCGGACACTTCCCCCACCAGGGAAGCCCTAAAAAATTAGCAAAGCTTTTGAGTAAAGTGGTGATCTCAGCACAGATGTCCAGCCACTCATCTCACCGAAACACTGTCAGAAGTACAAAAGGAGACTAAAAATAATAAGGAAAACCCTGGGTGTGTGTGTTACACTTTCACCCTTTCACACCACTTGCATTTTGGCCAGGAGCCAGCAGAGCTGTGAGTGGCATGGGCACACACAGGGAGCACCCCATCTGGGAGGCATCTCTCCCCTGCAGGTCAAAATTTAGAAAATGCCCTCCACTGAAAGGACCCACTGTTTCTTCAACTACTTCACCAAGCAAAATTCAACAGAGGACAGGACTTCTACCTGAAGCAGCAGGTAAAATATAAGTGGCACCAAGATGTTACTGAAGGAATTGTGTTTCCATTAAGATTTCACACATTGTCTAGGAGCAGAAGCAGAGACGCAGGTAGTAAAGGCTACCCTGTGCTACAGTAGGTGTCATGAACTATTGAACTATAAAACTGAATTATGTAATCAGTTAGTTTTTATTTGTTTCTTCTACTGTAATATAAGCCCCGCACAGGCAGGAGCTGTAACTGTCTTATTTCCAAGCGCAGCACCAAGTCGGGTACACCATCCAGAGAAGGTGCAGGATCAGTGCTAGATGAGGGACCAGACAAATGCATGAGTCGAGTGAGGAATCCGCAAGGAAGGAGCTGTCTGCTGCGACTGCCCAGGGCTCCCTCTCCACCCCGCAGGGTGGGGCTCCTGATCTCTTAGGACACAGCTGTGTCTGCTAATGTTCTGGCCCATTGAGGTGCGCATTAGAGGAGCGCAGTGGAGGTGGAATCCACCCCATCTCGTTATGGCCATTCACCAGACCTGGAGACACCCTTCTGCATTCAATAATAAGTGAAGAGCAAGACAAAACCTGGAGATTCCGTGACATTCAAAAAGTAGCAAAACTCACCATATAGGAAAAGAGCACTTTTGAAAAATATGTAAAAAAATAAAAACTTACACAAATAAACTTCAGTAAAGTTGAATAGCGTCTATTGGAGCTCTCAAAAATATCTTTAAAAAATAGAAACATTTTCAGAAACAAGAGATGAAGGATGAACAAATAACCAACAGGATGAAAGGCAGTGAATAATTCAAAGGGAGTCAATAAAGAACAAATTAAAGAAAAGAAATGATGTTGACACAGAATAAAATAGGACCGGAGGCTCTAAATGAGGCAAGTGATCCTGCAATAAAACATCAGATCAAGAAAGGATTTACGACCTTCCGAGGAGTGAGGGAAGAAGAATAAAACAATTAACATCGTGAGAGAGAATATGACAGATGAGAAGGGCAAAGAATGGAGATGGGGTGTGTAGACGGTTACTCTTCATGAAGAGCCCAGGATAAATGGAACAGAAGCAAAATAAATCTTCCTAAAGATGAGGGAAGAAAAGCTTGAATCTAAAGTCTCAAATGGTTTCTCACTAGCAAAAACCGGATTTGCACTAAATAAAACCTCATAGACATACATTGATAAAAGCCTCGAGTTTTAAGGATAAATAAAAAATATGACAAGTACCCATGCAGGAAACAAAAGCAAAATGAAAAGAAGTTGCTTCCAAAAAGGTAAGTCAGGATGGCTTCAGATTTCCCCTGGAGATCAACAGGGAAGATTCTGTTACCGGTAATGGTGGCTGGATTATTAGGAGTAACTCTCATTGAAAAAATTAAAAAACACTTCACGAAACAGACATCCCCTTAAAAGCAGAAAAGAACTGAAATGGTAATAGGGAGCCGCAGGCCATGTTCTGGAATTACTCAGAGAGGTCGGAATCACAAACCCTGAGGACCTTTGTGGAACCCACCCTTTTGGGGGTGGGATGCTTTGAGGGTGTGAGGTAAACACCAACATGCCCTTCCCTCCCCATCTTGGAGGACCATAGGAGAGACCCTATGGGGACAGGAAGAGCATCCTGTCCCTCGGAGGGTGTGATCCCAGAGCAGCCATGGTACGTAGCTGTGTCCCAGGCCTGGGTGGGACAAGGAAGCTCAGACGAGGACGCAGGCCCCAGCTGGCCCCTCTCGGAGGAGGGCACAGTCTCACAAAGTGCAGAGTAAATGTTCGCAGGGCCACACAAGGAAATAAGCAAGATGAGCAAGAAAGAACAGAAATCGCTGAGGGCAGGACAGAGGCTTACAAACTTCGGTGCTGGAATTTGGGGGCAGAGGCACCACAACTTTCATGTGCTTCCTGTGGTTAAAGAAACAAAGGACAAGGGCTTCCCTGGTGGCACAGTGGTTGGGAATCCGCCTGCCAATGCAGGGGACACGGGTTTGAGCCCTGGTCCAGGAAGATGCCACAGAGCAACTAAGCCCGTGCTCCACAGCTACTGAGCCTGCGCTCTAGAGCCCGCGAGCCACAACTACTGAAGCCCGTGTGCCTAGAGCCCGTGCTCTGCAACAAAAGAAGCCACCGCAATGAGAAGCCCGCGCACCGCACGAAAAGGAGCCCCCGCTCGCCGCAACTAGAGAAAGCCAGCACTCAGCAACGAAGACCCAACGCAGCCAAAAATAAATAAAATTTAAAAAAATAAATATAGGACAATCTGGGAATCAAAAACAATAAAAGGCGACATGGCAGATATGAAAAAGGACCAAAGAGCTTCTGGAAATGAAAGACACAGTGACTGAACATTTAACAAAATCAAGAGATACACTTGACAGCAGAATGGATGATGGACAAAGAGAATTAGTGAACAAGTGGAAAAACAAAACAATCCAGAATACAGCACAGACCAAACAATGGCATACACCTCAGGAGGGAGGGCCGGGAGCATGGGGAACATAGTTAGACAGGCACATGCAGGTATGACCAGAGGCCCAGAAGGACAGGGGAAAATGCAGAACAGGAAATACTTGACAAGATCATGAGTTGAGGATTTTCCCAAACCAGTGGAATACCCTAATCCACAGATTCAAGAGGTCAAGCTAATCCCAAACAGGAGAAGTAAAAGAAATATCTAGAAAAGCCAACTGAGACCGTAGAAAACCAAAGACAATGAAAATATTTTAAAAGAAACTAAGGAAAGATGACTTTCCCCTTTGAAAGGTCTTCAGCACAAGAATGAGTTTCTGGTCAAATACAAATGACATAGTAACAATAATTATATCTAGTGGGGTTAGTAAAGAAAGAGAGAATGAAAATTCCAACCAGGAGCTAGTAAGTAGTTAAAATATACTAGATTGTTTGTATTACCCGGAGAAGGAAAAAGATTTCGGATAACTTTAAACTCAAATAAATTAAGTCTGCACGTTGTGGTTTCCAGAGTAATCCCTAAAAAATAGAATCTGAGAAAATTTCTAACTTGAAAGAGGAAAAGCAATGAAATGACTTTTTAAAAATCCAATCCAATCGAAGGCAAGGCAAGCAAGAAGATAAAAAGAAAGATAGGATCGGTGGGAAAAAGGAAAAACACAGAAGAAAGTGGTGGATTTAAACTCAAATACGTCAGAGGACATGAACTTTGTAAAGCTTGCCCTTCCTCCCTGGAATTCTAGGATTTGCAGGTTCTTAGACACAGCCTTACTCTAAGCAAAATCTCAGCTGTTTCCAAGAGGACACATTTCTTTCTCTCATGTCCTCCTTCCAAGCTCTGGGAATCTTAAGGAAGCCGGGAAGCCACGAATCCAGTCTCGAGGCTGTGCTGGTGAAAGGGATGCTGGCGAGAGGAAGAGGCTGAGAAGAAACAAAGGAATCACTTGCAAAGGTTTAAAGATGGAGAAGAAGCTGGGGTTTGGGTTGGGGCTATGGAAGCAGGTGTGTTAGGCTCTGCCCTGGAGCCCTGAGCGTGGCAGGCAGGGGTGACCAGACAGAGCCTGGGAAACAGCCCCCGTGGAGCCCAGAAGTGGGAGGTGTGCTGAGATGAGGTTGCAGAAGACCCCACAAGGCACTTGGGGCTAGGATGGCCCCCCAAGGTGGTGGGATCCAGGCCAGGGGTCAGGCCCTTGCAGCCCTGCAGTGACCAGCTGCCAGATATGGGCTGCCCTCACGAGGGGCTCGACCTTGGGCCAGGCAGCATCCTCTCTCCAAGGGCAATTTCTGGGGAGGGCTTCTGTCACGGGCCTTCACCAGGAGCCAACAATTCCCCCAGCTGAGGAATGAGAGCCTCCGTCCCGAAGGGGGACCTGGGCACCTGGGCGGCCACCAGTGTCCAGGTCAACACACCCTGGCCACCTCCAGAGAGTTTTGACTCTGACCCTGAGCCGTGGGCCTGCCTTCCTTCCCCACCTGTCCTCTTCTCTTTCCCTTCACCCGCGGCCAAAGCTCAGGTGGTGAATGCGTCCTGGTTCAGTTTCCATCTTCCTTCCTAGGCCCCTGCAGGGCGTCACAGCACTCCCCTCCAGAAAGTACCATGCACAGTGCTGTCTGCACCTGGGAGCCCCTGAGTTGTGCAGCACACAGGCTGGACCAGGTGACCCAAACACAGTCCATGGGGAGAGCTTCCTGTTCTCAGCTGGAGTTCCATGAACTTCCCCAGCTTGGTTCCCCAGAGGCTCCACAAGGTCTTCAAAGGTACCACACAGAGGCTTTCCCTCCAACAGGCCCTCAGAACGGGCTCTCCGGGAGGGTCTAAATGCAAACAAGTATTTAAGATGCTCTTTGCTTAGCAACTCCCTCAGTTTGGTTTACATTGGTTCTTTTAAGTCTAAATGCAAAGTTTTGGGAAGGGAAGGGATCAGACTCTCTGAAGTCAGAGAATGTGGGATTGTTAGCTGAGAAGGAAGGAAGTTTAGGGTCCTCCACCTCCACCGCAAGCTCCCGGTGGAGCAGAGGTGGTGCTTCCTGCTGCCCCTCCTCCCTGGGCTGGACCGGCGGGGTAACTTGTCTCCTCCAGACAAGCAAACTCTCTTCCCAAATATGTCCCTTTCCCTCGAGTTCAAAGTTGCCTGAAAATTTGTCTGGGTACCAGCTGCCCACAGAGTAGCAGGGACACCCCTACCTCCCTAAACTTCCTGGGACAAATCACCACATTCTGGGGGGAGCTTTTAGAGACAACACCCAGGAAGGTTCCGTGTGCGGAGCCCAGTGACTGGCCCAGCAGGAACCAAAAAACTGGAACAAGTTAAAGAATTGAATTATTTGTGGATCATGGAAGGGAATACCCACTGCTTCTCCTATCTTTTGTTATATAAATATTATAATAATAAATATTATTATTATTTATTTATTATAATTAATATGTTTAACTCATGCATCTGTAAGATGCATGAAACAAATAACTGAGAAAATAATGAATATGTTTTATTAAAAAGTTCAGATGAAGTTGGAAAAACTTAGAAGGTCAATTAATTACCCTAGTATCTAGTTACATAAAAGCATATAGACAGATGCTTTAAATTCAGTTTTAAAACAACTAGCAAAATATCTAGTTACTATCTAAAATTTTTCCCATAGTCTTCTTGCAGTCACAATTGCAGTATTTCTGATATATCATGTTCAACCTGGACCATGTTATAAGCCAAAAATCAACTTGTTGTGATTCTTTTTACATATCCTAAAACATGAATGTTATGATCTCTATAAATCTGACATTATTACAATTGTGTACAATGAGATTAATGGTTTGAAATAATATTTCTCATAATATTGTCCAAGGCCAGAGGTCCACAGATATATTTCAGGAAGTTTTGTAATTTACTTGAGAATTTTTCTTTTTTTTTTCTGTTGTCATTGGGCTGAAAACCTAAAAGCAAAATTACTTTTTAAATATAAAAACCTCTCTTTTACCATAATTTCCCATGAAAAGCCATGTCTCTAGAATAAAATTTCAGTTTCTGAAGTGACTGTTTCTCTTACTGAGGCCAGTGGCATCCCCAGGGGTGTCTCAAATATACTTTGGCGATTTTCCCGTGGCTCTTTTTCTTAGAGAATCGTAATTGGATTCCGATGCCACAACTTAAGGAAATAATATACTTCAAATCAACAGGCCCTGCATGCAAGTGAATCCGTATTAGCCTCTTTTTTTCTTTTTAAGAAAAAAGAGAGAACATTTACAGACATACACATAAAAGATTATATTGGGTAATTATTTGATTTTTTAAAATGAAAACACTTGACGTGTGTGTCATGGAACCTGCAGTGGACAGACTCAAGGGGGCCAGTGGTGCCCTTCTTGGTGTTAACACCCTTGTGTAGTGCCCCTCCCCAGCCTTGGAATGTGGGGAAACCTGTGACTTACTTCTAGCCAACAGAATATGGTGAAATGACAGGATGCGTGGATTGCATACGCACAATCACAAGATCACGCTGCACACCAGCGTAACACTGGCCTTGCTAGGACACACTCCCCTTTGCTGGCTTTGTGAGATGGCCCATGGAGAGGCCCACGTGGCCAGGCCCTGAGAGTTGTCTCCAGCCAACAGCCAGCAAGAAACGTAGGCTCCAAGTCCCTCCACTGCAAGAGTATGGATTCTATCAACAAACACATAGTTTTAGAAGCAGAACCATCCCCAGCTGAGCCTTCAGATGAGAACACAGTCCTGCCACAAACACCTTGATTAAAGCCCGGCTAAGCTGTGTCCTTACTTCTGATGGACAGAAACTGTGAGACTTAATCGTATGTCATTTTGAGCTGTCGAGACTGTGCTAACGTGTCACCCAGCACTAGGTAACTAAAACAAGACCCATCCACTCCTAACCTCTCTGCATTGACACGTGAAACAATTGACCCTTGTAACCACTTCAAGTCCCTTCACTTTTTTCTTCTTACCATTGGCAGAGGCCGAGCCCCCATCTCTTGCTGCTACAAGGCAGCGTGTGAGCTCTGAGGCACGGCACCTGCTGCCCCTGGTCAGGAGAGCCGACCCTCTTCTTCCCTCTCCTGTCCACCTGCCCTGCTCCTCCACCACACCACACACTGCCTCACGCCCCCAGCTCTGCCTCTGCTTCGTCTTCTCAGCACTGCCCTCCATACTCCTCACGTTTCTGATCTGGCCTGAGCGCCACAGAAAACTTGGGGAGTGATTTCCATTTTACACATGAGAAAATAGGGGTCACGAGAATTGCCCGGCCTCACTGCTGGTCAACGACCCTCCCGCGACTATAACCCCGATCCTCCTCTCATTCAGCTCTCCCTTCCCTGAGGACAATCCTGTTCTCTCTTCCTGATTTAGGGCCTGCAGGTGATCCCTGCAGTGAGAATCCCTCTGTCCCGAGAGGTCAGAGGCCGCGGCTGTGCTGCACCCCTGCTCTCTGCCTTCACATCCACCCTCCCCCCTGCTCTGTGCCGGGTGGCACACCAGCCTCGGACGCATCATGTGTTTCTTCAGCATTAACCCACAAGTGGTACTGCAGGAGACCCAGAGGGCGCAGGGGGAGAGAGGGCCTCCAGCATCCTCCTTGTCAGATGGGAAGGGGCCTCCCTCCACATTCAGCCACAGCTTCTGTCAGGCAGCCTTCTCCGTGCCACTCTCTCTGCAGTAGAGTTGACCACTCTCCCTGGCACCCCAGCCTAAGGCTGGCAATGCTCCTGGGGACTGGCTCAGGGATACCCCTCTTCTATCTTAAGTTTTCCCCAATCCTGCCCCAAATGGGCAGTCCCTTTATTAAACACTGCTTAACTTCCCCAGATTGAATGTATCCCCTCTTTCCACCAAGCCTACTGCAGGGTCCCTGCTGGGCTGAGCCTGGGACCCCCTCTTGTCTAGAAGGGTGGCCTGGGTTCCTCAGCGTCTGCCCAGAGGAGCAGCAGCCCCTCCCACTGGAGCTCTTCCCTCCGCCATGCTCTCCAGGAGCCACCCAGCCACGGTGCGGCATGACTTCGTGCCACCTGCCCCCAGGGCCACTGCATCTTCTCCAGAGCACCGCTGATCACTTCCCAGTGTCACGGGGCGGCTGTGAGCGTGGCCGGGTGCCTGTGTGTGCGCGCAGGGCCAGCGGCCTCTCCTCCTCTTTACCGTACAAGCGCGTGTACTTCTCCTGGATTATAAAAGAGTTGTTTCGTTCATTATTATCTGCCAAAGTATTTTAATATCACTCCAGCAGATCCCAGGAAACGTGATCTGGAAGAAGAGCTTGTACAGTAATTAAATGTAGTGTTGACAACATTGTTAAAGTCAATGACCCAGTCCATTAGCAGTTTAAACGCATTTTACCTTAACGTGATTATATTCGATGAAATTCTGATGATGTTAGACAAGTGAGAACGTAGATAAAATCAAGTCATGCTACCACACGTACCATCTCCCCCATCATCAGATGGCTGGGATGTGTCACACACGTGGCCGTGTGGCAGAACTCCGGTGGCAAGCCACAGCAGCAAAACCCCAAGCCCAGTTGCATTTCCACATATACAACAAGTACTTTGAAATAAACCCAAGTAAATTCAACAAATACAGCGGCTCCTGTTGCTCTGTAAAGACACCTGCTCACTGAATCCCTAGATAGAAAGTTAAGCGCTGACTCTCAGCTAGTGTGGTCAGGGATATGTACTGGATGAAGTGGATTTATGGTCAAGCAGCTCCTCTGAGAGGCCAGATGGACTCTGGTGTGGACCCCAGGGATGGCCGTCGTTGGCTATGTGGGGCTGAGTCCCCGTGGATCCCAGGAGCGCTGCACCAGCCCTGCACACTCAATCGGCAGGGATGGCCACAAAATCGAGGAAGCCTGCCCCCACTTGCCCAGACAGAGGTAAGTCACCCCAGATGGCAGGGACTCTCTAAGCCTCAAGGGGTGGTCTGCTCTCTGGAAGTGACGAGCTCTCTCTGAGGAACGTGGCCTTCAGGAGCCAGCACATGGTTTGGCTCTACGGGGAACCAGGCTGCCCCTCATTCAGGCCACATTCTCGATGAGTTTATGCTCTACTCCTCTGCAGTAAATGGTCCAGCTCACTGTTTTCCTAGACAAGCAGGGAAGAGAGAAATGGGTTTCAGCATAGCCTGTGACTTTGATTAAGCCCTTTCAATCCGAGTGTTCCTCTCTTCCAAAGGCTCCAAGTATTGCCCCTGCTTGGGACACATTCTAGATGGCATTTCTCAGCCTCTCTTACGCCCAGGTGCAGGCACGTGACTACGTCTCTGCCGTGGAACATGAACCCAGTGGGCGACACCTGGGCTTGGCGCATAAACCCGTGTTCTTCTGTGCTTGGTTCCTTCTGGTGGGGACTGTGACAGCCCTGCCTGGCCATGGAGCAGCCTGGACACAGCCCTCACCCAGAGACCGCAGCCGGCTGACCTGCGCCCTCTTTGGGTCTGTTCCATGGGCAAGAAATCAACTTCTGCCGTCATAAGCTAAATTTTCGCTATTGGTCACTCCAGACTAGCTCACTGGAAGCAATGCAGCTTCTTTCACTCGAGATTGAGATTCAGAGGCTCAAATAATTTAACTGACCCTGTTTTTAGGTGGGGGCAGGTCTTCACGGTCAGCCCTCTGTCCTGGCAGCCTGCTCTCTCACCCACAGAGCTCTGTGAGCTCACGCTAGCCATGGGGTCTGCGAACCTCCCGAAAGTCTAACAGGACTGGGGGCTGTCGAGCACACATGAGGCCAGCTCAGACCCTCGAGGACCCCTGCATTTGAAAGTGCATTGTGGGGCTTCCCTGGTGGCACAGTGGTTGAGAGTCCGCCTGCCGATGCGGGGGACGCGGGTTCGTGCCCTGGTCCGCGAAGATCCCACATGCCGCGGAGCGGCTGGGCCCGTGAGCCATGGTCGCTGGGCCTGCGCGTCCGGAGCCTGTGCTCCGCAACGGGAGAGGCCGCAGCAGTGAGAGGCCCGCGTGCCGCAAAAAAAAAAAAAAAAAAAAGTGCATTGTGATCGGGGGTTATTTTTCCTGCCCACTCATTATTTTCTTACGTATCTGCTCTCAGTATCTAGTGCCCTGCAGGCACTCAGGCAGAGAGGTTCTGATAAGACATCATGTTACAAGCAAACGCATCCATCATTCTTAAATAACTGTTCTCTTGGATCCAACATACCTCAGCAGGGCAAGCCTCCTTCCGTTTTCCATCAGATGCACAAATAACCTTTACAGTCGAGCCTCTGAGGTTTGGGGTGGCTGTTTCTGCAGCACAACCTGGCCCATCCGAGCCCAGCTCCTCCCCTTCAGAGACCATTTACCCCGACTCTGAACAGCCCATCCGGAGTCAATTTGCTTCCCCGTCTATTTCCAGAGCATCTTTACCTACATTTACAAATTGCACACTAAATATTTATTTGTTTGTCTCTCTTGCTTTTATGCATCTTTTTGTCCCCAGGCCCTGGTACTGAGGATAAGATGTGATAGGCACTTGCTGAATCCATCTCAATTCCCAGACGTAGTGGGCCCTCCAGCGCGGCAGAGGCCACCTGTTAAAACACATCCGAACGGGCTGTCTCGCTCCCTGGCGTAAGCCTCGGGGACATTCTCATTCTGGAACAAAATGTCAAGGTGTCTGTGATTCAAGTTATGGGTCTTCCGTGCTTCTGTCTGTGCCGTGAGCACAACGGAAAATGGGGACCCGGGGAAAATAACATCCTACCTGGAGGGAAGGGATGGGAAGGGTGAGAGCCAGGCTTTAAAGCGCTCAGTGAAGAGCCTGCACCAGCACACGCCCTCCTGCCGCCACCGCAGCTGCACGTGGGCTCCTCGGGTCCGTCTCGGCGCCAAGCACTTGCCCTGCGCAGGGTGCTGTGGCGTGACATTATTGCCTGTGACAGGGACACTGAGGGAGGGGGCGTGTCTCCCGCACGGATGCCTGTGTGAGTGGAAAAAGTTATGAGCAGCTGTGAGCATCGGGTAAAGGTGCCAGTGAGACTGCAGCCCTGTCCTCACAAAACCACAGCCTAAATGCAGAAGCCACGTGTGTGCAGGATCCGGGTCTCCTTCCAGCCCTGCGGGAACCACGCGCAGCCAGCGTGGACAGTGCATCCACCCATCCGTGCCCCGGAAGGTCTAACAAGGTCTGGGGCCCAGGCTCAGCCCTGTGCCTACCCCGGGCAGCCGCAGGCAAAATTGAGTTTGTGCCACTGCTTGCTTTGCTGAGCTCCACGGGGTCACGGCTGGTTCCGCAGGGCTCAAGGCTTCAAGTCCCAGACCCCTGCAATGCCCAGGTGACAACTGCTAATTCACACTTTTTTTTTTCTATTTGGTCGGGGGTGAGGTGTCACAGCTAATTCCTTGCTAATAGGAGTGTGCCAGGGTGAGATCTGTACAGTCACGGGCACTGGGAGGTGTCGGTGAGTTCTTGTGGGAAAGGTGAGACCCCTCAGGGCAGGAGTTGGGGGCTCAGGGGAGGCTGGATGGAGGAAGAGAGAGCAGAGGTGAGGGTGCAGATGGGAGACAGCTGTGTGCAGGACCGTAGCACGGTCCAAACCAGAACGACTCAGGGAAAGCAGAAGAGAGAAGTGGGAGAGATGGCCAGCAGAGCCGGAACTCCGAGTCCCAGCCTGGAATCCGCTGTCCTCCCGGAGGGTTCAGGCTTCCACCTGGCGTGGACGTGTGTTTGGGCCACTAATGCTGATACCCCTTTGGGCTCCAGCCATCCTCCTGCTGATTCTAGATCCCAATAGTTAACGTTGGAAGACATTGTGTCACTTCTATCATTTAAGTCAGGTAGAAATGGGTCCAGTTTCAGCTCACTCCTCAGTGGAGAAGTCTCTGGCTGATGAAATCCGGTGGAGGTGGTAGGTGTGTCTGGTGGGGGAAGAGTTAACACACTATTAACAGAAGTTAACCTTCCAGGTATGTGAATGGATTGTTCCCCCTGCGTTAGTGGTTTTGTGCCCAGAGCCTGGATCAGATCTCCAACAGGACGAAGCATCAGTTTCTCTAAAATGTGAGGGCCCCTCAGACAGACTTGAGAAGAAAAGGCAAAGAGGCTGGCTACCTAACTCATACTTTCTTTGGCCAGGAGCATTAAAAGAAAAAAGTCATCATCATAAAAGAAAAAAAGGTCAAAAGCGAAAACGATCTTAGGATCCGTTCAAGGTCTGCCCGTTAGATGGAGCCCATTCGTTCTTTGTAAAAGACTTGCAGAAAGTTCTTCTTTTCTGGGTTTTCTGGTTTTCTTCTATCGGAACCAGCACAGGTCTGAGGACAGGTGTCTGCTACCTCTCAGCTTACCTGTGGATTCATAGGTGGGTTTGCTGCATGTGGCCAGAGACACAGGGACATCTGACAGGGGCTTTCTAGGGAGAAACTTCAAGCTAAGGGGATGAGGCCTCCACGGACTACTGATCGACGGGCACACAAAACTCACATTGGACACATTTTGTCAATGTCTTTCTTTAGAAAAAAAGACAAAGATGAGCCAGTTTCATCATTCTGAGGCTAGCAGGGCTGCCAACAAATTTCAGGGGCACTGCCCTCTGAGGGGCTCACCTTCGCAGCCTGGGTTCTGGGACCACACACCCCCAAAAGGGATTTTCAGGATTGTCTGATTTTCAGCTCACCAGGTCCCCCCCACCAGACTCCACCTTCACTTCTTCACGACCGATTCAATGAGCTCTGATTCAGACATCATCCCAATAGGCTTGATGCAGGTTACACATACTTATTGAAGTTGATTTCCTACCACCTACAGAAAATCAATCACCATGACCACCAATTCCCCTTCTCAGAAAAAAGGGGGGTGTGAACACCCTCCCCAGGGTTGCAAGCCCTGCCATCAGCTCTCCCAAGTCACCTTCTCCAGTAGCATTTTTCAACCTGGAACGTACTCAGGACTCCCCTGAGGATCTTACTGATGGCAGCTTCGGATGCAGTAGGTCAGGGTGGGAACTGATACTGAGCGTTTCTAAGAAGCTTCCAGGCAATGTTCAACCTGTAAGGTGTAGAGTACACCTCACCCTAAGTCAGAGATACCCTCAGTCCCAAGTTTATCTTATGCCACTGTCTTCTTTGAATAGCTTTGCTGCACCAACCTAACCGGGGCATGAAGGTGACCCCATGCTGTACCATTAAGATACCCAGCACAACTGGACAAGGTTTTGATACTATTTCATATTTGCCTTACATGTACCTAGGACTGAGTGTACACCACACGGACCATCAGGTACGGTGCCTACTTCTGTCTAAGAAAGACTCTAGAGAAAAATCTAGCATCTGCTAATAAGGGTAGACCTGAAAATAATAGAGGACTTGGTATTTTTTATACTGCCTAGGATAATAAGATCTTTTTGAAGAGTATTTTAATTTCTGCATGCATATTTTAAATGTTATGTTATTACACATACACACACAAACACAAAACTATATACTGTGTGTTCATTGTGGAAATTTTTAAAAATACAGAGTGGTATAAATAACAAATTAAAAATCATCCTTCTCTTTTCCATGCATGTATATCTTGAGCTTATAGTATATATAGTTTTATATTATTCTCCTTTTTTAGCTTAACATTTTATCAGTATCATTGGAAAATCTATAAACTCCATTAAAAACTCAGTACACTTTATTTTTAATGGTTGCATAATATTCCATTATAACATAATGATTTCTCTTTTGCTGAACATTTAGGTTACTTCCTTTGGCAGGGGTTAATGCTGATATATATATAGTGATATATATATAGTGTATATATATGTATACACACACACCACTATATTATATATATAATCATTACAGAATATATATATATAATATAATTCTTTACATTTTCATTCAGTTTACCAAGTTTGAGCTTCTAGTAGATGTTAGGTGCTGATCATTTTCTTAGGAAAAGGAAATACTGCATTCAACAGTAAGGAGATACATATACAAAATTGCTCTCCGGAAAGTTTGTGACAATTTAACAGAAGCTCAGAGAGATCCTGGCTCAAGCCCAAACCTTCAGAAGCATTGAGTTTTATGAGGTTTTACATTTTAAAACCATCTTCAACACAGATATGCACATACTTTTGCAATGGCTGTGTTCATCCTTAGCACAGCTAATAACGATTCACAAATCGTTCCCCTGTCCTCCAAAGCAGAAAGCTCTCGTGCTCTCACTCTGGCGCTACTGGAAGCAAGGTCTTGAGCCAGTAATAAATGAGTGAGGGGAGGAAAACCCAGAATCTTGTAATTGATTATTTAGTGCAAAAGAGGAAGAAAACGATCACAGGTGGTGATGGCAGATGTGACGGCCCAGGATACTTGGCAATGTGTGTCGCACATTTGATTACCAGTACGATGGCTTCTAGGGTGTTGGACGTCCAAGTGAAAGTCTTTTGTCCCTCCATAGCAATGAGGTACACATATTTTTATTTTCTCCACTTACTTTCCTTGCTCTTTTCTAAACACTTAAATCAGTGACATCAATCTCAGATGCTGTGTGAAATTAGATGCCTAAGTGAGGTTATAAAATCTCCTCAATAAATGTCGACAATTAATGTTTCAAAACAGAGCACCACAGTCATATCTCAAAATAGATGTGTGACAACTTGAAAGACAGCAGCCGTAGATATCAAGTTTGGCAAGGGGCCCAAATCAACTCTCGTTCTAGGCACCAGTTCAAAATGGTATTATTATTATTCTTAATTAGTGCATACTAATTGCTTTCTAACTTTCTCTCTGCTTAAAAAACATTCTTTCTCTTCTGTTCTGTAGTTTCAAGGATACTCACTGACAGTCTAATTTGGTAATGAATGCCCTCATAGAAAAGGCATCGTGCTCACCAGCCAGCCTCCTGCATGAGCCACACCACTGTTAACGTCATCTCCCTGGGGCTGAGTTTTGGGAAGACTTTGGCTCCAGGAAAGAAAGTTAGAAATTGCTATTAGACCTCTAATACATCAAAGACGACTTCATTTGCATTTCGCCACCACAATGAGGATTAATAGGCAAATGGCGCATTGTCTGCAGCCCAGCTGAGTTGAAAGTCAGAAAAACATTCCACACTGAAGCAAGAAGATGAATAGGCTCTTCTAGCTAGGATGCCAGACCACCTACACCTGGGCAATGCTGATTGAATAGCAATAACGAGTGTACACTTAAAGTCCCAGCCCGTCCCACCGTTACTCATATTGTTAAGACATTTCTAATGACAAAATTTCTGAAAAAGAAATAAACTGATCCCATTTGCAGTAGCATCAAAAACAATGAAATACTTAGGAATAAGTTTAAGTAAGAAGGTGAAAGTTCTCTCCACTGAAAACTATGAAAGAAATCAAAGAAGACACAAATAAATGGAAAGGTATCATGTATTCATGAACTGGAAGAATTAATGTTGTTAAAATCTCAATACCATCAAAAGCCATCTATAGAATTGATGCAATCCCTATCAAGATCCCAATGGCATTTTTTATAGAAATAGAAAAAACACCCCTATAATTTGTGTGGAACCACGAAAGACCCTGAATAGCCACAGAAATCCTGAGAAAGAAGAACAAAGCAGAAGACATCACACTACCTGATTTCAGACTATATTATGAAGCTACAGTCACCAAAACAGTATGGAATTGACATAAAACAGACAAATAGACCAATGGAGAGCCCCAAAATAAAGCTAAGCATACATGATCAACCAATATTAGACAAGGGAGCCAAGCATACTCAATGGAGAAAAGACGATCTCTTCAATAAATGGTGCTGGGATAACTGGATATTCACATGTAAAAGAATGAAACTGGACCTGTATTGTACATCACTCACAAAAATTAACTTGAACTGGATTAAAGACTTAAATGTAAGACCCCAAACCATGAAACTCCTAGAAGAAAACATATGCACAAAACTCCTTGACATAGGTTTTGGTAATGACTTTGGTAATGACTTTCTGGATATGACACCTGAAACACAAGCAACAAAATCAAAAATAAACAAGAGGGACTAAATCAAACTAAAAAGCTTCTGCACAGCAAAACAAACCATCAACAAAATGAAAAGACAACCTAGAGAATGGGAAAAAATATTTTTAGACTATATATCTAATACTATCTATCTAATAAGATATTAGATAGATCTAATCCACAACATTTAAAGAACTCATATAACTCAAAAGCAAAAAAAAAATTAAAAATTGGACAAAGGACCTGAATAGACATTTCTCCACAGAGGATGCACTAAGGACCAACATGTACATGAAAAGATGCTCAGCATCACTAGTCATTAGGGAAATGAAAATCAAAATGAGATGTCACTTCACACATTTCAGGATGGCTACTATCAAAAAAGTAAGAGATAAGTGCTGTCAAGGGTGTGGAGTAAAGGGAACCCTTGGGTGCACTGTGGGTGGGAATGTAAATTGGTGCAGCCACTATGGAGAACAGTATGGAGGCTCCTCAAAAAATTAAAAGTAGAGCTACAATATGATCCAACATCTTCAGTTCTGGGAATATATCCAAATGTGACGAAAACACAAACTTGGAAAGATATCTGCATCCCCACGCTCACTGTAGCATTATTTACAAGAGCCAGGACATGGAAAATACCTAAGTGTCCATCAGTGAGTGAATGGATAAAGAAGTTATGGTATCTATATACAATAGAACATCATTCAGCCATAAAAAAATATGAGGAAATCGTACCACTTGCAGCAACATGATGGACCTCGAAGGCATTACGCTCAGTGAAACAAGTCAGACAGAGAAAGACAAATACTTTATGATCCTACTTATAAGTGGAGTCTTAGAAAAAACTCATAGAAAAAGAGATCATACTTATGGTTACTAGAGGCAGGGCATGAGGGTGAGGGGGAATTGGAGGAAGGTGGTCCAAAGGTACAAATTTCTAGTTAAAAGGTAAATAAGGAATAGGGATATAATAATGTGCAACAGGGTGACTATAGTTAACGCTGCTGTGTGATACATAGGAAAACTATTAAGAGAGTAAATCCTAAGTGTTCGCATTTCAAGGAGAAAATATTTTCCTTTATTCTTTTCCTTTTTCTTTTTATTTTATCTTTGTGAGAAGATAGATGTGAGCTGAACCTATTGTGGTCATAATTTCCCAGTATATGTAAATCAAGCCATCATGCTGTACATCTTAAACTTATACAGTGATGGATGCCAGTAAATTCTCAATAAAACTGGAAAAAGCCTTTTCTCTCACCCAGAAAGCCCGTGCCTTCCCATGGAGGTATCCTGATCCTCAACAAATTCTTAAGGATATAAGAAGTGGAGGAGAGATGAAACTGCATTAGCCCCTCCAGCAAATAGGAGAGAGAGAGAAATTCAGAACAATAATAAAAATACAAACAAAATAAAACAGGCACACACAGCAGAGAGGTGGTACAAGAGAGTCCCCTTGCAAACTGTTCTGTGGGATGGGAGGATTTCCTTCTTTCCCTTTACCTGCTTTGTGCCCATGGCTTACATAGATCATATTTAACTTGAATTCTCACAATTCTCAAACCCTTAAGAGAAGGTCATTATTGTTCATTTTCTGTTGAAAGAAATGAGTGAGGTCTGGTGAGCTCACAGGACTGGGAAGAATCCAAGCCTTTCACTTTCTGATTTAAATATGTAGACTTGTTTAACTGGAGCATACCCTGCCTCCTTGTATGTTTGACCTTCACCTCTCACATGCTGCTCTGGCTCTATCTGACCTCATGTTCAGTGTAAGTTGTACTATTCAAAGCCAGCCTCCATTACGAGAGGTCTGTGGTTCTGGGTGGTTAGGATGTCATGTGACTGAAGCCTTGGTTTCCCTTGAGTGGTCTTTACTCTCCTCTGTGACCACAGCCAAGCTCTTTCGCGAGTGTGTCACCACTGACCTATGAGTGGAGGAGTGGGTACGGACACAAAGTGCTATCCTCCATCACCGGGGCAACCCCACCCTCTGGTAGGATGTGAGGAGTATAACTTTTGTACCCACTGTTTAATTAAGGTCATGAAACATGAGAAATGGAAGATACAATGATCAACCACTGACCATCCAGCTTCCAAATATATCTGTCTTAGTGACAACTCTTCTGATTGCGAACAATAGAACACAAAATCAGAATTGGCTTAAGCTAAACAGAGGAATAATTGTGTCATGTAGCAGAGGGCGCAGAGGTCCATTTTGCTGGCCTAGGGCTTAGTTGATGCCACCAGGATGCCTCACTCAGTCCTGCTTCCCTGGGTTGGCTTGATTTTCAGCTTCCCCACAGGCTCCCTGTCAGCTCCAGGACCACGTCCTCAGACCACAGGACACCCTGGTATCTATCAATACCTCAACCCAGGTCCCAGGAGTAAGTCCTGCTGGTCCTCGCCAACCTGATTGTGTCATAAGTCTATTCCTAAACTGATTCCTGCATCCAGGGAGATGAGATGTGCTGCCTGGCTTAGCCTAAAGCAGACATTTCACTCAAATGTATTGGCTGAGCATTTTGGTGGGTGTAGACACCCAGAGGAGAGTTTGAGGTGTGGCGACTAGAGAGAGGATAAAGGTTTGCTGGGAGGCAAAAGTGACAGGGCGAGCCAAGTGTGTTTGTGATTACCAGTCACACAGAGCTGGAGCTAAAGCAGGAATTCAAATTATAACAATAACAAATCAGGACAAGCCATGGCCATGCCTTCACTTTTCACACACAGAGACAGTGGTGAGCATGTGTGTTGCACAAAACCAAGATCACCAGAAATTTGTGTTGTGGCTCACACGGCCAATTTAGGAGACACTCTGGAGGCATCTGGCAGCCGGAAGGCTGGGGTTGCTGGCTTTGAAGAGCCATCATAAAATAAATAAGCCACTGTCTGAGCAGTAATCATGCCAGCGGCCTTTCTCTACTCCACAGAGGCATCAAAGCTAAACTTGCAAAGCCTTGCATGTTTCACAGATCACTTCTAATAGATTCATTTTATAAATTTCTGAAGAACTACGTGAACTATCTTGACATTTTTGTTACAGTTTGTCATCTCCAAAGGCATATTAGTCCTGCATGTATTTCCTGATTACGTGTTTATCGTTCAAGACCTGGGTCCTCCAGTCATCATTCTCCCATCTCCATTCAGCAGATACTTCCTTTGCACCTGCTACATGCCAGGCACTGTGCTAAGACCAGGGGATCCAGAAAGGAGGAAGAACCAGCACCAAATCTCAAGGAAGTCTTGCTGTGGTGCAGGAGTTCCTTGTCAGCTGCTAGATGATTTGAGACATGGGGGAACACCTGTTTGTCGTTTGCAATCCTAAATGACACTCTGTGAGTGGGTAGAAATCAACTAATAATTTTTAGAAAGGCAAATAGAAACAAAAATACGCTATGATACAGGGACATGACTTAACAGTGTTGGTTGGTCACAGTGTCTTACAACATGCTCTAATGAAAAATGGGTAACTGTGTAAACCCAGTGTGCTGAGAATCCTTTTGCCTTTCCAGATGCTGTCCGCTCTCCAGCCTCCTCCACCTGAGCTCCGCCTGAGGAGACAGACTTAGATTGGCTTGCATAAATGGGCATCCTTACCCTTTGGCTTCTAGTTGAGTTCATCCGTGAGATCACTGGAAGGAGATCAGAGGAACTGCATAGAGAGTGAAGTTGGGATCTGTTTTGCCCCACCTCCCTCCTGCCAGGTCTGACGTTGGCTGACCTCCGCTGAAGACCACACTTTCTGTTACGAGGTACTTGCCACACAATTGTCTTCTTCCAAGTCAAGTGCTTTCAGACTCAGAGTGGTAATACATTAGCCTCTATGATTTCCCTATACTTTCCTCACATCTCTGCAAATAATCACTTTATTATGTTTTCCTTAAATTACTCAATTTGAATGTGCAATCTATTTTCTACCAGGATCCTGACTGATAAACCCAGTTTAGCCCAAATTTCTTCAGATATCTTCTGTGCATATTCGGTTATCTTCTGAAGGTTTCCAAAATGGTTCATGAAAATTCCTTGCTTCATTATCCTCTGGGATTGCCTCATACCCTTGGTCTTACTCTCCAGATGAGCTGTGAGCACTCAGCCAACTCTGCCTTCCAGAATGATCTCAGCCCTCAACTTTGATTGTTTTTCCTGAGACACAGGTCCAAAGAGTCAGGGCACCAAGTACAGTCTCAACACTTACTGTCTTATTCCCCCTGGTTGCCCTGGAAATACACACACACACACACACACACACACACACACACACACACACACACATACCAGAATTAAGTTAAATGTGAGATAAAGCCATGTGTTGGCAAAGATGCAGAACAGCTGATATCAATACACCGCTCATGGGAGTGAAAATCAGTGCAACCTCTTTTAGAAAAGGGTTTGGCAGGATCTACTCAAACTAAAATACATCTACCCTATGACATGGCAATTCTGCTCCTAGGTATGTCCAAGAGAAATGAGTGCATACGTCCAGAAGTGACATGTACAAGAATGTCCAGAGCAGTTCTGCATATAATATCCCCAAACTGAGAGCAATCGAAATGTCCATCAACAGACCTATAAACAAACAAATAGTGGAACTTGACAAAGAACAGCTTGCAACAAGGGCGAATCTCAGTTACTATATTTAGAGGGAAAAAAGCCAAGCACAAAAAAGTATACATTGCATGATTCTATTTTATAAATGTCAAGAACAAGAAAGGCTAATTGATAGTGAAAGATTTCAGGATAGTGATTCTTTTGAATTTCTACTCAATACATTCCTTTGAGGGATGTATTGAGTAGGAACGGGAATGAAGAAAGTCTCTGTGGGCTGGAAATGTCTTACATCTTGATACGTGTAGACATATGTAAACGTTCATCAGACTGTATTTTAAAGATTAGTAGTATATCTTAGTAGTATATCTTATACATTCTGTTGCATACATGTTATACCTCTACAAAAATTAAAATTCAAAATGAGATTTGAAGATGATAGTAATAGTAAATATAAATGTTTACTGAAATCAGATGTCTGAGTGATTCTAAATATGGTTGTTTATCAATGTGTTTATCCAAAGCCAAAATAATAAATACGTAGTATTTCTTCACAGAAGAAGCATTGGCAGGTGGCAGGTAACAAAGGAAGGCTCAGTGAGATGGTTGTAATACCTTGCAATTCATTTGCTACATTTCTATTTCTAGCCTTGGCTCTTTCTCAGGGTAACCCCTATAACTGTACAGAATTATAAATACAACTCACGGGGAAATGAGTCATTTTTGCAGACCCCCGGGCAGAAGTGATGCGGCACAATTAACAGAAAGGTACAATGGTCTTCTTTAATTAAAGAAGCTTAGCTTAGATGTGGATACACAGATTTGAGTTAAAAAACAGTAAGAGATCACATTAAGTGAGCTTTCCTGGGAGAAGGAATGTATTTAAGTCTGCAGAAAGTTTCTCCAGTTGTCTTTGGTCCAACTATGTTATTTTGACAAAGAGGTGAGACCCAGGCAAAGTCATGTGACTTCTGCTTCTACAAAAGCACCCGAAATGGCTTTGCACTGTCACGCCTAAAGCAAGAGATCGCTGGGGTCATCTGAGAGGCATCTTGAGTTTGCCTACAGCGTGGTGTGAAGGGTTTGAAGCTGACGGTGCCCTAGCAAGGCAACGCCAGGATCCCAAGTGGAAAATCATCCTCGAGGTCCGGGGCCTCCGAGCTGCTCAAGCTTCTCCCCAAGAGGGCCACCCTAGCACCTCCCGAGTGGGTTGAGGGAACTCATTTTGGGTCAAGAGATAAACCACAAGAACCTGTGCTCTGGTGAGAATGGTGATTTCCACCACACTCCAAGCACAACCCAACCTCACAGTCATGCTCTGCCCCTGCCACCTGCTCCAGCCTCGCCTGGTCCCTCTCCCCCTGCCCTCCACACTCCACAGGGGCCCTTCCCCACCTCCTGGCCCAAACGCCTCCCTCCCCCTCTGCAGGAAAGCACTTCCTTTCACGTCTGCAGGTGCCTCCTCGCCATCAGGCCTCAGCCTAACCCCTCTTTCCTCAGAGGACCCGTCTCCGAAATCCCATCCAGAACGGGTCTGCCTTGGTATTCCCTCATGTACATTGGATTTTTCTTTGTGGAGCCCAACGTAACTCATGGTTGTGTAATTATTTACGTCCTTACCTTTCCACTCTCTGACTCTTGTTTCAGACTGGACCCAGGAAGGAAAGAACCTCATCTATTTTTCCCACCTAAGTACATCCGTGAGATCACTGGAATACTACCAGAAACAGATAGTATAGGGACCAGGGGGATTATACAGGAGGGATTCCAAACATATGGGTTAGCCCGTCAGTCAGCCACCTAGCAAGGAAGTGCTCACTGAAATGACAGGCATAAAACTCAAGTAGAAAGTAAGTTTTAATCCTAAAATCCAATGCCGGTGAGGCTGTAGGAAAAGAGAAGTTCATCTATTGCTATTGGCCGAAAGCAGCAGGAGAACACATCTCAGCCAGTAACAATTATTTGGCATCAGGAAATAAATCAAAGTGTGCAAAACTACTTCTACAAAGATATACATTCCCCACATTTTCATAATAATTAAAGATTAGACATAACCCAAAATATACTCCAAAGAGGGAACTGTTAAATATAGCATGTCAAATGGATTTTTGCAGAATTTTTGCAGCTGTCTGAAATTATATATGTATATTAGCATCATAACAATTATTTTATCATTGTCTCATGTTCAATAAGAAAATATAATAAACATTGTCTACAAAACATTTATGCTACCACGCAAAGAGATAAATAAAGAATAGAAGGAAACACCCCAAATTAACATCTTCGTGTGAAAGAACAGAAAAATATGTTTTTTTAATTATCCCTGAGTGTTATTGTAAAAATAAATAAGCTTGAACTACAATGACCATTCTACCTGCATCTCAGTATCCAATGGCATTTATCATTAATGGTTACAGACAACAACAGCCCCCAGTTCAGCCCCCTCCGCCTGCCCCTCAGGGTCTCCCTCCTTCGCTCAGCTCCTTCCACGCCCACCATCCACCCTCCCACTCCAGCAGACAGAAGCCCTGCTTCAGGAGGGGGCGGGCACTGATGCGACCCTTTACGTACTTCATCCTAGGAAGTAGAGGAGGGCTTCTTTCCCCTGCTGTAAGGCCTGCCTGAGCCAATGCCCCCCCCCCGCCCCGACCAGAGACCCTCATTAGACTCCACGCAGCTTGCACAGAGGGAGTTTTACAGAGGTCTTTTGAGGATGCCTGGAAAGAGAGCTCTGGCTGCATCCTCCAGCCAGACTCCCCAGGGCCCCAGCTGAGGTCGAGGTGTGCTGGCTAGTCCCTCTGAAGCAGAGATGCAGACCCTTGGTTTTGTCTCTGAGGCTGACCCCATGTTTAACAACCAAGAACAGTTCTTTTTTTGCTATCCACCTAACCTATCAATTGACCCCCCCACAAAGTGGGCCAGGAGAAGACATGAAGTTTCGTGTTTGACCTACATACCAAAGAGTTCAGTGGTTCTTCAAGCTGTTCACATGAAGAAGATTTTGGTGGATAAGAGCTGGACACAAAGGAAGTGAAGAAAACGTATCAACACACATGCAAGAGACGATAACTAGATTTTTTATGCGTTGTGTCATTGAGGATCTTTTTACAGAGAGCTAAGTAGGTTAACCAGCTAATTAGGAAGAGTCAAGGTTGTCATTTGTCTTTATTGTTAAGTCCTTAAAGTTTGATCAGGAACTTGATCAATCAGGTTTCCATGTGTATCCGTGGGCTATAGGAGTGAGCCAGCTCTGTGTGGACGGGGCCTCCCCGAGCTGCACATTCCACGCCCTCCCAACACGCTGTTGTTCCCGGGGCCATGCATCATTCCTGCTGGGAGCCAGCCCTCATCACTCTGAGGCTTCCTGAAGGCTCATTTAGGCCTTGGCAGGATGGCGGGTACAGAGCAGCTGTTCACTATGACTCCTTCCCATCATTTGACCGGTTTTCAATCTGCAACAGCACTTCCAAAATTGAAAACGGAACCAGGTTGGATCCCCAACCAGGGCTGACCAAGTGCAGGGCTGGCTGGGCACATCACCGTGGATGCCAGAATGAAGATGAATCTCCGTGACCGCCTGGACTCCTGGCAAGACAGAAGCTGGGCGGCCAGGCGCCCTCTGTGAGCAGCAGTGAGGCCACCAGCCAGCACAGAGCACCTTCCTGGGCGAGGCCCGGGACAACCTGTCCTGACAAATCCAGACGTCCCATGACCCCCACCAAGACCTCCTTGGTTCTCTCTCCGTCATGAACAGACTCTCTGGGAGATTTCATTAATAACCGACATAGGAGACAAATTTTCATCCAGATGCAGTGACGGTCTGCCATTCTCAAATTCATCCTAATTCATATTCATTTAAAATATTTCTTGTGAGGATTTCTTCCAGGCACTCAGGTGTCTTTTCGTTTTAATTGTGGCAAAACACAATAACATAAAATGTTCCCTTAACCATTTTTAAGTGCACAGTTCAGTGGCATCGAGCACACTATGGGGTAACCATCACCTCCTCCGTCTCTAAAACTCTTTTCATTTGGCAAGACTGAAAGTCTGTGACTGGTAAACAATAACCCCCTGGTCTACTCCTCCACGGCCCTCGGCAACCACCCTTCTCCTTTCTGTCTCTCTGAGTCTGATTACTCTAAGGACCTCCTATCAGTGGGATCACACAGTATTTTTCCTTTTATAACTGGCTTACTTCACTTAGCATAATGTCTTCAAGTTTCATCCACATTGTAGCATTGGTAGAATTTCTTTCCTTTTTAAGTCTGAATAACATCCCATTGTATGTATAGACTACGCTATCTTTATTCATTCATCCTCCTTTGGACGCTTGGGTTGCTTCCATCTTCTGGCTACTGTGAACAATGCTATTGTGGAAATAGTTGTACAGATATCTATTCAAGTTCCTGCTTTCAGTTCTTTCGGGTACATACCCAGAAGTCAACTGCTGATTCAATATGGTAATTCTATTTCTAATTTTTTAAGGAGCTACCACACAATTTTCTACGGCTATACCATCTTACATTCCCATCGACAGTGCACAAGTGTTCCAGTTAACACTTCCTCTTTTCTTTTGTTGATAGCAGCCATCGTAATGTGAGGTGGTATATCATTATGGTCAAACTTCTGTTTAAGGATCCAAAAAGTTGTTTCATATGTATAAGATTCCCATAGGTGAGTTCCATTGGTCTAGCGAGAGTGTAACCCACACAGCACCCTCAATAACACTATTACTCTCCCCACCACATCTTCGGGTCAGGCACTAGAGTGGGCATTTTCTATGGATGACTTGGTGTCCAAAGAGTGAGTGATGACTTGGTGACAGATGGAAACCTTGGCCGTGATGTGGTTAGAAGGTGAGTGAGTTAGTGAACCAGGTGGGAAGAAAAGGCAATCTCTCAGTAAGGCACAGGAAAAGAAGAAATGAAAGAGGCCTTGGAAAGAGAAGCCGTCTTTGGAGAGAAGCACTGAAACTTTGATGGCTCCCTGTGTGAACCTGTGGAGGTGTTCCTCGCTAATTAGCATCCGCGTGCATATGGAACTCGGGGAGGACCGCTCACCGGCCCAGCCAAGACTGCTAACTCAGCAAGTCATCTGGAACAGAAACCAGCGCCGCAAAGGCTCACGCTGGGAGTGGGTCATGGATCATCCTTTGCTAAATAAGAACCGAAGAAAGCGTCCTATTAATGAGATGCCGCCCTGTGGCAGACATCGTGCAATTAAACCAGAAGAGGCCAAAACACGGTAATTAAAGAGAACAGAGGAAAATGGGAGAGGGAGGGAGAGAGAGAACCAGAAAACGGTGTGGCCAAATTCCTGAAAGATTGAGAACATGCTTAGGACGGCTAAAAGGGTTAAAGGCCACGCCCGCTCCAAATGAGCTCTCTGCAATTTTCTTTGACTTGATTTTTTTCCTCTCCCAGGAGCCATGAATCCCCCCCTGCAGATGGGTTTGCACCACTTTCCCGTACTCCCTGCACTTTCCTATCCTTTCTTGCATCCCTGGTGTTTGGATTGCCAGGTGCACACGATACCTTGCTCTGTCTCCTTCCTTCCCCTAAGTGGGCGTGGCAGTGAGCACAGGCCCCACCCACCCACCCCAGGAGCTGTGGCTCTGGCCCTGACAAGCCGTCCAGCCTTGACCAGCACAACCTCCACTTCGTTACCAGCCAGGAGGGGCCACTTCTCCATCAAGCAGCTTTCAGCTCCCTCCCTTCCCGTAAGTCAGGATAATGAATAGATCCTATCCCACCATCGGTGGCAATTCCTTACCAGGCACACTCTGAATCCCACGACATGCAGCATCCGGCTCTCGCCCCTGCACTCTCAGCTAAGGGATGGATGCCCTTTGACCTCCAATCCCCTCACCAGAAATGAGGGTCGTTGTTCAGGATCCTGTCACTTAGAAAAGCCCCGACCTTAGTCTGATGCTCTCCTGTCACTGTCTTGAAATTGTTAATAATTATTTAACAAGGACCCAGCAAATTATGTAGAGCTCTTGCCCAGATTTCTGACATTTTCCAAAACTAACTGAGCTCTAGGAAACTACAATTTCATCAGCTCTTGCACGTTACCTTTCCACTGGTCCTCACTGTTTTCTGTCTTCTTACGCAGCCCCGGGTCTCAAGGTGTAGACAATACAAAAATAGAGGAAGTAGATTTACGCCTCTCTTTATTTCTCAGTTATCTCTATTTTTGGACCAGAATTTCCATGTGGAAGGGAAGAGAAGATCCTGTTAGTTAAGTATACAGCAAAAACATAAAATTTTGTCTCTCATAAAATGTCCACCCGAGGGGGCAGAAATAGCTTCAATATAAGACACATTTTGTAGCCCAAGCCCATGATAAGGTAGACTTGGGAGAATTACCTGGTTCTGAAGTTAGAAAGAGGCCACGTTCACATCCCTCTCCCACTGGCTCTCAGATTGGCCCCATTCTTCAATTTATTTTTAAAAGCAACTTTCATTTTCTCATGTTCATTGTAAAAAAATCAATAAAATATATACCAAAAAAATGAAAAGAATTTACACAATGTTTCTACCAAGAGATAAGCACTGCCGGCACATTGCATTCACTGCATGAATCCTTCCTGAGACCACGCTGGGTGCTGTCACCACACGTGCTGCAGGGACACCGTAACGCAGCCGTGCCGTGTCTCAGGGAGCTCACATGCCAGGGTGGGAACTGGCTGGTCACGGACTCTGGATCTAACCACAGTACCCTCCAAACTTGCTGCAGATCTAGAGAGTCGAGAGAGGGATGAAGGTAGCACTCTTAGGCTGGGGCTTGGGGAAGGTGTCTCTGATAAGGTGACACTGAGCAGAGAACTGAGGTGACAAGCGAGGTTCAGCCGAAGCAGCACGTGCGAAGGGCCTGAGGCAGAACACGCCGGGATGTTGGAGGATAAGTCGGGGCCAGAGGGTCCAGAGCGCAGTGAGCACCACAGGAAAGTGGCAGGAGGTGGGGTCTGAGAGGCCGCAGGACCAGATCACAGAGCACCTCCGGGTCTGTGGGAGGGCCTGCCTCTATTCTGAGGGAGATGGGAAAGCACAGCAGGAGGCTGAGCAGAGGAAGGACAGAGTCTGACGTAAAAAAGTAAAGGGACGCTAACAGTGATAGTTAACATACAGAGTGCTTACTGTGTGCCGGGTCCTGTAGCATAGGATTAGGCAGGTATATGTCAAAAGAACTCATGAAATCCTCCCCAGAGATAAGCTCTGTCAGCACACTTGACTCATTGCGCTGATCTATATATTCACAAACACACATATATACATACACACATAAATCTATTTAATATACACATCAAAATACCCATGATTTTGTGTGTATTTTATATATCTCTAATCATAGATTTTTATGCAATATATAAAACTGTATCTGTATACTTACATGTAATTATTATTTATATATTTATATGTATAAACCTATCTACATACGATTAAATGCGTTTATATAAATATGTATATAATGAACATTATAAATCTATAACGAATACACATGTATGTTTAGAATGTATAGTAATGAGTGTATACAAACAGATACACAAGTAACTAGCATTACACACACGCACACGTACACACCGTTAATATCTATGACCTTAGCTGAGCTTACTCTCATTTAATCCTCACAGCTCCCTCATGAAATAGCAGCTATTATCAGCCTGATTTACAGATGAGGAAACTGAGGCAGAGAGGAGCTTGCTGAGTTGCACACACAGTCAGTGGAGCTGGGTTCCAGTCTCAGACTGCCTGGCTGTGAGCCCTGGCTCCGAGCCCCGCGCCGTGCGGCCACCAGCAGCAGCACTAGGGGTGTGTGCTGGGGCTGGGGGTGTCAGAACGCGGCGGGGAGGCTTGTCCAGAGGAAGCATCCTGTGCTGGTCTTGGTCGGCTAGTGGGAAGGTGTCAGTTTAAGGATCTGCACTGCAACACTTGCAGATGCTCTGACAACGGGTGGTGCAATGGTGCAATCTCACAACAGTCGAAAGCATAACTGCGTCTGGACAACGTTCCAGGCGACCAATCATCTCTCTACAGCTGTGGAGTTAAACCTTTCACATTAGTAAAAACAAATCAGGAAGAGAGACCCATAGCTGCTCTCCTGTGGTCCCTGAAGGGGTTCACCAGGGAACCCCCAAAAGTTGCCGGGAACACGAATTGAGAATCACCGATGGGGCAATAAGATATTTGCTTTAACATGAACATAATGATATTTATGTAACTGAAGTAAGTCAGAAAGAGAAAAACAAATATCATATATTAATGCATATATATGGAACCTAGAAAAATGGTACAGATGAACCAGTTTGCAGGGCAGAAATAGAGATACAGAAGTAGAGAACAAACGTATGGACACGAAGAGAGGAAAGTGGCGGGGATGGGGAGGGGGGGATGAATTGGGAGATTGGGATTGACATATATACACTAATATGTATAAAACAGGTAACTAATAAGAACCTGCTGTATAAGAAAGAGATAAAACATAATTCAAAAAAAACTTTCCTTTTTTTCTTCTAGTGTCTTTTGTCGTTTAAGTTTTTACATGAAATCCTTAAACCTCATCTTTAGTTGGTTTTCAAATGTGCTTGGACATGGGAGCAGAGGGTCCCTGAAAGATTGCATGACTTCTCTGCCTTCCTGATCTTTCACCAGTGAGTGTGATGTGTGCTGTGCAGTTTTCCTATATGACTTTTATCATGTTGATGTAGTTGCCTTCTATTCCTATTTTGTAGAATGTTTAACATGAAAGAGTTGAATTTCATCAAATGCCTTTTCTGCATTGATTGAGATGATCATGTAAGGTTTTTTTTTTTCTTCATTCTGTTAATGTGGCATGTATCACATTGATTGATTTCCATATGTTGAACCATCCTTGCATTCTAGAAATAAATATCATTTTGTCACTGTGTATAATCCTTCTATCATGCTTCCGAGTTCCATTTTGCCATTTTGTTGAGAGTTTTTGCACCAATGTTCATAGGGATATTGGTCTGTAGTTTTCTTTTCTTGTAGAGTCTGTCTGGCTTTGGTAACAGAGCAATGCTGGCCTCAAAGAATGAGTTTGGAAATGTTCTCTTCTCTTCAATTTTTGGGAAAGTTTTAGAAGAATTGGTATTAGCTCTTCTTTAATGTTTGGTAAAATTCACCAATGAAGGCACCAGGTCCAGGGCTTTTCTTTGTTGGAGATTTTCAATTACTGATTTAATCTCTTTACTAGTTATAGGTCTGTTGAAATTTTCTATTCCTTTATGATTTAGTCTTGGTAGGTTTTGTGATTCCAAGGATTTGTCCATTTCATCTACGTTATCCAATTTGTTAGTGCACTGTTTTTCATAGTACTGTCTTATAATCCTTTTTATCTCTGTAGAATCAGTAGTAATGCCTCCATTTTCATTTCCAATTTCAATATTTTGAGTATTCTCTCACTGTTTCTTAGTCCATCTAACTAAAGGTTTGTCAATTTTGATTATCTTTTCAAAAAATCAATGTTTCGTTTTATTAATTTCTCTATTTTTTTATTCTCTATTTTATCTCTGCTCTAATCTTTACTATTTCCTTTCTTCTGCTAGCTATGATTTTACTACACTTTTTTAAATCATGTGAATTCTTCTGGCAGATACTTGTAAAGCTTTCTGCAAAACCGCCTTGCAAATATTTTATTTTAATGCCCTGGGGTTAACACAAAGCCTCATTGTCAAATCCACCTCCCTCCTAAGCTGCAGATACATTCTCTTCTCTTATAAATGCAAACTTAAAAGACTCTGTTGTCTCCACTTTGCATCAAATTACTTCATTTGAAGAACACTTTCAAAGCAAACAAAGCACCTGGCTCATTTTGAGTTTTGTCCTTTCTTTCCCAGTCCCTTCATTTAAGTGAACAGATGCCAGCAAGCTTATCCCTAGGACCCTCACCTCCCCTTGACTCTCACCACAAGTTTTGATGGGCTTTGCCTCCACCAGTGGGATTTGGGGTACCATCTTCACTCTGCAGATTCAGTCCCACTTGACAGGCAAACATTTTGAGACAGAATGTGTGGGATTTGGGACCATTTTAGGCCACCAGGTATGGGCTTGCCTCCAGGGGTGCATGCTTTGATCAGAAGTGCTCAGGTGACAGGATGTTGCAGCTCCCAGTATCTGGACATTATACATAATTATCCCAGAGTGGAAACAGTGCTCTATCTGGCTCCATGTCAGCTTCATCCCCTTGGCGACAGAAAGGATAAAATGAGTCCAAAGGGCAGACTTCTCAGCCCCCAGCCTGCCCTACGTAGCCGCACACCTTCTACAAACCGGCGGCCCAAGATGCTATAATTGACATTGCATGTCTGAGTGCAGCCCAGCGGCTGAAGCCCAGCCAGCACCGTCTATTTTAGTAACTTGCCCTTTCACTGCTTCTAGCTTGTCCACCAGCTCCCCAGAGTACACACTTTTCAGCACGCCTGCTGCTCCATGGACCTATTTCAAAAAGGCGACCAGGCCAGGTCAAACCCGTTTAGTAATAAGGTAAAAATTATTGCTCTCTATTAAGGCTCTATGCCTTCTTTCTGTCACCAACATTGGGTGGAGGGAGGAGAGTGGGAGCAAATAAGACAACTTGTTTATTTCTACAAGCCAGACTTACAAGCTGCTATTTCTGCCCAAGCCTCTCTTCTGCAGGGTGAGCCCCTTGCCTGGGGAGTTTTGCAGGGAGGGCAGCAAGCCCTACACCCTGCCGATTGGCCTCTGAGCTCCCGTCCTATCCAGACACCTGTTAAGAGGATGTTGAAAGGCTGTGATGTGTTCGCACGGGGCCTGTGAGGGCTGCCACTTCCCAGCACAAATGTGTGTTTAATTTATTATGTGACCACTTCAAATGGATCGCAGATAGCGCCTGAATGGCTGGCTGGATTTGCATACCTTATATTTACAACTGGTAGATAAAAAACAAAAAACAACTCCTCTGCGGTAGGGACTGCAGGCACATCTATTAATAAATCACTAGCAGGAGAAGGAAAAATCAGAAAGAGTTTCAAGCCTCATATTAGAAGTAATTATGTTCAGAGATATGAAAGCTTGGTTGTACAGGGAGGTAAGCGCACAGAAGGAGGGCCTAGTACTCCCCTCTGTGTGAGGGTGAGGGGCCTGCCCAGCCCCACCTCCTCAAGGGAACGATGGTTGGGCAGAGTGTGCCCTGTGGGGTGCTATGGGAAGGACACGTTCAGAGGACAGCTCCGAAGATGTGCTTTGTCTCACCCAACAGGCTGCTGGGCACCCAGTGGGTGGTGTCCTGTATATATATACATATATAATATATATATACATATATATGTATATATATATATAATATATATATACACATATATATACATACATATATATGTGTATATATATGGTGTCCTGTATATATATATATATATAATATATATATACATATATATATCTATATACACATATACATATGTATACATATATATATGTACCTTCTCGATGGCTCCAGAATGACTTCAAGGGAATGGGCAAGGGGAAGATGTGCTTGTGGCTTAGAAGGTCACTCATAGCCCCGCAATAATGCCGTGAAATAGTCAGTCCTGTACCATAGTAAAGCCACTTTTTCCTGTGGTCTTCATCCCCCGACTTGAGGTCAGGAGGCAGCTGGCCGTTGAAATTACAGTCCAAGTGTCCCTTTGATGGCCTGGTGCACCCGTGCCCATTCTCAGTCAGACATCCCCCTTTGAGAAGTTTGGGGAGAGGCATTGACAACAGGCGGAACAATAAGGAGCCTCCGTTCCTCACGTCCCCTGTCCTTCAGGATGAGTCTTTGTGGCCCCATGTGCCCCGAAGTTTTGGGACTAAAGGTCAGAGTTGGAAGTAGAGAGGTGACCTCAGTGCCTGGCCTCAGTCACTCCCCCCAGGCTGGGAGGGGACCAGCTCAGCAGTGCTTCCAGCTCTTCTCAGGTTTGTTTGTTTGTTTGTTTTTTTCCTCTGTAGGTCCAGACTGTCTCTACTAAATTGTTTGGGTTGAATTGGATGAGGAAAAATGACCTGGGAAAATGATACCCAAACTACAGACATTCATTAAGAGCCCCGCGGAGTCCATTCCAGCTCTTGGGGCCAAGGGTTTATCTGCTTCTTGTATGGACATTTGTATCTGTTAAGTAAGACATCCTCTAATCCAAGTATACAGAGGTGACCGATCCGTCCAATACCATGATGGAACCTTGAAAACACTGCACTGAGTGAAAGAAGCCGGTCACCAAATAACCACATATTATAGGATTCCATTCCTCTGAAAGCCCAGAATAGAGAAATTTATAGAGAAAGCAAGTAGATTAGTGGTTGCTTAGGGCTGGGGTTGGGATGGGAGGGATGGGAGGAAGGTAGATGAGAGCTAAAGGGTATGGGTTCGCTTGGGTTTTCTTAGGTGAAGAAGATATTCTGACATTGACTGTGGTGATGGCTGTGCACGTCTGGAATGAACCAAAAGCCGTTGAACTACACACTTGAAACGGGTGAACTGAATGCCGTGCGGAATTATATCTCCGCGGAGCTGTTTGGGAAAAAAAGAGTGTGTCCCATGCAACAGTTGGCATATACTTACACTAAAAATTTATTTTCCCTTCATCTGAAGGGAAATTTATTTCCCCTTCACATTTCACCGGGCTTTCTGTGTGTTATCAGGTGACCCTACTTACAGCAGAAATCACATCATGCGCCTCTCTTGCTTAGGTTATTTCCACGACCTGCCTTTGCAATGGGTAAGAATCCATACTCCTTGGAAACCTTCAAGCCCAGGAACTGTCTGGTCCCACCCTCCCCCCAGCATCCTCTCAGACCGGCATCCTCCTTGCTCACTGTATTTCCAACACTGCCCAGCTCAGCTCTGCCAGCAGAACACGCTCCTCTTCGACTCCGGGTCTCCTTTGCAAGGCCGTTCCCTCCCTGCAAGACTCCCCTCCCCCCAGCCCCCCACGGCTGAAGACCCCAGTTACAAGTTAATTGTAATGGTTCTGGCAAACCGATGGGCCAAAGGCAGTTGAAGGAAATCAATGGAACATCAAGGATGGATTATCCAGCCTAAAAAAAATAACCTGAAATGGTAATTGTTTCGTTCTAATATCAAGAGTTTTTTCCCCCCTCATACTGTTTTTATTAGGCATCTTCCAAATGGATTTGACATTAACCATGAATTCCTGTCTCCTCTTTTTGGGGGGAGGGGGAGGTGGACTCCTCTGTAGTGAGTAGGTCACTGTCCCTGCCCCCTCCCTACCCTGCTGTCACCATTTTCCATCCCAGCACCCTGCTCCGCACCTCAGGGCACCTCCCAGCGGTACCTGTTCCCTTGATCTTGCCTCCTGCGCGGGCCCGCAGGGCGTGTGCTTGCAGACGGCACACTCGCCTTGGCCCAGCGCCTGGCACGTAGGACGCACCCTGTAAGCGTTTGCTATGAGGAGGAGGAGCAAGCGCTTGTGGAAAGCAGAGGGAATATTGGGCTGACTCCCGTTGCTGACGCTGGGAAGCAGAAGAGAG